>NC_135371.1:95340735-95651323 GCF_049243985.1 Paroedura picta
AATCTTGAACTCCATAGATGACAGGAGAGATTAAAAAAATAAATTATATCATAAGCATATACTTAAGTTGAATGCCTCAGTTTGCCTTTGTTTGTGACTGAATAGGTAGCCAGTGATGAATAGAAGAAGAAGAAGAAGAAGAAGAAGAAGAAGAAGAAGAAGAAGAGTTGGTTCATATATGCCGCTTTTCTCTACCTGAAGGAGTCTCAAAGTGGCTTACATTAGCCTTCCCTTTCCTCTCCCCCCAATAGACATCCTGTGGGGTGGGTGAGGCTGAGAGAGCCCTGATATCACTGCCCGGTCAGAACAGCTTTATCAGTGCGGTGGCGAGCCCAAGGTCACCCAGCTGGTTGCATGTGGGGGAGCGCAGAATCGAACCCAGCATGCCAGATTAGAAGTCTGCACTCCTAACCACTACAGCAACACAACTAAATAGAATAACCTAATAGAATAACCTAATATAAATCAGGAATAAACAAGAGCATTTAACCCAGGCTTTTTCAACCAGGATTTCAAGAAACCCTGGGGTTTCTTGATGGCCCTGGAACGGTTAAACTTTTATCAGGTGATATGTCCATATATGGTTATGTCAACCTGCCCCACTCTCACAATGGTCTGAGGGGGGTTGGGAGGGGAGGGATCCCCAGTGGGCATGTATACAACTATGCTTCCCAATCATAAGCTGCACAATCATGCCACTTCTGAGGTTTCTCGAAGCCCGAAAAATGTTTTGGGGCATTCTCAATGGTAAAAAGTTGAGAAAGGCTGATATCAGCTGTCAAGAAGAGGCTGTGGCAGGACATATGCTTTGCATATAGAACATTCCAGATACAACTTCTAGTTAAAGATCTCAGAGCAGACAATAATGAATTAGACGGACCCTGGTCCTGCCCCAGTAGGGCTGCCACATCATCCACGTTAGTGGGAAACCTCTGCCAGCAGCCATCTCCCTCCACTGTTGCTACCTGCATGTCAGGGAAAGACAGGCTGAGATCACTTTGCAGGACCTGGCAGTGAAATCATTGCACTGGGATAGCACTCTGGTATTTGCCCATAGAGTTTGAGGTGAATACTCAAGAGTTGTCCCACCATGACGACATTACTTTCAGGTTACACTGGAAGTGGTATCAGTGTATTTTTGTAGATGTTGTTGTGCCTCCCTATTACATTTTTTGCAGGGTATCAGCCATGAGCTGACAAAACTATGCCCCACCCCTCACATCCATATGATCATTTGATCATTCACTCACGAGGATAAAAATCGCTACACTACTACATAAAATAGAAAGCAAAGGTTTATGCCAAGAGGAAAATATCCTGTCCTCATTTCCTTATCATGACTCCTGATGAAGGAGGATGTTATGTGTGTGGACATGCCATGCAAATGATGGCTTGAACAAGACACTAAATCAACCAATCCTAGGGCCCTGTTAAGGGCCAATCAGACTGCTTCGCTTAGGGCCAATCAGGGCTCACGGTGGGCTGTTTGTAATGTATAGAAGTTGCCTGTTTGTCTGTTTTTCTCTGTTCAGTGTTTGACATTTGATGTTGGAGTTGCTAACTAAAAAGAGCTGTTTTGAAGAATTGGAGTCCGTGTTTCCTGAACCCACAGACATAACATTGGTGACAAAGGTGGGATTGCTTTCCTAGGCAGCCTGCCCTGGGAAGCAATGGTGCAGATGAAGCCACCGGTGGACCTACCTCAGATGTGCCTGGTACCCACTGATAAGGGACCAGCCGGTCAAGTACAGTTCCAGCTTTTGTTTCTCCACAAGGGAGAACCTTGCGGTGCCTCTGCCAGAACTGCTGGAGCAACTCTGTTGAGTGCCACCCAGAGAGACTGGGCTCAGCCATTGCTGAAATCACCGCTTCATTGGCTGGGCACCACCCCAGAGAGCCTCTGCTATCCATGCTGTAGCACCTTAAGCCACAGGCCACTGACTGGCTGACATGCTTACGTCTGAACATCCACCAATCACAGAAGCCATGGAAGCCAACCTGAAATTCAAAACCTTCAATGGCAACAACACTAAGGACTGGGAGTCCTACGTTGCCCACTAGGAATGCTTCTTCGAAGCCAATGACATCACCGATGCAGCCAAGAAACGCAGCACCCTTCTCAGCATGTGTGGCAAAACAATGTTCACCCTTGCACAGGACCTGCTTGCCACAGTCAAACCTTGGGAAGCCAACTACAATACAATTGTTCAGAAATTGCAGAATCATTTTGACTCACAGCCAGCTGAAATCACATGACACGATGCTTTCTACCATCAGAACCAACAGGAAGGGAAGTTGGTCTCTGACTTTGTAGCTGCTCTACACCTAGTTGCGCGACACTGTGACTTTGACAATATAGAGGTTATCAACCAGGACCAGCTGATCTGCAGCCTGCGGGATGAACTCACTCAGCGTCGGCTGTTCTTACAGTGCAAGCTGACATTCCAACATGCTTTTGAAGAGTCTCTCACAGCCAAGGCTGCGGCAGCAACATGACGGCTGTTTGCCAAGCTAGAGCCGCTACCATTTTCCAGCCAAGCTGGCGTTGGTCCACACAAAAGACATCAACAGTGAGACAGGTATGTCTGAGGAGGAAATAGAGGAACTCAGACCATCCATGACCAGCTGCCACACCATGAGCAAGCAAGCCACATGCGCAAGTGCCAATTGTGGTGGTCCCCATCCACAGAAGACTTGCCATTTCCGGGATGCGCAGTGCAGGGTCTGTGGTAAAATTGGCCAGATCGCCCAAGCCTGTCGGTCCAAAACACCCTCCAGTAATGACCAAGGTGACGTCCACCCTCAGAATCAGCAACACACCACCAACTTCAATAAAAAAACAACAACACCATGCCCAGAGCATAAAGCATCGTCCCGTTCCAGCTGCCATCACATCGCAAGACATACAACCAATGCCGCCCACCAATGGACACTGACAGTAGCCATCTGGTCAACCAAGGACATACAAAAGAAGATCCAGGTGACTGTGAAAATAGAGGGTTGTCCATGCAGAATGGTAGTGGACTCCTGGTCTGCCCTTTAAATAATCTTCAGGAAGAACCTCAGCATGCTCCGTATCGCTAAAGTGCCTCGCTTGCAGCCACTGGGTCTCAAATTGATGGACTTCCAAGGGAACTCTGTCATGAGTGTTGGCACATTTCATATCCAACACAAGACATTCAACAAACAATTGCGGCTAGTTGTTGTGGAGGCTTGCCGCACCAGTCTGCTGGTCCTGGAATGGTTTGCCCCACTTGGCATCCCAATTTCTGGGGTTCCTCATTTGCAGCCATCCCCATTGGACACTGTCTGTGTAGAATTTGCTGAAGTATTTGATGGCATGCTGGGATGTTATACTGGACCACCAGTTTCCTTCGATCTGGACCCATCTGTCAAGCCAGTGCAGCTGAAGGCTCGCTGTGTACCATTTGCACTCAAGCCCCTGATCGATGCAGAGCTTGACCACCTGATCACTCAGGGCATCCTAGAACCTGTGTCCCATGCCAAATGGGAAATACACATCATGACCCTCTTTGTGCCAGTTACAAGTGCACCCTCAACAAGGCACTCCAAATGCATGCCTACCCTGTTCCAGTGGTCAGCCATCTACTGGCATTCCTCTCCAGAGGCAAGGTCTTCACCAAACTCGACTTTGCCCAGACATACCAGCAGCTTCTGGTCAATGCCACCGCCACTTACACAAACTAATGTAACACATCGAGGCACTTTCCGTGTCAACCAATTCTAGTTCGGGGTCAGTGTCACCCTGGAATTTTCCAGAACTTAATGGACAACCCGTTATAGAATATACAAGGTGTGAAGGCCCTGAGACTACCTCATTCCTAGGCTTCTGGTCCTTCTCTGAGTCAAGGCTTGACTGACCACAAAGCGCAGAGCCGGAACACAACCAGGAGCTGCTTCTACAGGTAAGTTTTTCTCTTTATTCTCTCCGTGTTACAGTCATGTGTCCTCTAGCTTCACCCACCACCATCGTTCTGCCTTACCGTCCTTTATACCCCCGTGTATCCCCGCCTCCCTCATTTAAACTCCCATGCCCTACTTTTACTTCCGGTTGCGGGTGTTCCCCACTTCCCCCCTGCATTTCCTGTCATCCTGTTCTCTCTCTCTAGGTTCCTCCGCTGTCTTACCCTTAGCCTGGCCCTTCCTTGGGGAGTCCGAGCTGAGCTGACCTTATGGTATTCATTCAGCATTCCTCCCCCAACTGGGCTGACTGAGAATTAACTTCACCCGAACTTTCCTCCAAGTAAGTTTTCCCCTTCTCTGTATTCCCTCTCTTTTCACCATCCTTTCCTTCATCTTCTATCTCTATGCTCTGTCTTTCTCGTCTTCTTAGTCCAGGCAGATCTCGCAAGGCTCCGATAATCCGATCAGCTTTCCACTCTCTTTGTCTTTCTCTCTCTGCTCCCTAGTCCTGCCGCTCATCCGCCCTGCCATGGCCGTGTGTCCAGGAGTCCTTTGCCTTCTGGCTGGCATTTTCCTTTGTTTGTCCATTGCTGCTATGACAACTGTCTTCAGTTCTACTTTCTGCGTCATTCTCAGGTAAGTCTGGATCTTGCCAATTCCCCATTGAACCCCTACCTCCCACTGCCTAGAAAACTGCCAATGTTTCATGCTCAATAGTGGAATAGCAAGCTTCTGCCTTTGTAAGTTTGCAACTCAGAAACCATATTGGTCTTTCCTCTCCATCTTGTTCATGAGCCAAAACAGCTCCTATACCGGAACCAGACGCATCCGTCTGGACAATAAAAGGTTTTTCAAAGTTGGGATTATGTAGAATCGCTCCTTTCGACAGACACTCACGGAGATCTTGGAATGCTGCCTCATGTTCCAGGTTCCACTTCACTACGCTAGGCTGATCTTTGGATAACACATCTGTCAGGGATGATGCTCGGGTGGCAAAATGTGGAACAAATCGTTGATAGTAGCCAACAAAACCGAGAAATTGTCGCAAATGAAACGCATAAGACCAAGCATCTGATGCTTGGTCTTAGGCGTTTCATATTTCTCCAATTTTACCACTTTCTCAGGCACCGGTGTTAACTGTCCATTCCCTAATATAAAACTCCGATACTTAAGGTGTTTGAACTCTAACTTACTTTTTTTTTTTGGATTGACTACTAAACCTGCATTTGATAGTGCTCAAAACACCGCCTTCAGATGCTTCACATGCATGTCCCAATTGGGACTACATATAATTATGTCATCGATATATGCAACAGCAAAAGTAGAACAGTCCCGTAATGCTAAATCCACTAACTGTTGGAACGTGGCTGCTGCTCCATGTAACCCAAAAGGCAGAACTGTAAATTGATACAAGCCTCTGGGAGTGGCAAAAGCTGTTTTTTCCCGATCCTCACTTTTCAAAGGTACTTGCCAGTAACCTTTAGTTAGATCTAATGCTGATATAATATGAGCTGTTTCTAATTGATGGACTAAATATTCAGCCCAAGGCATCGGATAGGCGTCAAATTTTGCCTTTTGATTTATGGCTCGGAAGTCTACACAAAACCTTACCGAGCCGTCTGGCTTCAGCACTAACACTATTGGACTCCTCCATCCACTTTGCGATGGTTCTATTACACCTAGCGACAGCATGTCTTCTACCTCTTTTTGTACCACAGGCAACTTTTTTAATGGTATAGGTCTCCACGGTACTCTCACCACTACCCTGGGTTTGGTTTGTATGGTGTGCTCTAATAAAGTTTTCCCTGGCACTTTCGAAAACAACTGTGGGAACTGACAAACTGTCTCTTTCAATTCCCATTTCTGACTTTCCCTTAAGAATGGATCAATAGGAGGGTCCTCAGTAATGTCACCACCATCAACTTGCCATGGTGGGGTACCATCTGACAGCTGTTCTGTTTCTAATTCTAAGGCACATTCTTCCATGTTACTTACATACCAGGGTTTTATGTGGTTGATATGTATCTTTCTGGCCTTGCCTTTTCTTGGTTCTGTGATCACTTCATAGGTTACCGTCCCAAGGACCTGTACGATTTTATACGGCCCTCGCCATCTATCTCCATCACAAGCACCCAACCCTTGTCGACGTATGAGAACTAAATCACCTTCCATAAACTTCCTCTCTTGGGCTCCTGTCATAATAAGTTTTTTGATATCTTTGAGCCGCTGACAAATTCTCCCTCACCTCAGCTCTCACAGCATCTAAATGTTCTTGTAATTCCTGCATGTAAGCCTGTGGATCTTTCCTCTTTTTTGTATGTCTTGAACCCACTTCTCACCTACCAAATCCAAAACACCTCTGGGCTGACAGCCATACAACAATTCAAACGGAGAATACCCAGTGGATGATTGCTTTGTTTCTCATATGGCAAATAAAATAGGTAAAGGTAAAGGTATCCCCTGTGCAAGCACCAATTCACGTCTGACCCTTGGGGTGACGCCCTCTAGCGTTTTCATGGCAGACTCAATACGGGGTGGTTTGCCAGTGCCTTCCCCAGTCATGACCGTTTACCCCCCAGCAAGCAAGCTGGGTACTCATTTTACCGACCTCGGAAGGATGGAAGGCTGAGTCAACCTTGAGCCGGCTGCTGGGATTGAACTCCCAGCCTCATGGGCAAAGCTTTCAGACGGCTGCCTTACCACTCTGCGCCACAAGAGGCTCTAATAAAATAGGGTCTACATACAAATCCCAGGTTTTGGCTTGCCATATGCCAGAGCCTGTAACTTGTTTTTTAATGTTTGGTTCATCCGCTCAGTAAGACCATCTGTCTGAGGATGATACACAGTAGTAACTTGTTCAATACCTAGGGTTCGACATACAGATCTCATGCAGGAAGATGTAAACGGAGAACCTTGGTCTGTCAATATTTCTTTGGGTAAGCCTACCTGGGCAAATAGTCTCATTAAGGTACAAGCGACTCCTTCACACCTCATAGAACGCATTGGAATGGCCTCTGGGTAACGAGTTGCGTAGTCCATAATGACTAACAAATACCGCGACCCACGAGGTGTTCTGGGTAAAGGACCCACAAAGTCTATGCCAATCCTGTCAAATGGATATTCAGTAATGGGTAAAGGCTGCAAGGGGGCTTTAGGTGGTCCTATTCCTGTCATCCGCTGGCACGCATCGCAGGATCGACACTGATCTAGGACATCTTGAGACACTTTAGGCCAAAAGAACTGCCTTAGCACTCTTCTCAGCATAGCCTTATTCCCCTGATGCCCTGCCCACTTATGGTCACGAGTAGTTTTGAGTACTTCCCTTCTATAGCATCTGGGGACTAACAACTGACGTATGACTTCATTTTTTTTTTGACACCGAAACCACAACCCGCCTTCTTTCACTATTTGTGGCCATCGCATGCTCTGTCGAACATCTCTTACCTCCCCATCTGCTATGGCCACTCAAGCCCGCAAATCAAGGAGGGAATCGTCCTCTTCTTGCGGGTGTAGAAAGTCAGGAGAATTCTGTAGGTTTTCTCGTAACTCCCCTTCCGTATCTGTCACTTCTGCACTTTCTTCCTCCTCTGATACACATTGTACCTGAAGTTGATCTCCTGTTACCCACCTCAAAGCAACGTGAAACTTAGGAGCATCCCTTCCCAATAAGAAGGCATAAGGAAAATGGGGCACCAGGGCCACCTCCAACTACCATGATTCTCCCAGGTACTCCACATTCACCATTACTACTAGGAACCGTTCCACATGCCCATGGCAACAGATGATTGCAACCCATCTCAACACTGTACCCGGTTTGGGTACTTGACTGGTTCTAGCCATAGACATCGAGCTCCCACTGTATTCTAAAGGTCTTTTTTCTTGTCCATTGACCATTAGTGGCAGCAGTTGGGGTTTCTTGGGATGACTATTCACTAGACTATTCATAGCCATATCCCAGCCCATGTCACACTCCATGAGTGGTCATTCTCTTCTAAAATGTCCCCATTGCCCACAGGTGAAGCATGGTCCTTTATTAGCCCCTTCCCGGGGTTTCATTTCCAGCTTACTTCCTCCTGTTCCCCCAGCTGTAGCACTAGGATTAGACCGGTTCCCACTAGCCCCTTTATTCGTCCACAATGTCCGGGGTGAAGGATAAAGAGGAGTGCGGGCTCTCCCAGCCTTGATACTGGAACCGGTACTATTTGAGACTGATGCATTATTCTTCCCCAGAGTGTTACTGGAATTGGTACGCAGTCCCTCCTTCCCTACTTCTTTATGATCGGACACCATGAAGGCTTCCAGCAAACTCGCACCTTAAAGAGGTGAGTTTTTGACACTCTACCCAATGCCTGGTACGACCCGGGAGGATTTGAAACAGTTGTTCTAAGACTGCTTTCTCCATCAGCTGTCTCTCCCCTTCTGTCTTTGGCTCCAAATACCTTTTGGCAGCGTCCCGTAATTTATTCACTATCACCCTAGGCCGTGTCCCCGTGGTAAAAATCACTGCCCTGAACTTCTGACAGTACATCTCTGAGGATATTTTGAACCTATCCAGAATGGCCTTTTTCAAAATATCTTAGTCCGCTGACTCCTCCTTAGCTAGGTCTTTAAGAGCCGCTTGGGCTTCTCCAGTAAGGTACGGGCCAATTATATATGACCATTGATCATGCGGCCACTGAACTGCCTCAGCTGTCCTTTCAAACGCCTCTAAATACACTTCAACATTGTCATCTGGTCCCAATTTCGCCAGAGAGGGCCAGGGAACTCTCCCTAGAGGATTGGCCGACGCACCACCTAGTCCTGTTCCCTCACTTCTGGGTTGCTCTTCCATCGCTCTCCTCATTTCTTGAAGCATCCTTTTCTGAGCCTTTCCTGAGCTGCATTGTGAAGCTCTACCACTTCTTGCCACACACGTGATTGGTGTTCCACCAACCAGCGGCTGAATTGTGCAAAGTCCATGGGGTTGCCATCCGCCATCCTCTCAATCACGGACTCTGCCGATGAGCTTTCAGAATTATCCTCACTGTCCTGAATTACTTCTAATGGCGTAGGGCGTCTGCTGTGCTTTACCGGTGGAGTCCAGCCTGGCGGGGTAGGTAGGCTAGGGCGTGGCCAGGGCGGGGTACGTTTCATGCCCGCATTCTCCACCATTGTGAAGGCCCTGAGACTACCCCGTTCCTGGGCTTCTGGTCCTTCTCTGAGTTAAGGCTTGACTGACCACAAAGCGCAGAGCCGGAACACAAACTAGGAGCTGCTTCTGCAGGTAAGTTTTTCTCTTTATTCTCTCCGTGTTACAGTCATGTGTCCTCTAGCTTCACCCACCACCATTGTTCTGCCTTACCGTCCTTTAAACCCCCGTGTATCCCCGCCTCCCACATTTGAACTCCCACACCCTACTCTTACTTCCGGTTGCGGGTGTTTCCCACTACCCCCCTGCATTCCCTGTAGTCCCGTTCTCTCTCTCTACGTTCCTCC
This sequence comes from Paroedura picta, assembly GCF_049243985.1. Taxonomy (NCBI): domain Eukaryota; kingdom Metazoa; phylum Chordata; class Lepidosauria; order Squamata; family Gekkonidae; genus Paroedura; species Paroedura picta. The sequence goes on from NC_135371.1 coordinate 95,350,135, forward strand.
GCTGTCTTACCTTTAGCCTGGCCCTTCCTTGGGGAGTCCGAGCTGAGCTGACCTTACGGTATTCACTCAGCACTCTTTCCCCCGACTGGGCTGACTGAGAAATAACTTCACCCGAACCTTCCTCCAGGTAAGTTTTCCCCCTCTCTGTATTCCCTCTCTTTTCACCGTCCTTTCCTACATCTTCTATCACTATGCTCTGTCTTCCTTGTCTTCTTAGTCCGGGCGGGTCTCGCAAGGCTCCGACGATCCGATTGGCTTTCTGCTCTCTTTGTCTTTCTCTCGCCGCTCCGTCGTCCCGCCGCTTGCCCGCCCTGCCGCGGCCGTGTGTCCAGGAGTCCTTTGCCTTCTGGCCGGCGTCTTCCTTCGTTTGTCAATTGCCGCTATGACGACTGTCTTCAATTGTACTCTCTGCATCATTCTCAGGTAAGTCTGGATCTTGCCAATTCCCCATTGACCCCCTCCTTTCTACTGGGGACCCACCTGGACACAAGGGTTTGTGCCCTTTTTTGATAACATCTTGATTTGAGGTGCCTCGGAGGATGAACTCACCGCTCGACTACGCTTGGTTCTCTCCCAATTTCAATCAGTTGGGCTCTGAGTCAAAAAAGAAAAGTGCCACCTGGGCATGATGTTGGTTGAGTTCCTTGGGTTCCTAGTGGACACTTCTAGGTTCCACCTGACTCCATCAAAGGTCCGAGCCATTCAACAAGATCCAGGGCCAAAATCTAGGGCAGAACTACAGGCATGTTTAGGACTCCTTAATTTCTATTGTGCCTTCCTGCCCAACATAGTGGTCTTGGACTAGGCAGCGCCAGGCTGCATTCAACAATGTTAAGCATCTGGTGTTGTTGCACAGTGTCTTGGCGCATTTCGCTGAGCATCTTCCATTGACTTTAGTTTATGACACATTGCCCTGTGGCATTGGCACCGTTTTGAGTTACTGTTTTCCTGAGGGGTGGGAGGCACCAATTGCCTTTTACTCCAGGTCCCTCTCCACACCAGAGCAGAACTATGCTCAAATTCATAAGGAGGCCTTGGCAATCGTGGCAAGCCATCTGCCGCTGTCAGATAGGGTACCTGTCCTTCGCTGGCACAGCTCATGCTCCTCATTGAGGGCTTGCCAGAACCCCCCTCCACACCTCTGACATTGCCTCCACCTCATCCAGGGACAAGGTGACTGCACACGTACTTAACTGGGTGTTGAGGGGATGGCCCAAGGACAAGCCAACGAGAGACTTTGTTCCTTTTATAGCAAGGCATCATGAACTGTTGACACACAAAGGCTGCCTGCTATGGGGAAATTTGGGTGGTTGTGTCACCCAAACTACAGTCCAGAGTGCTGGCAGTGCTGCATGTTGGCCACCCTGTGATTATATATATGAAGGCTTTTGCAAAAAGCTATGTGTGGTAGCCGGGCATCAATAGGGATATCAAGGCCTGAGTGAAGCGCTGTGTTCCCTGTCAGGCAAATAGGCCCAAGATGCCACAAGCTCCCATCCAACACTGGAAATCGACCAAGACACCCTGGTCCCACCTCCATTTGGACTTTGCTGGCTCCTTCTAGATGGCCCATGAGGTCCCTTCCAACTCTATTATTCTATGATTCCAGGGGAAAACATTCCTTCTAATTGTAGACTCATTCTTGAAATGGCTCGAGGGGGTGTTGGTCTCTCCATGACCTCCAAGAAAGTCATTAGGGCACTGAAGAACCTTTTTGCTACCGGACACTCTGGTCTCGGACAACTGGGCCCAATTTGTGTCTGAGGAATTCTGGGCAATCACCTCCAGCCAGCTGATGTGACATGTCACATCAGCACGGTTCTCCCTCTACTAATGGACAGGCTGAGAGAATGGTACAATCTATGAAGGACACACTCTGGTGGATAATGCATGGGAACTGGCACCAACACCTCACAGAACTTCTTTTCTACCAGCTTATTACCCCCTCATCCACCACAGGAAGAAGCCCGGTGGAACTACTAATGGGCCAGCGCTTGTCCTCAGTCCTAGACTGGCTGAACTTGGATCTCACTACAACACACCCTCCCGGCCGGGAGACCTGGGAGACTCCGTGGTCCTTTGCCAATGGGGCCACCGTCTACATCCAGAACTATGCCCACAGGCCCCACTGGATACCAGCACAGGTCCTTCACAGCACTAGGCTGGTATCATATGAGGTGCAGACTTCCGGAGGCAACACACTGCTCCACCACATAGACCAAATGTGGGAGTGGTTTCCCACCATCACTGATGGCTGTGCAAATGATGCAAATGATGGCTTGAATAAGACACTAAATCAACCAATCCTAGGGCCCTGTTAAGGGCCAATGAGACTGCTTCACTTAGGGCCAGTCAGGGCTCATGGTGGGCTGTTTGAAATGTATAGAATGTATATTTGTCTGTTTTTCTCTGTTCAGTGTTTAGAGTTTGATATTGGAGTTGCTAACTAAAAAGAGCTGTTTTGAGGAATTGGAGTCTGTGTTTCCTGAACCTGCAGACTTAACAGAGGACTTGCCAGGGACAGGCCTAACAACCACCACTGAAGTCTTTCTACTGATAGGACTCAGCCAGCCCCAGTGACAACAGCTACCTCGCAACTAGACCCGGAAAAGTAGCATCAGTCTGATCCAGGCTTGGCAGCTGTGGCCACCACACAACTCACCCAGGCTTTTCCCGGAGAGAGGCTCCCATGGGAGTGTAGATGGTGAAGCTGAATACAAGGAAACAGGGAAAGAGAAAGCTGAGGGGCTGTCAGGGGAGGGGGGGAAGGAAACAGTGAGGGAGGAGGATAATGGGGAAAACTAGATTCACCATCATCACCACCCCACACACATACATACAGGTCTTTGTGGGACCCATTCTTTTGAGATCATTTGAATCAGACTCAATTAATGTCAATATTAATACATGATAGTTTTGTTTTGTTCCTTTTGGTGAATGAAGCTCATCTATGTGTTCTGCAATCTCCTTTAAAATGTGCCCTCAACATAAACAGGTACACTTTTAGTACCGCATGGACCTATAGCTCAAGTGGCAGTCACACTGGCAAAGTAGACATGCATGCATAGCAATCGAAGCCCATTTAAGGAAGATGTCAGGCAAAGACAATGCCTTGTGGGTGATACCTTGTGGATCAGCTGCTGTCATGTTTAACCAGGCCTGGACCAAAAGGAAAAAACTGCACCTGCATTTAGAACCCCATCAGGACCAGCTTAAAATTTCCCCCTTACCATCAAGTAGCAACCATTACTCATTTTGTCTTCAGAGGACACGAGGAGTTTTACACCTTATCTCATCAGGAGGATGTTGAGAGAGATGTGGCTTTTTGATTTTCAGAGGAGTGGGGGATGGGGAGGGGAATCCACACACACCACTATCTTGACGTCACCTCTCTTTTTCCTCTGGTGCACAATATAAATAATCAGTTTGCAAATAAGCAACAAACGATCAGGATCCAGTCCGTAATTGTTAACAGTCAACAGAGCGCAGTCATGTTTCTGAAAGGCTTTTTGGTGCTCAGTTGCTTGGTTCTTTACACCACTTCAGTGCCAGTGAAGACGTGTCAGCGTGGACCAGAAATGAATGCAACTTTGGACAAGGTAAATTGAATCTGTGTATTTTTAATGTTGGGTTGTTGTTGTGAATTGCAGTCAAACTCTTTGCTTGTGTCATATTTGTCAAGAACACAAGGGGACCACTGGTTATTATGGGACCCAGTGGTCCCCAACCTTTCTATAACTGGAGACCGGTCAACGCTTGACAATTTTATTGAGGCCCGGGGGGGGGGGGGTTAAGTCTTTTGCCGAAGAACGTTGGCGCCACCTGAGCCCCTGCTCCACTTGCTTGCCCCTGACTTCCCGCCATCCGCTGGGGGGCACTGTCAGCAGCAGCTGCGCAGTGCCACACCGAGGAGGAGCCCCAGCCATGGTGGCCCAAAGGTGAGCAGGTGGCAGAGTGGCAGGGCAGCCCCCAAGGCAGCAGCTGGGAAAGACAAGGAGGAGCCGCAGCCTGGTACCGATTGATCCACGGACCGGTACCGGTCTCTGGACCAGGGTTTGGGGACCGCTGATGAGACCGACTTCTTTTATCGCAATGTGCAGTCCTTTGAGTTCACTGTACCCACTCCCTCTTCCCATATCATCTCTTGAGAACTCCACAAAAGTCTTAGGGGCCCCATGAGCAAAATTCGATAAGGCACATGGAAGACAATGAAGATGGAAGCTGGCTGGCATCTCTCCTCTGTTCCCCTGGTAGCCTTTCTGTGAATCACAGAAGCTTGGCTGTGCCAGAGGGAAAGGGAGGGCAATGTTATTCAATTTCTGCTCTTGCAGGCCCAGTTTATGGGGTCTGACCTGCTATTTGTTTACCCCCATTTCACAGGCTTTTGTTTTTGCTGAATACTAGGAAATGCTGCCTGTAGAAACTGGTTTCCATGATGGCAATTAGACTGCTATATGAGAGTAAAAATGGTCATTTCCCTTAATTAAAAGTGAGCAGAATTCAGGCCTGTTTCCCTCTCAGCCCCAGTGAGATTCTGTAGCCAGCAGAATCCTTCTGCAAAGCACAGGACTAGCCACGGTGGTGATAGCCATCTCCTTCTTGTTTAACTGTCTGGTGATTACAGACTTACAAGGCTGTGTAATTTGGGGTTACTCGGGGTAACTGCAGTTTGCTGTGTTTGAATCCATCTGATATTTTTGGGTGCTTTCAGAGCACAAACTGATCATGAAGAAATGGGGATGGAGTGAGACCCCCTTTGGCCATAGTACTGTCTAGCCAGCAAGGGCTCCAACCCTCTGAAACACTGCAGGAAAATCAGGGCATACTTGAAGGGAAGTTCATTCCAGCGCAGGGGAATTGCAGTAGAAATCACAGGGCAAGAGGGCAAGACAGAGTTGTCTACGGTTCATAAATGCCTTTGGCAGATAGGAGGCCAGTATTGTACTTTGAGCCGTTGTCTACATTCGACTCACCCATGCACTGGAGCCATTTTCCTTGGACCTGTGATTTGGCTGCAACCCAAGCAGATGCATCCCATGGGAACAGAAGCCATGTTTTGAATGGAAGACAACATTCCAGGACATTTAAAAAATTATTAAGGAGTCATAATTGCATATACATTAAAAGACAGTAAAGGGCATGCAAATTCTGAGCAGAATAGCCCTTCCTTATCTGATCTGTCTCTTTTTATCTCAAAACAGATTAAACACAGAGATTCGTATTTACCGATGGTCAACTTTGCAGACAAAATTGTGAGTTCACAGTTTACGACATTACAACTCTTGTTTTCTGTTGACTGAAAGAAATCTGAAGGACAAATCTCCTCTCTGTTCATTAATTTGTTGATGTTAGATCAGCTGATAACTTGTCTGCTGTAGGTGGGTGCGATAATATTTTAATCTGCTGAAAGTATAACTGAGTGGTGAAAACCCAGCTAAAAAGCCCTTTTATACATAAATAAAACATGGTTAGTTGAAAAAACATTATAGTCCATTAAGTGTAGACAAGCTGTTTACTCACAAGGACCCCCCCCCCCACACACACACACATATCCTCCCTCACATACACATACATGGAATGCAGAACCCCCCAAATTCAAATCCAAGGGAGATTGTGCCCATTTTAGGCTTGACACATGGGTCTCCTGGGGCTTTCCCCTTAAACCAGGTCAAATAAAAGCATCACTTGCTCCGGTTCAGAGAAGAAACGGCCACTAAAGAGGGAGGACAGAGCTAAGGGAGCAGAGCAGAGCAAAGTTCAGCCTTTCCTCCTACTTTGTGGCCCTTCCAAGGGCATTTGTCTTTTTGCATCTGAGCCATGCTCAGGGAGGGGAAAGGGTGGTTGTCAGGGTGCATACGGATCCCTATCCAGTCTCTGCTACACTTGTGCTTTGTGCACAAATGACAGAGGAACAGGGGCAGGAAGAGGGTTCAGCAGCCGGAGGCTTCAGGGGCAGGTACTTCAGCAATGATGTGTAGGCAGCCCCAGCTTAAGGACTGGTGGGGCCCATAACACCAAAGCCAGTTTAAGAATTCACAGGGCCTTAGCAGAGCACAACTGGTGCTGTTACTTGTGCTGCACAACTTACAGCGAGGCACCCTTCCCAGGGATAGTTGGAGCTTTGAAAGCAACTGACAGCTTCGCTTTGCTGAAAACATTCACTAGTATTATCCCGATTAAACCTCCTTTGCCTTCAAAAATAACTGAACAGCACAGCAGGGCCCATCCATGTGCTGCATGTGCTGCTAGCATAAACCACTCATGGATGTGGATGCCATTTCTGCCAGTTTCCATGCTGTGTGCTGCTCCCAGGACCGGGGGGGGGGGGGGGGAGAGTCATGTCCTGGGGAAAACCTGGCAAAAACTCTGCAAAACCCCCTCTATGTGTGAGATGGCAGGATTCCCTTGCAAAGAGTTGCTAGAGAGCATTCCAACCGTGTAATTCAGCATGCATGAAAGTGTGGGGTAATAAAGCAATAGTTCTTTGCGAAATGAATGCAGAGGATATCTCTAGAATAGTTTTTCATGACACAAATAAAACATTAGTTTTATGACAGGCGATGGTTATTTTCTCAACTGCTTTTGCAGAACTCTTATAAGAATATATTTCCAAGGGGCAGCCATGATAGTCTACTGCAACCCAAACAACAAAAAGTCTTCTGTCCCCTTAAAGATAGACACATTTATTGCAGCACTAGATTCAAATCCCGTTCCTAAGAACGGACTCTGGCCAGGCAGCTTGTGGCTTTGGGCAGCAGCTCACAGCCAAATCAAGTGGGCCAGGTGGGGGCTGGGAAGCTCATTAGAAGAGCAGAGCTCCTTAGCATGCAGTCAGCAGGCTGGGAGGCCCTCGTCAGCAGGCCCAGCCTAGCAGGCCAGGAGGCCCTCGTTAGTTAGCCCTCCACCATGACCAGGGCCCTCTCACCTGCTGCTGGCTCCAGGCACTGAGGCGTCTGAGAGCAAAGAGGCTAGAGTCCAGGGACGGAGGCCGGGAGCTGCAGGAGCAGGGCCAATCAGGACAAAGCTGGCTGTTCCCTGATTGCCCCTATTCCAACTTGGACAGCTGGACACGTCCCACCCCCTACGCTGTTTCAGAAATATATAGAGGAACAACAATGGATAAGGATAAGCTTTGCCCTTTCTCCTTACTTTCTTGAAAAATAACCAAGGACAAAAGCAGGAGGACAAAATTGGTCTGAATCTCGTGGTCAACAGGTCATGTTGTATTCAAATTCTAACCTTTTTTATACAGAATGAGACATACCAAGACACATTCTGCCAAGTCAGCAAAGCTCTGAATATGTCTGATTGCAATGACTCTAACATGACAACGCTCCAGAACCTTTCACGTCAGATGCAAGGGAATGTGAGTATCCTGGAGAAACACATATTTCCTGCCTATGAAAACAGAACAGAGAGTTACTGTGCGCAGAAATGGTTAGTGGTGCCAACTAGATGGGCCAAAATTAATCCCTTTCTAGTAGCAGCCAGCCCAATTAAGACATGATTGTATGCTGCAGTTCCCCAGGATGTTAGTTCAACGTCCATGCGGATTTGGCGTCTCCATGACTTGGGGGTGCCAATCTCGCTCTAGCATCAGCCAGCCCAGTTAAGGAAATGATCCAGTTAAAATTCATGATCACCCCACAGCACTCCCAAACAACCCCTACTCAAGATTAACTATGAGGACCATGATGGAATATTTCCCTTGGGGTCTTGAGAGCTGTTGAAAGTTTCCAACTTCCAGGTACTGGCTGGAGATCTTCTGCTTTTACAACTGGTATTAGAAAAGAGATTAGTTTATCTGGAGGAACTGGACACCTTGGAAGGTGGTCTCTATAGCATTATAGCCCATAAAAGTCCCTCACCTCCCCCAAACCCTGCTCTCCACAGGCTCCACCCCCAAAATCTCTTGGCATTTCTGAATTTGGTGTTGGCAACTCTACAGGGGGGAATGATAAATTGTCATAATCAAGCCTCATAATCAACAATTGAGAGATTAGGGTCAAAGGTAGATTATTTTCTGCATCCAGGCAACCTGTAAACTGGTTTTATTATTGAGGTCATTTGGTTATGGACATATTGTTATGCATAACCTTTCCTGAACTGCTTCCAACTTTCATCCTTAATTTCAAGCATATGAATTCTCTTACTGGTCACACTGGGACCATGATTTCAAATAGTTTTTCTTATTTCTTTACAGGTTACCTCCTGCACATTGCAGGACGTTAGCAATTTAATTCATTTGGATAAATTCTTGAAAAATCTACAACAGTATCTACAGTCATTAAATTATTACTGTTATACCAGAATAGAGACTGGAAAATGAATTTGACGAAGGAGAAGATGGTGCTTGACTTGAAAAAAATGCACTCCACCTTTATTATGCATTGTTATGCTGTTTAAATAATATATATGTAATTTAATATCTGCAGGTTATATTGAAGATATTTTATACTAGTTTGTTAAGCACAGACAAAAATTAGTTCTAATCAAAATAGCAACCCAACACAATGAGTGTGGCTTACTCCCCTATGGTAATGAATTAACACAGAAACATGAACAGTGGACATAAACACTGAATGCGAAATTTCCACAAAGCAATTAGCCTTTCCAGTCCCGACTGGGGTAAAGTCCTTTCCTAGGCAGTATTGGCAAAAGCCTTCAGCCAAGATTAGTTCAGAAGTTATACCATTTGCCAACATTCCCTTCCACCTAGACTTTCCATGGGGCGCATTGGAAGCTCATAGGCTAAGGGCAATTTCACATAGGATATTATTTAAGTGACTGGGAACCTCAGTCCTCAGATAAAAACATGCTTAGAAGAGAACAGAGAAATTATATTTTCTACGATAAGTTTGCACTCTGTTGTTTTCTCTCTAATCAAATGAATTATAGAATCCATGCAGACAACCTTTTCACCTGGTGGTCACTTACCACAGTGTGAGTGTAAGGCCCTGTTAAATCAGCTGTCTGCCCAGCCTGCCCAGGGGTAAGATAAATTGATGTTGCCATATAACAAGGACAAATAAGTGGTAAAATGGCTTTCTTGACCCATCTCTGAAAAATGCCTGATGCCTATTTGTATTTGTGGTACTCATTAACATTTCCATGATGTTTTGTTGCTTGAATTTATTTATTTTTCTTCTATTTAAATAAATGATATTTAATATCGTGTAAAATTTTGTGGGCAAGATCAGAAAGCAAATCTGTTTTTAAAAGTTGCAATGCAATCAAATTAAGCACATGTTAATGTTTTATCTTGAGGAAGATTTTCTCAAACTAGGACCCATAAGATTTATGGCTGTTATTTAATATTTAAGTGCTTATGATATTGGCATCGATTCTCCTGCTACCTCATTGCCATACTGTTGCAATTTTTTCTGTAAATGGATCTGATTTAATACTGAGCTGTAATTTAATACACATATTTGTATAACCACTGATGGAGTAATATATTTAAAGTGACATGGATGTCTTTTTGTTGTTGATGTTGTTTTGCTATGTCCATGATGATGCAAGCTTAAAGATGTTATAGTTATGAAACAAAAAATAAAATGAGAAAGACATTATGGGAGTTTGTTTTAGCATATGCTTCAATGCACTGCATTCAACACGCTTTTCTATGAACCTGGGGAGATTCATCAGGAGAGCTTTAAACTAAAGCCACTAGGGGAAGGAGACGATCAACATAGGGAGTGTATGGAAGGAAAACGATCAGAGGCAGCCCAACCGGCAAGGCCAGCTCATAGGGAACCAAAAGTAAAAGGATTCAGATGTCTTTATACTAACGCCCGAAGCATGGGCAATAAAAAGGAAGAGCTGGAACTTCTCATGCTTATGGAAAGGTATGATCTAGTAGGCATCACAGAAACTTGGTGGAATGATTCTCATGACTGGAATGTAATGGTGGATGGATATGAACTGTTCAGAAAAAACAGAATAGATCGAAGAGATGGAGGAGTGGCACTGTATGTGAGGAAAGGGCTTACCTGTCAGGAAATTCTAGTGGAGGAGAGCATATCTACAGTGGAAAGCATCTGGGTGAAAATAAGCGAGGGGAAAACAAACAGTGTGGTGGTTGGTGTCTGCTACCGACCGCCTGACCAACGAGAGGATGTGGATGCTGCACTTTGTGAGCAGCTTGAGAAAATATCCAAGCGGCAGAACCTTGTCATCATAGGTGACTTCAATTTCCCAGATGTGTGCTGGGAAACAAACTCTGCGAAGCGTCCTCAGTCATGCAACTTTCTGACCTGCCTGGCTGACCATTTCATTTATCAAATGGTAGATGAACCCACAAGAGGTTCAGCCATACTGGACTTAATACTGACCAACAGGCAAGAGTTGGTGGATGAGGTGAAGGAGGTGGGGACCCTAGGGGGAAGTGACCATGTCCTCATAGAATTCCTTTTGAGATGGGGAGCCAAGGAAGCTTGTAGTCAGACGCGGATGTTGGATTTTCATAGGGCAAACTTTAATAAACTCAGAGACATGATGAGTGTCATACCATGGATGAGAATGCTGGAAGGGAAGGGAGCATGTGAAGGGTGGGCGCTACTCAAACAGGAGCTATTGCATGCTCAATCAATGACTATCCCAGAAAGACGAAAACACTGCAGGAGCTCTAAGAAGCCTATTTGGATGAACAGAGAACTTCAAGAGGAACTAAGAAAGAAAAGGGAAATGTTCAGGAAATGGAGGGAAGGACAGAGCTCTAAAGAAGAGTACCTAGAGGTTACTAGGCACTGTAGATCAATCATCAGAAAGGCCAAAGCTGAGAGTGAGCTAAGATTGGCCAAGGAAGCCCATTGTAACAAGAAAAGATTTTTCAGTTATGTGAGGAGCAAACGTAAAGTAAAGGAGGCAATAGGCCCACTGTTGGGTGCGGATGGACAAACTCTAACGAAAGATGCAGAGAAAGCAGAAAGGCTTAGTGCCTATTTTACATCTGTTTTTTCCCACAGGTCAAAGTGTTTAGGCACATCTAGAGATGGCCATAGCCAAAGGAGAGTGTCTGGGTGGCAGGTTAACATGGATAGAGAGGTTGTCAAGAGGCATTTAGCTGCACTGGATGAGTTCAAATCCCCTGGTCCGGATGAAATGCATCCGAGAGTACTCAAAGAACTTTCCAGGGAACTTGCACAGCCCTTGTCCATCATCTTCGGAACCTCTTTAAGGACTGGAGATGTCCCGGAGGACTGGAAGAGAGCAAATGTTATTCCGATCTTCAAAAAAGGGAGGAAGGATGACCCGGGAAACTACAGACCAGTAAGTCTGACCTCTGTTGTGGGGAAGATAATGGAGCAGATATTAAAGGGAGCGATCTGCAAACATCTGGAGGACAATTTGGTGATCCAAGGAAGTCAGCATAGATTTGTCTCCAACAGGTCCTGCCAGACCAACCTGGTTTCCTTTTTTGACCAAGTAACAGGTTTGCTGGATCGGGGAAATTCAGTTGATGTCATTTACTTGGATTTTAGTAAAGCTTTTGACAAGGTTCCCCATGATGTTCTGATGGATAAATTGAAGGACTGCAATCTGGATTTTCAGATAGTCAGGTGGATAGGGAATTGGTTAGAGAACCGCACTCAAAGAGTTGTTGTCAATGGTGTTTCATCAGACTGGAGAGAAGTGAGTAGCGGGGTACCTCAGGGCTCGGTGCTCGGCCCGGTACTTTTTAACATATTTATTAATGATCTAGATGAGGGGGTGGAGGGACTACTCATCAAGTTTGCAGATGACACCAAATTGGGAGGACTGGCAAATACTCCGGAAGATAGAGACAGAGTTCAACGAGATCTGAACACAATGGAAAAATGGGCAAATGAGAACAAGATGCAATTTAATAAAGATAAGTGTAAAGTTCTGCATCTGGGTCAGAAAAATGAAAAGCATGCCTACTGGATGGGGGATACGCTTCTAGGTAACACTGTGTGTGAACGAGACCTTGGGGTACTTGTGGATTGTAAACTAAACATGAGCAGGCAGTGTGATGCAGCGGTAAAAAAGGCAAATGCCATTTTGGCCTGTATCAACAGAGGCATCACATCAAAATCACAAGATGTCATAGTCCCATTGTATACGGCACTGGTCAGACCACACTTGGAGTACTGTGTGCAGTTCTGGAGGCCTCACTTCAAGAAGGACGTAGATAAAATTGAAAGTGTACAGAGGAGAGCGACGAGGATGATCTGGGGCCAAGGGACCAAGCCCTATGAAGATAGGTTGAGGGACTTGGGAATGTTCAGCCTGGAGAAAAGGAGGTTGAGAGGGGACATGATAGCCCTCTTTAAGTATTTGAAAGGTTGTCACTTGGAGGAGGGCAGGATGCTGTTTCTGTTGGCTGCAGAGGAGAGGACACGCAGTAATGGGTTTAAACTTCAAGTACAACGATATAGGCTAGATATCAGGAAAAAGTTTTTCACAGTCAGAGTAGTTCAGCAGTGGAATAGGATGCCTAAGGAGGTGGTGAGCTCCCCCTCACTGGAAGTCTTCAAGCAAAGGTTGGATACACACTTTTCTTGGATGCTTTAGGATGCTTAGGGCTAATCCTGCGTCGAGCAGGGGGTTGGACTAGATGGCCTGTATGGCCCCTTCCAACTCTATGATTCTAAGATTATATGATTCTAAGCGGAATCTAAATTATACTGAGCCAGGAAGATTGCCTGAAATGGGTATGCCAATCGCCTGGAGAGAGAAAAAGTGTCCAGTCCCTTTAATACAGACAGAATGGGATTCCATTTACAAAGTGATAGCATAAAAAGCTTCAGCTGCCCAATTCCTCCCATTAACCTTCAATTCATGAGGCAGGATATTTTTCTCCAGGCCAGTTGTCAACCATAATCTGAAATCACATCAGTATTTCATTTTGGGGCAAGATTCCTAAACCTCCAGTATACTTAGAACAGTTTACCAGAATAGAACCACTATAGGAGAACATGAAAACAATACAGCAAAGCAAAAGAAACAAATCATATTGCCGAATCTAGGAGGTAGGAGCTCAAAGAAGAAAGGGTCAATTAGTCTTTTTATTGTATTTCCTTTAAACAATGATGGAAGTTGATGCTGAAAGCTGAACAAGGTGCCGGTATATCCTTGTTTCATAGCTATTTCCTCAGCAGCAAAGATAAGGAATAAGAAATAAGAAATAAGATAATGAAGAAAACAAAATATGAATCCCATAGTACAATTTCCAAAAAGGGACAATAAATAAGTGAGGCTTACTCTATAAAGTATAGAACACAACTAAGAAGGAACCAAGGTAAAGTGTCTGTAAGCTTTTTTTTGCTCTAACAACAAAAAGGAGGGAAATAATATGACTGGAGTTATATCAAAATAGCATAATTTTATTCATTGCCAATACTTACTGAGTGATCAATTTAAGATACTGCAGCCTGTTAGTGCATATGTCCTCTGGATTGTTACTGCTTCTTTAGGCAAACAAAACAAAGTAGCTATTGAGCTTAGCATCTAATTACCATGAAGAAGGCATAAGTCAAATCATTCCAAACTCAATTGGTAACAATATGAATATTGAAAACCAAGAATTAAATTTATGTAACGGCATTCAGTTCCAGTGAATGGTTAAGACCATGCAAAGTCTAAAAATGAAACAACTCTCTTCCTGGAGGAGCAACAATGAAAGTCCCTATACAGTCATGTTTTTCTTTGTCAGTACCTTTAAGCTACCTTAAAGCTGTTCTCTGGGTGTTTTTTCTCTATAAAATGTTGAATCAGAGCATTGTCTCCATTTCTGCTTCTGATTCAAACCATGTTCAGTGATGTGATGTTTCAGAGGTTGAGTAGTCAGTCCAATGTACCATTTACCACAGTCACAAATGAAAGCATAAATCACATATCTGGTATGTACAGTTTAAGATTCTCATCAACCTTTTCAACAATCTTAGTGATTATTAACAGTTGACAAACACTTCAGTTTCCACAAGGATCATTCCCAAAAGGGCCACTAGATTGAACTCCGACATTGCTCATGTCTGCCCTGACAAACTACTGCCCGATAGGGAATGTGTGTTTGGGGGTGGGGGTTGGGGTGAAGGTAGGTGGCAGCCTGGAAGGTTTTCAACAATGTTCCAATGTTTGTGAATTAAAGACTTAATTTTGCTGAACATGGTGGGAAATTCTAGGGAGCAAGATAATCTATTAGTTGTTATATTTGGTCTATTGGTTTGGAGGAATACATTCCTTGGCTTATGAGAAGCCCTCATTCTGCTTCACTAATAATCTTAGCAGGGTAGCCCCTGGCCAACAATTTATTTTGAAGTGTCTTTATTATACTCTACAGGATTAGTGGGATTACATTTGTACCTGAGAAACAAACTAGATGATAAATTGTTACATAAATGTAGGGGATGAATGGATTGATAGTGAAGACATAACTTTTTATCAGTAGCTTTTTGAAAAGGGAGTACTGCCAGTCTGTGTTGTGGCTAGGGTTAGGGTTACTGAAACTAGGATCCTGCTATGTAATTTTGGCAACATTTAATGTGTCATGTTGAGACTTATGCTTGTTAGAGACATGATTTTTCAATCAGCAGTTCATTCGTTCATCAGTCCCTTTTTGAGTGTTCGACAGCTTGTTTGACTGTATACTTATTAACTATGTGGTACAGACTTGATGTCCAACTCAATACAACAATGAAAACAATCAGCAGATGTATTAAACCCAATCCGATCTATTGGCTATCTATGTTGTGCCACATTGCTCTCCTGCATCTCCAAAGACATGATGCTCTTGTTTGTTTGTTTACAGATATTTTTATACTACCCTTCCATATGGCTTTGAAGAAGAAGAATTTGTTCTTATATGCTGCTTTTCCCTACCCGGAGGATCAAAGCGGCTTACAGTCGCCTTCCCATTCCTCTCATTCCTTCCCATTCCTTTGGGCGGTTTACATAGAACGTCACAGGGTAATTACATAGAATATTGTAACAAAAATAACAAATATAACAATCATAATGTAACATGTCAACCAGAACAATATTTTAATAGAAACAGTAACATTGACAAGACCTTGGGTAGGTCGGATAGTTCAGTCATGGAAGGGGTGTCGGGGGGGGGGGGAACTAGCGGATGTTTTTGGGTTGGTCAGCCTCAAGCAAATGCCTAGTGGAGGAGCTCCCTTTTGCAGGCCCTGCGAAATTATGAGAGCTCGGGCAGGTCCCTGATCTCTTCAGGGAACTCATTCCATAAGGTGGGGGCCAGGACTGAGAAGGCTCTGGCATTTGTTGAGGTCTAACATGCTTCTCTGGAGCCAGGGATCCATAGCCAGATGGAGGTGGTGGAGCATAAGGCTCCTTTGGGGGTACAGGCAGAGAGGCGGTCTCCAGATACGCTAGGCCCAAACCACATATGGACTTGAAGGTGATTACCAAAACCTTCTTTATGAATGTAGAATGTAGAGAGCTCAGACAACTGAGAGCACATGGAGAGAGCTACTGGGGAGAGTTGCTGCTGACCAGGTGAGGCTATTGTGCTGCCTGGGTGAGGTGATTGCTGGGTCATTGTTGGGAGGATTAAAAAGGGCTGCTCCTTGCCAGAGGCAGAGCTGAGACAACTGAGAGCACGTGGAGAGAGCTACTGGGGAGAGTTGCTGCTGACCAGGTGAGGCTATTGTGCTGCCGGGGTGAGGTGATTGCTGGGTCATTGTTGGGAGGATTAAAAAGGGCTGCTCCTCGACAGAGGCGCGAGAGACAAAGGGCTCTTGGCCTGTGGCTCTTAGCCTGGGGTTCTTGGCTGAGCAATTAGAATCAGTAGATTATATCAGTAGATTATATTTCCCTAGTACTTGCACAGCCTAGACATTACAATGGACCTCCAGGACACTCATCCCATCATCTGCAGTGAGTGTGACATGATTACCTTCCTCCCAGAAGACAAGATGGACTACAGCTGCCCCAAGTGTAAGATGGTAAGACTTTTGGAGGAAAAGATTAGGGGATTAGAAAACAGAATTATTACTCTGATCCAAAGTAAGAAAGGAGAGGAGTTCATAGACCAGAGCACTGCAACTCAGAATAAAGAGAATACAACCAGTCCTGAAGAGGATAAGGAGATTGACCACAATAGGGAGCCTCTGCAGACAGTTTAGAAAAAGACTCAACGGCGAAGAGCGATACAGTTCTCGGGGCCTTTGGAGATCCAGAATAGATTTCAAGCCCTTGCAGAGGAGGTGCAAGGGTCAACACGGGAAGAGGTCCCAAAACAAAGTCTAACACAAAGGGAAGAGGCCACGGGGACAGAAGGAAATGGAGTTGAGAAGAAAAACAAAAGGAGAGTACTGGTAATTGGAGACTCCCTGCTAAGAGGAATGGATCGCCATGTGGCTGGGCCCAACCCCCTAACCCGAGAGGTGTGTTGCTTGCCAGGGGCGAAAATTAAAGATGTTTCAGAACGGCTGCCCAAACTCCTCAAATCTACGGATCGCTACCCTTTTGTGATGGTCCATGTGTGAACGAATGACTTGTCCATGAATACCATCGCTCCTATTAAAAAAGACTATCAAGATCTGGGGAGGAAGCTCAAGCAAATGGGGGCACAAGTGGTATTCTCTTCAATCTTGCCTGTCAAGGGAAGAGGAATGCGTCGGGAGAGGAAGATAATGGAGGTGAATCAGTGGCTGCGTAGTTGGTGCCGGCAGGAGAGATTTGGTTTCTGGGACCATGGGATAGGCTTTCTTGAGGAAGGCCTACTAGCACCTGATGGACTGCACTTATCGAAACTGGGGAAGAATGTGTTTGGCAGGAACCTGGGGAGATTAATCAGGAGAGCTTTAAACTAAAGCCACTAGGGGAAGGAGACGATCAACATAGGGAGTGTATGGAAGGAAAACGATTGGAGGCAGCCCAACCGGCAAGACCAGCCCATAGGGAACCAAAAGTAAAAGGATTCAGATATCTTTATACTAACACCCGAAGCATGAGCAATAAAAAGGAAGAGCTGGAACTTCTTATGCTGATGGAAAGGTATGATCTAGTAGGCATCACAGAAACGTGGTGGAATGATTCTCATGACTGAAATGTAATGGTGGATGGATATGAACTGTTCAGAAAAAACAGAATAGATCGAAGAGGTGGAGGAGTGGCACTGTATGTGAGGAAAGGGCTTACCTGTCAGGAAATTCTAGTGAAGGAGAGCATATCTACAGTGGAAAGCATCTGGGTGAAAATAAGCGAGGGGAAAACAAACAGTGTGGTGGTTGGTGTCTGCTACCGACCGCCTGACCAACGAGAGGATGTGGATGCTGCACTTTGTGAGCAGCTTGAGAAAATATCCAAGCGGCAGGACCTTGTCATCATGGGTGACTTCAATTTCCCAGATGTGTGCTGGGAAACAAACTCTGCGAAGCGTCCTCAGTCATGCAACTTTCTGACCTGCCTGGCTGACCATTTCATTTATCAAATGGTAGATGAACCCACAAGAGGTTCAGCCATACTGGACTTAATACTGACCAACAGGCAAGAGTTGGTGGATGAGGTGAAGGAGGTGGGGACCCTAGGGGGAAGTGACCATGTCCTCACAGAATTCCTTTTGAGATGGGGAGGCAAGGAAGCTTGTAGCCAGACGCGGATGTTGGATTTTCATAGGGCAAACTTTAATAAACTCAGAGACACGATGAGTGTCATACCATGGACGAGAATGCTGGAAGGGAAGGGAGCATGTGAAGGGTGGGCGCTACTCAAACAAGAGCTATTGCATGCTCAATCAATGACTATCCCAGAAAGACAAAAACACTGCAGGAGCTCTAAGAAGCCTATTTGGATGAACAGAGAACTTCAAGAGGAACTAAGAAAGAAAAGGAAAATGTTCAGGAAATGGAGGGAAGGACAGAGCTCTAAAGAAGAGTACCTACAGGTTACTAGGCACTGTAGATCAATCATCAGAAAGGCCAAAGCTGAGAGTGAGCTAAGATTGGCCAGGGAAGCCCATTGTAACAAGAAAAGATTTTTCAGTTATGTGAGGAGCTAATGTAAAGTAAAAGAGGCAATAGGCCCACTGTTGGGTGCGGATGGACAAACTCTAACGGAAGATGCAGAGAAAGCAGAAAGGCTTAGTGCCTATTTTACATCTGTTTTTCCCCACAGGTCAAAGTGTTTAGGCACATCTAGAGATGGCCGTAGCCAAATGATAATGTCTGGGTGGCAGGTTAAAATGGATAGAGAGGTTGTCGAGAGGCATTTAGCTGCACTGGATGAGTTCAAATCCCCTGGTCCGGATGAAATGCAACCGAGAGTGCTCAAAGAACTTTCCAGAGAACTTGCACAGCCCTTGTCCATCATCTTCGGAACCTCTTTAAGGACTGGAGATGTCCCGGAGGACTGGAAGAGAGCAAATGTTATTCCGATCTTCAAAAAAGGAAGGAAGGATGACCCGGGAAGCTACAGACCAGTGAGACTGACCTCTGTTGTGGGGAAGATAATGGAACAGATATTAAAGGGAGCGATTTGCAAACACCTGGAGGACAATTTGGTGAACCAAGGAAGTCAGCATGGATTTGTCTCCAATAGGTCCTGCCAGACCAACCTAGTTTCCTTTTTTGACCAAGTAACAGGTTTGCTGGATCGGGGAAATTCAGTTGATATCATTTACTTGGATTTTAGTAAAGCTTTTGATAAGGTTCCCCATGATGTTCTGATGGATAAGTTGAAGGACTGCAATCTGGATTTTCAGATAGTTAGGTGGATAGGGAATTGGTTAGAGAACCGCACTAAAAGAGTTGTTGTCAATGGTGTTTCACTGGAGAGAGGTGAGTAGTGGGGTACCTCAGGGCTCGGGGCTCGGCCCGGTACTTTTTAACATATTTAATAATGATCTAGATGAGGGGGTGGAGGGACTACTCATCAAGTTTGCAGATGACACCAAATTGGGAGGACTGGCAAATACTCTGGAAGATAGAGACAGAGTTCAACGAGATCTGAACACAATGGAAAAATGGGCAAATGAGAACAAGATGCAATTTAATAAAGATAAGTGTAATGTTCTGCATCTGGAAAAATGAAAAGCATGCCTATTGGATGGGGGATACGCCTCTAGGTAACACTGTGTGTGAACGAGACCTTGGGGTACTTGTGGATTGTAAACTAAACATGAGCAGGCAGTGTGATGCAGTGGTAAAAAAGGCAAATGCCATTTTGGGCTGTATCAACAGAGGCTGTATCAACATCAAAATTACAAGATGTCATAGTCCCATTGTATACGGCACTAGTCAGACCACACCTGGAGTCACTGTGTGCAGTTCTGGAGGCTTCACTTTAAGAAGGACGTAGATTAAATTTAAAGGGTACAGAGGAGAGCGACGAAGATGATCTGGGGCCAAGGGACCAAGCCCTATGAAGATAGGTTGAGGGACTTGGGAATGTTCAACCTGGAGAAAAGGAGGTTGAGAGGGGACATGATAGCCCTCTTTAAGTATTTGAAAGGTTGTCGCTTGGAGGAGGGCAGGATGCTGTTTCTGTTGGCTGCAGAGGAGAGGACACGCAGTAATGGGTTTAAATTTCAAGTACAACGATATAGGCTAGATATCAGGAAAAAAATTTTCACAGTCAGAGTAGTTCAGCAGTGGAATAGGCTGCCTAAGGAGGTGGTGAGCTCCCCCTCACTGGCAGTCTTCAAGCAAAGGTTGGATACACACTTTTCTTGTCTTTAGGATGCTTAGGGCTAATCCTACGTTGAGCAGGGGGTTGGACTAGATGGCCTGTATAGCCCCTTCCAACTCTATGATTCTATGATTCTATGATTCTAGAAAGATCAATGAAAACAGAGTTGCCATTCACAAAGGGATGTCTGATGTGGGCCTACCCAGACTAAGTTCTCAGCCCACCCAGCAATAAGACTTGCACAAATCCTCCAATCACAAAATCTCAATCCAAGATATGAATGGTTGTGAACAAGGATGCAATCAGTTCCACCCTATATCCCTAAGCTAATAAACACCAAGGTGATGCCAGCAGGATTTGACTTGTCATGTAACATATGGATAACAGTTAATAAAATATGAACTAGCTTTGGCTGATGTCCTGACAGGTTGTTTAAATAGGGCAAAATACCAGGATTCAAATGTGCTTGTAGTGCAATCTGCCAAACTATTTTCTATCTGTCACAAGAATGTGAGCATAGTGCTTTCCAGAGAGATGACCTCTGAGACCTTTACCACATGGAGGACCCAAAGCATCGCTGCCACACAGTTTTTGCCCCGTCAGGCTACCTCAATTTTTTCCACATCTGCATGGGAGCCATGGGCCCACTTCAGCCCCCTGTCTTGTCCCAGGTTTTTGGCCTTTGGTAGGAGAGGAGAATGAACAGAATGGTGGATCAGAGGATGATTGCCATTCTGGCGCAGTAGAGTGCAATCATCAACCTGATAGTTGAGACTTTGACAGCCATTGGGGATGACTGCACCCTTTCCATTCATGGTCTGTTGCAGAGGGCATTTTGTTTATAAAGGTACAGGCATGGCTTTTATTATTTCATGGCTTTTAAAACATCAGAATGTATGTGTGTGCATATGTGTGGGTGCACGTGTTCAGACCTGTGTGACAGCGATATATCTTTCCTTTCCTTTTACACTCAGTTACTAGTTCCATGAACTTGGAGCCATCTGTAAAAATGGAATGCTGGAATAATATTTCAGATATTTTATTATCTTGGTTGCTTCTTCACCATGGATGTTTTAAGTATAAACTGTACTGTGGATATTTTATTTTGATGATTTTTGTGAACCACCAAGAGCCTGTTTGTCAGGAAGGGCGGTATAGAAGTTAATAATACAGCTAAATATAGCTTTAAAGGATATTTGAATACAATAGAAGTACAGGGCTTTTCCACTATGCTGTCACAATAATTCCAAATTAACCTTGTGTTGTGTGCTGATTTCCCCAATCTTATGGACTGGGCCTCTGATCACTTGGATCAGATTAGCCTACAAAGATATGTAGGATAATACTTCATAGTAAATATAGACAGGACTCACTCTCTCTCTCTCTCTCTCTCTCTCTCTCTCTCTCTCTCTCTCTCTCTCTCTCTCTGTGTGTGTGTGTGTGTGTGTGTGGGATGCCACTTACCTGTACTGAGCATCAAAAAACAGGGCCTCCCAGTCACAGTTTGGAAAGGCAATCCTGAAGAATAGTACAGTACAATGATGCCCAAAACCATTGAGAAGTCCAGGAGAATCAACACAGTTGCAGAGCAATGACTCTGAGAGATAGGTTAGCATGAGTGTGTGTGTGGCCCTTGATTGCCCAGCAAAGCTCCATGGCAAACATAGCATTCAACCCTGACCCAGGCACACTAACTTCACCACACTCTGATTCATCAGGAAAGGCAGTAAATCCCTTTTATTTTGTAACAGAGGGGTTATTTTTTACCTTTAGTTCAGTAGGATACTATTGTCAACAGTACCAAAGATTAGCTGGAGGAAGGCTTCAGAGGTTGTTAGTGGAGTGGTTAGTGCCACTCCAATCAACATACATCCCATCATCCACGTGTAAGAAGCATTGTAAAGTGACAACGTTGTAATGTTGTGTCTGAGAGACGGAACAGTTTAACTTCATCAGTATGAATCTGGAATTGGAAAACAAGCAGGCAAACCAATGGGAGGATCAATGACCAATAAAGCACCTTCAAGTGGAAAGTAAAATAATCCCAAGAAGAGAGCGCCATGCATCAAGCAGCTCCATGACCATAGTCCCACGGCTTTTTAAACAAACTATCCCCAGTTGAGCCTTCAGGAGGAGGACTTGACTTCATAAAATGATGCAAGGGAAGAATGTTGAATTGGCTAATAAACATTTCCAAGCTCAATTTCCCCCACCTTGCCAAAAAGGTGATTTAAGGCTTTGATTCTAAAAAAGAAAACAAACCACAAGCATTGCTTTTACATTTACTCCTCTGATTTTCTTCAAGGTGATAGCATTCCATTTTCAATATGCCACAGCCACATACATAATAGCAGATGTTCTCCAGGAAAGGTAGAAGAATTCTATCAGGAATCTCTAAAAAGTGGAACCTTTTAAACACACAACACCTAGACGCCCCCAAGAGTGCTCACCCCACCCCTCATGCAGGGTGACTTCACACCCAAATCAAGTGATATGGGAGAGATTTAGCACTCTCCCCTCAATTCTCCTTCCTGCCGCCATAACATGCAAGTCAATCCATCATTAATGGCCCTCAGCGGGCAAGGAGGGAAGGTTGTGAGACTGCACAGAAGTCTATTCAATGAACAACGGTTATAGGTAAGTGCAACCCTGTTTCATCTTCATTGTTTCTTTACAATCCCATATGAGAGAATACCAAGATCACTCAGCCTGGAGGTGGGTGTGGGCTTATACAATGGAAAAATGGATTGAGATATCACTGTTCCCACAGAATCCCTTTCCAGGAGTTGACATCCATGGCATAGTGCTGAACAAATGTGGATCATTGACCAGGTCATCCCACCGGGGATGTCCACTAGAAGGCTATGGAAAAAAACTTTGAGCATATGTATAATGAAGGCAGGCACCAGTAGCACCATCTACGCTAGGCAGACATTAAAGCAATTTACTGAGCTACCTTATCCCACATAAAGATGTCTGTATTAAGGCATTTCCATTCCATGCTTGGATTAGTGTACTACCTGAAACTGAGAAGGAGCCCTCTGAAAATTCTCCTGTAAGCAGAGTCCTCTCTATTTTTGAGTGATATGTGGGGGGAAAGGTTGGGAGGGAGTCCTCTTGACCTATGAGTTAGATACCACTTGAGGAAAAAACAGTTTTAGTATTAACCCAATACCCTCCAATGAAAATTCATAAAAAAGAGGGACACAGTGCCACAATTGCATTCAGCATGCTTGGCTCATCTGAAGCAAGGATCCACAACTCACCAACATGAATATGCTGAGCCCAGAAAGCATAGCGGTTGAGTTATGGACTCACTGCTTCACCATTCTGGCTTAGAAACATTTCTGTGTATGTTGAAAGCAAGGTCAGGGGAGGGTTTGTGGGCTGCCACCAACACCCTCAAGTAGTATTAGACCTTAGTAAAGACTAGCTGTCAGAATTGCCTGACCACTAGGTGATAGTGGAGGTTTTTGTGCAATTCAGGTTTGAAATTGAGGTGATGAACTTTCATCCCTGGAACTGTCTCAGCTGTGGGAAACACCTTCCACTTGGCCCATAGGGCCAAGAAATGCATTGTGCATTGTCCATTAGAATTTGTAAACATCATGTCTAGGGGGAAGAAGAAGGCATTCAATCACTTGAAAACGGAAAGTGGTCTCTAGTGGGTTACAAGCCCACTGATGTCCCAGAGCACAACCTGTATTGTCTCCTGGAGGAAATGAGCACTCTGCACAGTGCTTTTTGCAGCAAAAAAGGAGGTACCCCTAGGGCATTCAGTAATGACACTTATACATAACTGAGATCATTGCTTAACCTATCAAAGAAACTAATATATGAACTGTAGCGGTCAGCACCCAGTACAACGTGAGACTTGTGGCCTTGTGACATAATCTCAGAACCTGAGCCTTGTGGCCTTGTGACATAATCTCAAAGAACCCGTGTCCACCCTGGTCAGTCTTATAGGTATTGACATGGATTCACGTGTGAGCATAAGGACCCACTGTTGCTGATTTGTGCATACAAAATAAACTAGGGTCGTTCCATGTATCCCCCCATGTTGCATGTAAACCACCCTGAGCCATATGAAAGGGTGGTATAGAAATCAAATAAATAAATAAATAAATAAATAAATAAATAAATAAATAAATAAATAAATAGCCCTGAGTTTTTTTTCTTTTTTATAAGATATTTTTATTAATATATAAACATAATATACAGATTATAAATTCTCTAATTTAGAAATTATCAAAGAATTGTCACCTTCTATAATTCCTCTTATCCAATACAGTCTATAAACCTACTTATTAATATAGTCCAACTAGAAGTGCCAGGCAAGCTGGACGTGGTCAAACAAGAGATGACAAGACTGAACATCGACATTTTAGGAATCAGTGAACTAAAATGGACAGGATTGGGTAAATTTAATTCAGATGACCATCAGGTATACTACTATGGACAAGAATCTTGCAGAAGAAATGGAGTAGCCTTCATAATCAATAAGAGAGTAGGAAAAGCAGTCTTGGGATACAATCCCCAAAATGACAGAATGATCTCAGTTCGAATCTAAGGCAAACCATTCAACATCACAGTAATCCAGGTCTATGCCCCAACCACTGCTACTGAAGAAGTTGACCAGTTCTTTGAAGCCCTACAACTTCTTCTAGAAGCAACACCAAAAAAATGATGTGCTTATCATCATGGGGGATTGGAATGCTAAAGTAGGAAGCCAAAAGATAACCGGGATAACAGGCAAGTTTGGCCTTGGAGTACAAAATGAAGCAGGGCACAGGCTGGTAGAATTTTGTCACGAGAATACAATGGTCATAGCAAACACTCTTTTCTAACAACCCAAGAGACGACTCTACACATGGACATCACCAGACGGTCAACACAGAAATCAGATTGACTATGTGCTCTACAGCCAAAGATGGAGAAGTTCTATACAGTCAGTAGAAACAAGACCAGGAGCTGATTGTGGTTCAGATCATCAGCTTCTTGTTGCAAAATTTAAGCTTAAATTGAAGAAAGTAGGGAAAAGCACTAGGCCACTCAGGTATGAACTAAATCATATCCCCAACGAATATACAGTAGAGGTGACAAATAGATTTAAGAAATTAGATCTGATAGAGTGCCTGAAGAACTATGGATGGAGGTTCACAACATTGTATAAGAGGTAGCAACTAAAACCATCCCAAAGAAAAAGAAATGCAAGAAATCAAAATGGCTGTCTGAAGAAACTTTACAAATAGCTAAGGAGAGAAGGGAAGTGAAAGGCAAGGGAAAAAGAGAAAGATACACCCAATTGAATGCAGAATTCCAGAGAAAAGCTAGAAGAGATAAGAATGCCTTCTTAAATGAACAGTGCAAACAAATAGAAGAAAACAATAGAATGGGGAGGACCAGAGATCTTTTCAAGAAAATTGCATTTGTCCCTATTGAACTTCATTTTATTCAGTTTAGCCCACTTCTCGAGCCTATCAAGATCATCCTGTATTCTGATTCTGTCTTCGGTTGTGTTTGCTACCCCTCCCAGTTTAGTATCGTCTGAAAATTTAATAAGTATCCCCTCTAAACCCTCATCCAAATTATTTATAAATATGTTGAACAACACAGGCCCCAGAGCAGATCCCTGGGGCACTCCACTTGTCACTCTTTTCCAAGAGGCTGCTGAACCATTAACAAGTACCCCTTGGGTACAATCTGTCAACCAGTTATCAATCCACCTGACAGAATTGCTGGAGAAAACTCTTGCGAGTCCTTTGGACTGCAAGGCAAACAAACCGGTCAGTCCTAGAGGAGATCAGCCCTGATTGCTCCTTATAAGGCCAGATCCTTATGATGAAACTCAAATACTTTGGCCACCTCATGAGAAGGAAGGACTCCCTGGAGAAGAGCCTAATGCTGGGAGCGATCGAGGGCAAAAGAAGAAGGGGACGACAGAGAATGAGGTGGCTGATTGAAGTAGTAGGTGCAAACTTAAATGGACTCCGGGGAATGGTAGAGGACCGGAAGGCCTGGAGGATCATTGTCCATGGGGTCGTGATGGGTCGGACACGACTTCGCAACTAACAACAACAACAACAACCACATTTTACCAGCTTGTAAACAAGAATATCATGTGGAACCTTATCAAACACTTTATTGAAATCCAGATAAACTATGTCCACAGCATTCTCCTGATCCAGCAAGGTAATCACTTTCTCGAAAAAAGAGATAAGGTTGGTCTGACATGATTTGTTCTTGGGAAACCTGTGCTGAGTCTTAGAAATCACAGCTCTCTGTTCCAGCTGCTCAAGGACTGACTGATGATTTGTTCCAAACTTTTACCAGCTACAGATGTCAAGCTGACGGGTCAACAGTTACCCGGATCTCTCTTTTTCCTTTCTTGAAGATGGGGACAACATTTGCCTACCTCCAATCATCTGGCACCTCACCTGTTCTCCAAGAAGTGTCAAAATAATGGACAGAGTTTCAGAGATGACATCTGCAAGTTCTTTTAGTACTGTTGGATGCAATTCATCTGACCCAGAAGACTTTGTTACATTTAAAGAAAATAGGGGCCGTTCCGGATTCGTCCAAAATAGCACAATGGTTACAAATTGAAATCGCTACAGTTTTGCCGTTATGCACAACGTCGTTGACAATCTGCAACACTCCTGAAACCGATCCGCAAAAAGCACTTCGTTGTAGCGCTTTCAGGGAAATCCCCAAAAGTGGATTCATCCTCCGGAAAGCGCTACACTCCTGCAACCAATCTGCAACACTAGCGGAAAAGTTCTGTGCGTTACCATTGTTGCGGTTTCTGCAAAGTCCCTCCCCCTGGCTCTCTCCTCTGATCTTCCGGCGAAGCGATAGCCATTTTTTTTCTCCGAGCGAGTGGAGATCAATGCACCGGCAAGCCTTCGTTTACCCAGCGAGGCTTCCCCGGCTGCAGTCCCTCTGTTTAAAGTCACCAAGCACAAGCAACACAGAGGCCTGTTTGCTGGTTTATTTTCCCTTTATTTTTCACACTATTTTTGGCCGAAAATCGCGCCCGTGAGGGGGGGGGGTATTTTTCTTTTCACTCGGGGGAGCGTGGCAACGATGAAACAGCAGCTCAAACACCACCTGCTAGCTGGATGGGTTTCTCCGTTGCAACGAATCAACGCAGATTCGTTGCAACGTGTGTGTGTGTGCTTTTTAAACCTACCTTAAAGGGAAAGGGGCTGTTTGGGAGCATGATAACGGCTGCCCATTGGCTGCTTGACGGCCAGGGGCAGGACACAGCTCAGCAATATCGCTTCCTGGCTAGCGATTTTTGCCGAGACCGGAAACCTGTGGGAAACGATAGAAACGCAACTGGATTCCACTACAAAGGCAGGTATGCATAATGACGAATTCCACTATTTAAAATGGCAATTTTTCGTTCCGCAAACAATTTGCAACATGGATCCCGGTGTGGAATGGCCCTAGGTGTTTGTGGACTGCCCCAACAGTGATCCCAGGCCACCATTCCCATCTTTTCTGTTGTGTTATGTTTTTTCCACATTGAGCACTATTTCTCTCACAAGAGAAGACTGAGGAGAAATAGGAGTTAAGCAGTTCAGCCCTCTCTTCATCATCTGTTATAATTTCACTTTCTTGTCCTAGCAGTGGTCTTACCATGTCCCTAATCTTTTTATTATTTAAAATATAACTAAAGAAGCCTTTTTTGCTATGTTTAGTACTTCTTGCTAGCCTAAGCTCATATTGAGCTTTAGCTTTTCTAACACTGTCCCTACAATTATTGGATATTTGTTTATACTCATCCTTCCATTTCTTAAATGTCTCTTTTTTATTCCTCAGATCATTTGAGAGCTGTTTATGGAGCCAACTTGGCTTCCTTATGCTCCTTCCATCTTTCTTTCTCAAGGGAATTGTTTGTGATTCAGCCTTCAGTATTTCACTTTTAAGAAACTCCCAGTCCTCTTGGACCCCCATCTCTTTAAGTCGTTCTGACCACGGGACTCTACCCAACATACATTTAAGTTTGTTAAAATCAGCTTTCCAGTCTATGCATCCTACTACATAAATGTTTTCTCTTTCCCACAACTGAAAATTCCAAAAGCACATGGTCACTACTACCCAGTATGCCCACTACTTCCACCTCATCTACCAGTTCTTCCCTATTGATGAGAATCAAGTCTAAAATAGCAGAGCCCCTGGTTCCCCTCTCTACTTTCAGGGAAATGAAGCTGTCGGCAAGACAAGTTAAGAAACTAATACTTTTGTCCCTATTTTGCCTTTTAACTCAGTTAAGCATTTCACATTTAGTTGTAAATATTCAAATCAATCAATATTCTTCCCTTCTTTTTTGAGTACATCCCATTTTATTTGTCCCATAGTATTAACAGCTCTTTATAGTTCAAGAAATCTGTTCTTTTTGCTGTGATCTGTTTAAATAAGCCTCCAGTGGAGATTTCAACATAGGTGGTATGGAACTTCATTTATTCTTTTTCCAGATTCTTATTAATTAATCTCTCCACAAATGAGGCTCAAATGTCTTTCTGGAATTTTTCAGAGGCCAAGATGTATTGTGTAGACCTTCTTCAAGGCCTGCCTTCTCAAACACTAAATCTCTCTTCATTGGAGTAATAACCCAGTTGGCTAAGGATGTCAAAGTAGTTGTGTGCAAATAAAGTTTATCTGGAACCCCTTGTCCACCTCTCATCTTATCGTCTTGTAATACTTTGAAAGTTATTCTAGGTCTCTTGTTGTTCCAGATGAATTTGCTGATAATTGTTTGCCATTTATGTAATGTTTTGTCATTGATGTTTATAAGCTAAACTTGAAATAAAAAGTCAAGTTTGGTAATATATTCATCTTAATAATCACCATAGGTGCTGACCATGTCATTTTTTACCATTTTTGTAAACCTTCTTGAATTTTTATCCAAGTCATCTTATAGTAGTTTTTGTATAAATATCTGAAGTCTTTTTCTATAAAAACACCTAGATATTGTATCTTTCTTGGATTAACTTCACATTGAGTCAGTTATCTAAGTTCGTACAAAGTTTTTTCTAAAGCCACTATAACTCTGATTTTAGTTTTACTTTTATTTATTTTATAACCAGAATATTGACCAAAAACCTTTAAGCAATCAAACAGTTTAGGTAGAGATATTTCTGGTTTTGTAAACATCAAGACTATGTCATCAGCATAGCTTCTCAATTTAAATTCTTCACCATTTTCTCTATGATCTGAAATTTCTGAGCATAGTCTAATTTTTGTTGCTATTGTTTCAAGAACTAGTTTAAATGATAATGGAAAAAGTGGACAACCTTGTATAGCGCTCTTGTTAATTTAAATTCTAAAACCCTGAGTTTCGATAGTCTATTTATAAATTCATGTCCTGACCAGGTAGCATATTTGATCATATTAGCACTATGTGTTCCACATCCCTGCATTGGTGGGGATTTCAATGGAATGGGGTGACAGCACAGAGGTGTCTCCTTATAGCTATCATATGTGGTATGGTAACAGAGTGTAAGACTACTAGCCCAGAGCCCTTACTCCAAATCACCACTCTGCCATGGACAGTTGTAGGGTGACTGTTTTTTAACAGTCCTGCCCATTCCTTCTTTCCTCTCCTTTGGGAACCATATCAACCCATAATTCCCTACTTCAAATGGGAATGATCACTGATTACCCATGAAGGTTTAAGGAGTACACAGCATGCTTATGACATATTGAAAATGGTATTCAAAATGTGACAAGGGAGCTGCCCAAACAGTCAGTCATTTGAATTGGGGCTACGCTCATCAACTATGCAGGCTGGTGTGAGCCACTGCCATTGCATTATAAGTTGCAAAAAAAAATGTAGTTGCAGCTGCTAAGACCAAAAGCAACATGTTATGCAGAAACACCAAAGTGGTATGCCACTGTGTGTGTGTGAACAAACAAAGCCCTTGAGGTTGATTGTGGCAAACCTAAGGAAGGATAGATCAATGACATTCCAAAATCCTAAACCTCTGTAGTAAGTAGGTCACCTAGGATACAGGATAGGCTTAGTGCCTATGCACCTTAGGATTACTATTATAGTATCTACATCTATATATAATAAACACAATCCTCTGGTTTACAGTCACATAATCTTTGGGGATGACTGCTAGCATCTCAATCAGAAATGATGTATGACCATTCGAGTACATGCCAAATGCTCTGCCTTGTTGCTTCTCAAACATGGGGACAATGGCGTATGCTTTCAGAAAGTATAAAATGGAACACCAATGCTGGGAATGTACATCCCCATACTTTATCCCCCATGATGGCCACAGAGCTTCCTGTTCATGTTCTGTATCAACTGTGGTGGTAAGTTCACAGTGGAGCGACAAGATTTTATCAGCAAAACGGCCTGCTAAAGCCTCACAGCCTAAATCTAATTCACTACTATTTTGGCGCCCTTCCTCTAAGTGTCCAAACTACCCTAAATAACAGTGGTGGGCAAGAGCCAGTGGATGCTTCGCCGTTTTCACCGCCATCTCATATGCCCTCATAAGTGTGTGATGAGATATGCTTGCTGCTTCATCATGAATCTTCCACCACACTTACTCTAGCCATCTAACTGCCCTCTTCCCCCTTCTTCTCTCAAAGCTCACTGGAAAACCAAGGAGCCCGTTTGAGGCAAAGGGTGAAGAAGCCACTTGGAAGTAATCTCAATAATAGCGGCCAACATGCAGGATTGCCAGTCCTCTACCTAGGCCTCTAATGAGACACCGGAAGACATCAGGTCCCTCTGAGCATTCATGAATCTCTTGGATTCTATAAGTCTCCATAAGTCTCCACGGGCAGACTAAAATAGTTCCGTCACCCAAACAGGGAGGGAGTGGCATCCGTAATCTAACCTATGGTGGTCTGACCATGGGACAATGTTGTTAGCCAACAGATCCACCTCCACTCCCACACCAAAGACCAAATCAAGGGTATGGCCAGCCTGGTGAGTATTCTTCAAGAAAGTAAGGAGAAAGGGCAAAGCTTATGCCGCAATAAAAGTGTCTGTCTTAGGCCCATTATGCACGGCTGCCGAAACGGTGATTTCGGGTCACATGGAAAATGCGGAGGGGGAAGAAGTGAAGCAAACTGCGTATGCACGAGACAGAACACAATGGCGGCAAAACCCAGAGTAACCGATTATGCACGCGGCAACCGCTTCTGGTTGCGCCCCAGTCACCCAGAAGCTGCGCTTTCTTCCGCGTTTCGCTAACGCGGCTTTTTCGGCGGCATGCACCGAATCTGTGGCCAGTTGCAGCCGGCTCCGTGTGTTATCGGTAATTTTAGTCGCCACCATTTCACTCCGAATGCGCGCTATCCGCCCCGTGCATAATGGGCCTTGGAGGGGCCAGAAGACCTTTTGTCATCAGATTACAGTAGGCTATCATGGCTGCCCCTTGGAAATATATTCTTAAGAATTCTGCAGACACGGTTGACGCTGTTTTCTTTTTGAAGGCAAAGGAGGTTTAATCGGGATAATACTAGTGAATGTTTTCAGCAAAGCGAAGCTGTCAGTTGCTTTCAAAGCTCCAACTATCCCTGGGAAGGGTGCCTCGCTGTAAGTTGTGCAGCACAAGTAACAGCACCAGTTGTGCTCTGCTAAGACCCTGTGAATTCTTAAACTGGCTTTGGTGTTATGGGCCCCACCAGTCCTTAAGCTGGGGCTGCCTACACATCATTGCTGAAGTACCTGCCCCTGAAGCCTCCTGCTGCTGAACCCTCTTCCTGCCCCTGTTCCTCTGTCATTTGTGCACAAAGCACAAGTGTAGCAGAGACTGGATAGGGATCCGTATGCACCCTGACAACCACCCTTTCCCCTCCCTTTTTGCTCAGATGCAAAAAGACAAATGCCCTTGGAAGGGCCACAAAGTAGGAAGAAAGGCTGAACTTTGCTTTGCTCTGTTCCCTTCGCTCTGTCCTCCCTCTTTAGTGGCCGTTTCTTCTCTGAACCGGAGCAAGTGATGCTTTTATTTGACCTGGTTTAAGGGGAAAGCCCCAGGAGACTCACGTGTCAAGCTAAAATGGGCACAATCTCCCTTGGATACTCTCATTTCAATTGGGGGCTTCCTGTATTTCATGTGGGGGGTAGGGGTGGAAATGGCAATCCTTGTGTGAAAACAGCCTGTCTACACTTGTTGGGCTATAATGTTTTTTCACCTAACAGTTTATTTATGTATAAAAGGGATCATTTAACTGGTTTTTCTCCACTCAATTTTGCGCTCACCGGATTACAATATTACCCCCCCCCACCTCCAGCAGAAAAGTTAACAACAGGTTTAAAAGTCTCCTGGTGGCCAGGGCTTGTTCCAGAGTCTTTCAAATGTTCAGCACATTGTGGGAAGTCTTAGTCATATTTTATTATATAGGATTCTATTCAACTGGGTTTCTATTAGCTACTGAGGATCTATTCCCCTACAAACACAGCAAGCAAAGAGAAATTGAAATGAAATATATGATTTGTGGCATAATTCATTATTTTTTAATCTCTCCTGTCGCCTAAGGAGCTAAAGATAGTGTACATCATTCCCTTACATTTTGCCTTGCTGGTCAGTTAGAGTTAAAATAAGAGAGAGTTGATCATCCCAAATCATCCCATGAGTTTCATGGCAAAGTGAGGATTTCAGCCTTGGTCTATCATAGTCTTAGGCTAGGTCTTCCCACTGAGGCCTTCTGACACATTTTCTGGGGTTCACCAAGTGTGTTTAGGTTAGGTGGTGCTTTTCTCCAACAAGGTTTTTGATTGGCCCCTGGAAAGCTGATTGGCTGAGCAGATTCTAACCCTCCCTCTCCCCAAAACAATTACCCTAACTTTGCATGACTTAAGGTAAGCTGTGTGTATGCAAGAGAATATTAAACACTTGTACATGCCTATAGTTATCTGCTGTGAGCCAACTGAGAAGGACAGGCTATAAAAACAAACTTGTTATTTAAAACACAATCTATTCAGTAGACTTTGTGCCTGAAATGTTGAAGTGTTACTGTTAGAGCTACGTCTAACTTTATCTCCTGACATTCTGTGGTTGGCCCTGCCTCCTGCAGCAGCCATTTTGTGTCTGGCTCCCCCTCCTGCAGCAGCCATTTTTTAGTTGCACTCACTATCCTGTGTCAAAACTCTGAAGTTGCGCACAGGCTGGAAAAGTTCCTTCTGCTCTCTGATACCCTAATCTCAACACCATGATTCTGTGAAGATTCAAAGGGGTGGCAGTTTACAGTAGATGAGCGATTGGGATTTGAGTGTCCTGCATAGTGTAGGGGGTTGGATTAGATGACCCATGAGGTCCCTTTTAACTCTATGATTCTATGATTCTATGAGATCCCAGCATAGATTAATAAGATGCGAATCACCGGACTACGGAAAATATGAATAATGACTGAAGAGACTATTGACTAAAAGACATTTGAGACAGGAATCTTTCATTCACTTCCTTAAAATGTGAATATATACTTACGTTTTCAAGACAAAGATGGAACAGTTCTTAGAATAGTCTAGCACGTCACTTTGAACAGTAAGATAAAAGATTTTATCTCAGGGTAGTGCTAAAGAGAAATCAGTGGTGCCAAAATAATTAAGTCAAAGGACTGGAAATGGTTTTGATAGTTCATGTAATCTGAACAAAGGACAAAGGTCAATTGAGACACACACAATAAGACAGCAAGTTTACAGTTAGATCAAATTCAGAATGGTTAAAACTGGACATTGTGAGCCAGAACTTGTGGTCGGAAAGCAGAAACAAAATTAATGTGTACAAAATAACATTTTCTTGAACATTAGCTTGTGATCCATACTGTTAGTAGCTAGTTTGAAAGATATCATTTATGTGGCAGATTTAGCATGTTTCTGTTCATTTGGGATAAAATCTTGTTTCAGGTCCAGATCAAGACCCATTGAGAGCAGTGAGATCTGTTAGTTCCTCTCTCTATTTTACATAGTTGTGGTGGTCTCTGTAACATGTAAGAACTATGGAAGTCTGTCTCTAACTGTCTTGGTGTTAAAATCTGTTTGGATCTGAATCCCCATGGTATGTATGTGCAATTTTGTGCAACCTTGGCATGTGTAAATGGACAATGAGTAAATTTATATTAGTCGATACGGTCATGCCACTGGACCAGAGTTTTCCATAAAAATATTAGGATCCAGGAGATGGAAGTCTAATTCCGATTCAGCTGTGAAACTCCCTGGGTGATCTGGAGCCAGTCACTTTCCCTAACCCAAATCTTATGGTTGCTTGTGAGGGCAAAATGGAGGAGAGAAGAAACAATTCCACAGCTCAGAATTCTTTGGAGGAAGGGTAAAATGTGTTTAAAGTGATCAAAAACCTTCCCTCAAACGCAAAGCCTAGCAGATGTAACTTATCCTGCTGGAAGATGAGTATGCATTGATCACCACGAGGACAAAGCTGCCAAGACTATCGCACATTTCCCCCTCCATACAAGCTTATCCCTGGTTGCTCACTGGTTTTTCATTGATGGGACGTGTGATTTAGGGATGTAAATCCAGCTTTGCTGATTCCCAAAATTGCAAGTTAAAAATATCTAAAACTCAACCCAGCTACTGGGCAGCCTTGGGATGCAAGTGACATCATGTGGAGGGGGCTCTAAAACCCACCAACATTTGAAGGCTGCCCAGGAACAGATTCCTTGTGCATAAATGGTCTTACATTATCAGGAAAAGATGAATATTTCAAAATCCATTTTCCCAAAAATTTATATTTCTGCCCAGTATTTTGGACAGTAAAAGAAAACATGGAATAATGAAGTCCCATCATTTGGCAATTGCAGAAATGTTGATTTGGAGGTATTTGAAGAAAACACCCCATCATTTGGAGAACTGGAAATGTGTTGCATTGTGCTAGCATATATAACCATCACAAATTAGGAATTGTTAATAAGTTAAAGTACAGAGGCAGAACTAGGTCTCATGGCTGGAGCACTGTACTCCGAGATCATCTGCCAGCTGATTGGGCTGTCCCACTCTGCAGAAGCCCTCCCACCCACCACCACTTTCTAGGTCCCATTTTTAAATGGGCTTTTATACATCTTAACCTTTTCCTTGACTTTCTTATCTTTATCTTTATATATCCATCGTAACGTTCAAGTGGCGTGCAGACAACTCCCTCCCTGGGGATGTGCCACCAATAGGGAGATAGCACTCTCCCAATGAGGGTCAATCATGGAGCTTAAATATCTTCCTCTTCCTGCTGCTTGCCAGGTGGAAGAGGAGCCAGCCTCTCTGAAAAGCCCTGCTGCTGGTAAGTTGCCCTATTCTCAGCCTCTTCCCGCCCTCCATCTCCCCTAGGCAAAGGAAGGAAACCTCCAGTATTGGTCTCAGTTTTCATCTCTCTGCTGGAAGGAAGCACAGATGAGTTGACAGGAAAGCAGAAAAAATCCTTCCTTTCTTCTTTATCAGTTCTACTTCTTCCTTGGAGATCTGCTGTTATTTCAGGTATACAGGATTCCCATCTGGAGGTTCAAGTACACAACTGTGGATTCCTCAATAAACTCAGAAGAAGAAAAAGAAATCACAAGGCAATGTTGTGTAGTAGTCCTCTCTGTATTATTAATGAAAGTCAAATTAAGAGTCAACCAGAACAGGATCCTAGGTTAAATAATCCGCTTTCTATCTTCATCAGTGGTTGCTCTGCTATGTAAATAAACACATGGAAAGCATACCC
The DNA here is from genome assembly GCF_049243985.1 of Paroedura picta. NCBI lineage: Eukaryota > Metazoa > Chordata > Lepidosauria > Squamata > Gekkonidae > Paroedura > Paroedura picta. The sequence continues at coordinate 95,385,435 of NC_135371.1, forward strand.
ACATAAACTTTCAAAAAACAGTAATTCAAAATTTTTTAAAGCTACAATAAGACATATCTTCCAAAATAGTTCTGTTATAATAGTAGTAATACATATTATATTGGCTAATGCTCATCACAGTCTGGGGACTTCACAAAGTGTCCATGAGGGCTACCTTCAATTAACATTTATACAGAAGCTGGCAGTTACAGGTACAGCCAATTAATCCTATTACAGTGGTCAGCAACCTTTTTGGGGTTGTGGACCGGTGGAGGGGAGGGCTATGCAGGTGCTGTGCACGCGCGGCAGCCCATGCGCCTGGTGGGGCTGCAAAAGTGCATGTGCGCCAGTTTTGCACATGTACGCATGCGCAGACCTGCCGTGCATGCGCGTTTGGGGCCCATCGGGCGCAAACACGCATGCGCGGACGTGCCGCACATGCACATTTGCACCGGTGGCAGCTGCGCTTCCCTCTCCCCCTCACTCCCACAGAAAGTAGCTTGCCGGGCCGCAAGCTAATAGGCCGCTTTGGCAGCCAATTTGCTCGTGGCCTGGTGAGTTTCTTGCTGGGGTGGGGGTGGGGAGAGAGAGCCACAGCCTGGTGCCGAGGCCTTCGCGGCCTGGCATCGGGCCACAGCCCGGTGGTTGTGGACCACTGTCCTACTACACATTCTTTTTTTCTTCCCACCTGGGGGTTGGCAATACAGCTGGCTGCATATGGAGGAGTCAGGAATCAAACCTAGCTCTTGAGATTTAGAGTTTGCTACTCTTTAACCACTTCACCACACTGGAACTCAAGATTGAGCAGGGATGGGGGTGGGGAGGCCAGAACCCAGGAAGGCCACAGTGCAGCTGCATGTGCTAGCACCCATTGTATTCCTGGGTGCAATGGGCTTCGCCTTTAGTTCTTTAATATAACTGAGTCAAACAGTTTGATAAGTGATGACATTGTTATAAGGCCATATAGCAGTTCTGTTCTTTTGAATCTTTTCCTTTTAATTTCTTTGATACTTAATATCTTGGATGAAGTTTCATTGGACTTTTTTGACAACTTTGCTTAGTTGCCAATATTTTGGGTTTTATTTTTTGGGTTATTGAAATTTGATGTAGTCTCTAAGGATACTTGGATGGGAATGAGTAGATGGTCACTTGTTTCCCAATTGTTGACTTTAAACTCCAGCACTTAAGAAAAGCTTATGTTTTCAATTAATACACAATAAATAACATTAGCACCTTGAGTGGAGACAAACATATAATCTCCAAAGAATTTGATGGTATTTTATATGCTTATAATTGTTAATGATAACCTGGGGGCCATATTCATCAGTTTAGCTCCAGATCTGTTGATACCTTTGTCCTTTGAGAGACATTGTCCTTCAGTGATGTTATGATATAAAAGGGTTTCCATCCAAAATTTTGAGTGCAGTAAATCATCTAAGCCTATTTTGGCATTAACATCTCCCCCTATTACCATAAAAGCTTGTGGGTGGCTGTTCTGTAGATCTGGCAGGTATTTGTCAAAAGTCATCTATTGGACATCAATACCTAGTTTTAAGATCTTAGGAGAAAGGTAAACATTTACCAATATAAGCTTGATAAGACTAGTGTTTACTTCCATGGCCAGAGGAAGCTTGGATGGGTCGGGCAGGTGAGAAAGGATGAGCTACCTAAAGTGCAAGAAATAAAACAAGGTAGTCACTCAGGATGAGATTGTTGACCTTATCATGTCTCTCAAACTTAACAAGGCCTCAGGTCCAGATGGAATTCCAGCCGAGCTCCTGAATAACAATGTTGATTGGTGGTGAGGCTCGCTTGCCCATCTCTTCACTCTGATAGATAAATATGGCTCTATCCCAGACACCTGGTTGAATTCCATTTTGATCCCTATCCTCAAAAAAAGTGATCCTGATAATTTAGAAAACTATAGACCTATTAGTTTACTGTCCATAGTGGGAAAACTCTATGCTAAACATCTGCTTAAAAAACTGCAAGACTGGATGAATGCTTCTAATTTACCAGGTAGGGAACAAATCAGATTTATGCCTCAATATTCCACCCTGGATCACTGTTCAATTTTGGCCTTCCTTGATGAAAAATACTTCCAGCAGGGGCAGGGGAAATTATATACAGCTTTTATTGACTTGCGTAAGGCTTTTGACTCAGTCAAGTGTCCCTTATTATGGGAGAAATTAAAGAAGCTGGGAATAGAACATCGTTTCCTTTTATTACTTCAAAAATTACACTCTAATTTTTGCCAAATTAGATTAGATGGCTCAGGCCATCTAATCCCATAAAGTTCCTATCTTAAAAGTTGTGTATTAGCTGCAAGCCTGTTCAATTTGTTCCTTGCTGATCTACCTCTGTATCTGGCTACAGTGGATGGACATCCCCCGAAATTAAAATCAGCTGAGGTTCCAATATTATTATATGCTGATGATGCAGTGGTTCTCTCAGTCACAAAAACTGGTCTTAAACGTTCTTTTCATAAATTTATCTCCTTCTGTGATTTGAATTCTTTAGATATCAATTTTGATAAGACCAAAATATTAACCTTTTCTAAATCTTGGAAGTATGCTACTTGGAGAGTTGCAGGAAAAAAGATTGAACAGGTTAAGTCCTTCAGATATCTGGGGCTTCTTTTTCATTATAACCTAAAATAGTCTACCCACTGTAACACTAGTCTTTCATTGGCCAAGAATAAGTCACAGGCCATTAGTCACTTCCTCTTCCAGAAGGGCAACATGTATGTGCCTGTGGCTCTTCGGGTTTTTCAAGCCTCTGTGATCCCCCGACTGCTCTTTGGGATTCCTGTATGGATCCAGTCTCTGAATAAAGAAGCCCACTGTAAGTCTGCAGCCTTCTAGCGCAGAATTTTAGGCTTACCGAATTTGGTAACCTATTTGACTTTATGTGCCGAGCTGGGTCTACACACTATCGAATCACGTGCTTGCATTTTATCCATCAAATACTGGCTCCATCTTTTCCTTAGTCCTCTGCCAAATAGTCTCCTTGCACTTCTTCCATCTGACCATTATACTTCGAAATGGTCTCAGGCCATTGCCTCTAAAATTAAATCCATAGGCATTGACCTTGATTCTCTAGCTAACTCTGGAGAGGATCCAAAGAAGAATCCTGGATATTGATCTCCGGATAATTTACGCTGGTGCAGGGGAGCCGTACTCTCCACGAACTCTTGGTTTATCCTATTCACCAAACTCTATGGCAAATTATTTTTCCAACCTTATAATACCTTCAAATCGCAGAGCTTTTATGTTAGCCAGACTAAACGTATTTCCTTCTGCAATGGTTGAAGGCAGTTATAGGAGAATTCCCCGCAATGAGAGAATTTGCAGGTATTGCCATACAGAACCAGACTCAATTTGCCATATCATTCTGCGATGTGAGTTGTATAACGTTCTGACCTGATCTCCCCATTTTTACCTTTTCCTAAGGTCACAGATGGCAGGGCTCTTGAATTGCTGCTTATTGATAATCGTTCGGAGACCACTGAACGGGTAGCCAAATTTTTATCTATAGTAATGACCCACAGGGCAAAGAAGTAAAGGTCACTGTTTTTTTTCTTTTTGTATTTGCTGCTCCTTTGCCTGCTGTAATTTTTCTTACAGCTTTATAGATCTGTATTTACAGAACTGTTTTGTATACTGTTTTATTATGGATGCCATTAAAGGTTTTTGTATTGTACTGTATTGTATTGTATTGTATTGTATTGTATTGTATTGTATTGTATTGTATTGTATTGTATTGTAAAACAAAGCAGTCCACCTTGGGGGCAATCCTTTGATTTCCTAGCAAGCAAACAAAAGGAGTTATATCTGTGTAGGACGCAAGAGTTACATGTCCAAGATTTCTGTATCATAAGCCTTTGGGGGAGGGCGGTATATAAATAATATAAATAATATAGTAGCAGTAGTTAGCATAGTGACAATATCAGGGTCTAGTATAGTCTTGTTCAATCCTGCTTTATTCCAACGAAGAACTTCTATTTATCTTGGAGAAGCATTTATAGTATTTTGCAATTTCTGCAGTCTAAAAAAACCCAATTTTTTCAGCTACTTGATTAGGACCTGAAACACTTGATATTATTACTTTTGGTAATAGTGAATCTGAGTTTGATTTCTGAGGAGATATGTTTCTTGTCATTCCAGCAGACTACGTCAGTCAGATGTCAGATTCTTTCTCTGAGGAAAAATCAGGAGGTTCTTCTCTTTGCTTGTCTTAAGGGGTTTGCAGATATTTGTCTAGTATTTCATTTGGACTTTTCTTATTATCTTGATTTGAATCTCTCTTCTTATCTTCTCGTGAGCATTTCCCAAGAAAGCAGTTTTTGACTTCAGGTTATTAACAGATTTTCTTAAGTTAGATATATTAGTCTCTAACTTATCAGATTCTTCCCCAGGAGAAATTTTGAGGGTGTTTTGAACCTGAAGTTTTCCCCACTGATCTGTCATTAAATGCCCCCGCATTTCAGTGGTAAATTGAAAATCTGATTGTGTAGCTTTAGAGATTACAGGTGGAAGAACTGACTGTTTAAGAGGAAAAGGGGAAGTTGTATTTCAGTCATTAAAAACCTGACCAGCTGTGATTTCAAATGTACTTAACATTTCATTTTAAAGAACATTGTTGGAATTTTTATAAAGGTAAAGGTTTAGTTTAGTAAAGGTATCCCCTGTGTCTCTTGTGCCGCAGAGTGGTAAGCGGCAGAAATGCTGTCTGAAGCTGTCTGTCCGTGAGGTTGGGAGTTAGATCCCAGCAGCCAGCTCAAGGTTGACTCAGCTTTCCATCCTTACGAGGTCGGTAAAATGAGTACCCAGCTTACTGGGGGGTAAAACGGTAATGACTGGGGAAGGCACTGGCAAGGCCACCCTGTATTGAGTCTGCCATGAAAACGCTGGAGGGCGTCACCCCAAGGGTCAGACATGACTCGGTGCTTGCACAGGGGATACCTTTATCTTTACCTTTATCCCCTGTGCAAGAACCGGGTCATGTCTGACCCTTGGGGTGATGCCCTCTAGAGTTTTCATGGCAGACTCATAGAATCATAGAATCATAGAACCATAGAGTTGGAAGGGGCCATGCAGGGCATTTAGTCCAACCTGCTGCTCTATGCAGGATCAGATCAAAGCACCCTAAAGCATCCAAGAAAAGTGTGTATTCAACCTTTGCTTGAAGACTGCCAGTGAGGGGGAGCTCACTACCTCCTTAGGCAGCCTGTTCCACTGCTGAACTACTCTGACTGTGAAAATTTTTTTCCTGATATCTAGCCTATATCGTTGTACTTGTAGTTTAAACCCATTACTGCGTGTCCTCTCCTCTGCAGCCAACAGAAACAGCATCCTGCCCTCCTCCAAGTGACAACCTTTCAAATACTTAAAGAGGGCTATCATGTCCCCTCTCAACCTCCTTTTCTCCAGGCTGAACATTCCCAAGTCCCTCAACCTATCTTCATAGGGCTTGGTCCCTTGGCCTCAGATCATCTTCGTCGCTCTCCTCTGTACCCTTTAAATTTAATCTACGTCCTTCTTGAAGTGAGGCCTCCAGAACTGCACACAGTACTCCAGGTGTGGTCTGACCAGTGCCATATACAATGGGGCTATGACATCTTGTGATTTTGATGTGATGCCCCTGTTAATACAGCCCAAAATGGCATTGGCCTTTTTTACCGCTGCATCACACTGCCTGCTCATGTTTAGTTTACAATCCACAAGTACCCCAAGGTCTCGTTCACACACAGTGTTACCTAGAAGCGTATCCCCCATCCAGTAGGCATGCTTTTCATTTTTCTGACTCAGATGCAGAACTTTACACTTATCTTTATTAAACTGCATCTTGTTCTCATTTGCCCATTTTTCCATTGTGTTCAGATCTTATTGAACTCTGTCTCTATCTTCCGGAGTATTTGCCAGTCCTCCCAATTTGGTGTCATCTGCAAACTTGATGAGTAGTCCCTCCACCCCCTCATCTAGATCATTAATAAATATGTTAAAAAGTACCGGGCCAAGCCCCGAGCCCTGAGGTACCCCGCTACTCACCTCCCTCCAGTCTGATGAAACACCATTGACAACAACTCTTTGAGTGCAGTTCTCTAACCAATTCCCTATTCACCTAACTATCTGAAAATCCAGATTGCAGTCCTTCAATTTATCCATCATAACATCATGGGGAACCTTATCAAAAGCTTTACTAAAATCCAAGTAAACAACATCAACCGAATTTCCACGATCTAGCAAACCTGTTACTTGGTCAAAAAAGGAAACCAGGTTGGTCTGACAGGACCTGTTGGAGACAAATCCATGCTGACTTCCTTGGATCACCAATTTTCCTCCAGATGTTTGCAGATTGTTCCCTTTAATATCTGCTCCATTATCTTCCCCACAACAGAGGTCAGACTCACTGGTCCGTAGCTTCCAGGGTCATCCTTCCTCCCTTTTTTGAAGATCGGAATAATATTTGCTCTCTTCCAGTCCTCTGGGACATCTCCAGTCCTTAAAGAGGTCCCGAAGATGATGGACAAGGGTTCTGCAAGTTCTCCGGAAAGTTCTTTGAGTACTCTCGGGTGTATTTCATCCGACCCAGGGGATTTGAACTCATCCAGTGCAGCTAAATGCCTCTCGACAACCTCTCTATCCATGTCAACCTGCCACCCAGACACTATCCTTTGGCTACTGCCATCTCTAGATGTGTCTAAACCCTTTGACCTTTCATATCCATCCACCATTACATTCCAGTCATGAGAATCATTCCACCAAGTTTCTGTGATGCCTACTAGATCATACCTTTCCATCAGCATGAGAAGTTCCAGCTCTTCCTTCTTATTGCCCATGCTTCAGGCATTAGTATAAAGGCATCTGAATCCTTTTGGTTCCCTATGAGCTGGCCTTGCCAGTTGGGCTGCCCCCGATCGGTCTCCTTCCATACACTTCCTATGTTGATCGTCTCCTTCCCTTGTGGCTTCAGTTTAAAGCTCTCCTTATGAAGTTCCCCAGGTTCCTGCCAAACACATTCTTCCCCAGCTTCGATAAGTGCAGTCCATCAGGTGCTAGTAGGCCTTCCTCAAGAAAGCCTATCCCATGGTCCCAGAAACCAAATCTCTCCTGCCAGCACCAACTACGCAGCCACTGATTCACCTCCATTATCTTCCTCTCCCGATGCATTCCTCTTCCCTTGATAGGCAAGACTGAAGAGAATACCACTTGTGCCCCCATTTGCTTGAGCTTCCTCCCCAGATCTTGATAATCTTTTTTAATAGGAGCGATGGTATTCATGGACATGTCATTCGTTCCCACATGGACCATCACCACATGGACTCAATACAGGAGGGTTTGCCAGTGCCTTCCCCAGTCATTACAGTTTACCCCCCAGCAAGCTGGGTACTCATTTTACCGACCTTGGAAGGATGGAAGGCTGAGTCAACCTTGAGCCAGCTTCTGGGATTGAATTCCCAGCCTCATGGACAGAGCTTTCAGACAGCATGTCTGCTGCCTTAGAGTAACCTTCAAAAGTAGTCTCTCATTGTTGAAAATATTAGGGAGTTTTTCAACCCCTTCTAAGTCTATATTGTGAGGCTCTGTTTGTAGTAACCAGCTCTCTGAGAATATCATATTTTCCATTTATTTAATCAATGCACTTTGTTTATTTGATTATCTGTTATATATAGCACTTATTTGACTCCCCTGAAAACTGACTGTCACGCCTGAGATTTTCTGTTGTTTCTTCCTAGTACCATTCAAAATAGTATTTTGTTTCATGTTGGAATTTGAATCAAAAATTTCTTTTTTTGAGTATAAGGTCAATTTTGCGAAAGAGAGCTAGAATAGTTACTCCTGTGTTAATGCTATGCTCTCTGATAAAGTCTAGTAGATAATTATTTATAAAGTTATGCACAACTTCTACCGCAACAGATCTTTAGTATTTGAGAATACTTGCACTGATGAAGCTCTGAACAGAGTTTCTGAAGCTGGAGAAGGAGAAGTTCCAACTCTTCCTTCTTATTGCCCATGCTTCAGGCTTTAGTATTAAGGCATTTGAATCCTTTTACTTTTGGTTCCCGATGAGCTGGCCTTGCCATTTGGGCTGCCCCCAATCGGTCTCCTTCCTTACACTCCCTATGTTGATCGTCTCCTTCCTCTTGTGGCTTCAGTTTAAAGCTCTCCTGATGAATCTCCCCAGGTTCCTGCCAAACACATTCTTCCCCAGCTTCGATAAGTGCAGTCCATCAGGTGCTAGTAAGCCTTTCTCAAGAAAGCCTATCCCATGGTCCCAGAAGCCAAATCTCTCTTGCCGGCACCAACTACGCAGCCACTGATTCACCTCCATTATCTTCCTCTCCCGATACATTCCTCTTCCCTTGACAGGCAAGATTGAAGAGAATACCACTTGTGCCCCCATTTGCTTGAGCTTCCTCCCCAGATCTTGATAGTCTTTTTTAATAGGAGCGATGGTATTCATGGACATGTCATTCGTTCCCACATGGACCATCACAAATGGGTAGCAATCTGTAGATTTGAGGAGTTTGGGCAGCCATTCTGAAATGTCTTTAATTTTCGCCCCTGTCAAGCAACACACCTCTCGTGTTAGGGGGTCGGGCCCAGCCACATGGCAATCCATTCCTCTTAGCAGGGAGTCTCCAATTACCAGTACCCTACTTTTTTTTTTCTTCTCAACTCCATTTCCGTCTGTCCCCATGGCCTCTTCACTTTGTTTTAGACTTTATTTTGGGTCCTCTTTCCTCGTTGACACTTGCGCCTCCTCTGCAAGGGCCCGAAATCTATTCTGGAGCTCCAAAGGCCCCGAGAACTATCTCGCTCTACGCTGTTGAGTCTTTTTCCGAACTGTCTGCAGAGGCTCCGTAATGAGGTCAATCCCCTTATCCTCTTCAGGACTGGTTGTATTCTCTTTATTCCGAGTTGCACAGCTCTGGTCTATGAACTGCTCCCCTTTCTTACTTTGGGTCAGAGTAATAATGCTATCTTCTAATCCCCTAATCCTTTCCTCTAAAAGTCTTACCAGCTTACATTTGGGGCAGATGTAATCCATCTTGTCTTCTGGGAGGAAGGCAATCATGTCACACTCACTGCAGATGATGGGATGAGTGTTCTGGAGGTCCATTGTAACTTGTAGGCAGTGCAACTACTAGGGAAATATAATCTACTGATTCTAATTGCTAGGCCAAGAACCCCAGGCTAAGAGCCACAGGCCAGGAGCCCTTTGTCTCTTGCCCTTCAGCTCGTGCCAAAGGCTCGCGCCTCTGGCAAGGAGCAGCCCTTTTTAATCCTCCCAGTGATCACCCAGCAATCAGCTCACTCAGCAGCACAGTGCAATCAAATTAAGCACATGTTTAATGTTCTTCCTTGAGGGAGATTTTCTCAAACTAGGACCCATAAGAGTTATGGCTGGTATTTAATATTTAATGCTGATAATATTGGTGCTGAATGTCCTGCTACCTCATTGTCATATTGTTGCTATTCTTTCTGTAATTTAATATTTAATATTTAATATCAATATTTAATATTGAGCTGTAATTTAATACAGACATTTGTATCACCACTCATGGGGTAATATATTTAAGGTGATACGTTTTGCTTTGTTTATGATGATGAAAGCTTAAGGATGTTAAGGTTATGAAGCACAAAATAAAATGAGAAAGACATTCTGGGAGTTTGCTTTAACATATGCTTCAATGGACTGCTAATCCCTGCTTCAGGCAGTGGCCTTGGTTTGCAGGAGCACAGAATGGGCAGGGACCTCCAGGGTCATCTAGTCCAACACTTTCTTCAGGCAGAGGTCATAGTTTGCAGGAGTTCAGAGCTGGCGGGTAAATCCAGGGGCATCCAATTCAACCCCCTGCTTCCCGCTGAGGCAGGGTATTTCACACCAGCTCGGAGGGTCTCTGGCTGGGGAAACCTGAAGGAGTGGTCGTTTGCTTGCTGGCATGGGAGGCAATGGGCTCTTCTGCAGCAGCCTCCATGGGCACACTCCACTGTCCACAGCTGATCATCCTTGGTGTGGGTGGGTTGGAAGGGATCACCTGCACACAGGTGCATTTGTATCCAGTGCCTGTCAGCTTTTTCAAGACAGCAGGGCTCCCGATTTCATCTGCCACTAGTCTTGCAAAGGCGAGCAGCTGCCATTTGGCCAGAGGGCCTTAGGATTTATCCTTGGCAATCCTTGCCATGGGGACCGGCAGTGGATAAGGGGATTACACCCACCCAGATCCTTGGATCAGCGGTGCAGGTAAGTAGTAATGCCTGACATTTGAATTCCAGCTTAGGACGTTTACAGTACATGTTGTGGTGGGATCCCAACCCCCACATGGGGAGTAGGGACACCACTCACCTCTGTGCGGGGAATGGGGCACCCAGAATCCCTTGACTGGTTGCTGGTGATTTGCAGCCACCAGCCGGGGTGACACCATTGTCTTGGACAGGTAATATGTGTCCATCGGCAGCACCTACATGCCTGCAGCAATGGTTGGGCATCACCTGATGGCTTCAGGGTGGGCCATGCCGTCCACAAATGATGTCAGAGTCATCACTTAGTTTCTCTTGGCAGGTCGGCCAATCCCTGGTTATTTTAAGCTAGCACATACACACAGAGGAAACAAAAGAGGCAATCCTGTGCAAATAGGGGATTGTTGGGTCACAGGGAGACCTTCCCAATGAGGGCAATGGCTACAGGATGCAATTCTGGGTGGTACAGCTGGAAAAGCCAACAGTTCAAGGGTTTCCAGCTGTTTATTATACTCAGTAAGTGGAAAAACAAAGTGTTCTCCCACTTTGCTTCTAAGAGAAGTCTTTGAAGTTTCTGCTGCTGAAGGATGATGGAAACAATGAAGATATTCTCTTAGCTTGGAAGAGTGAGCTCACAGTCACAGCAAATGTTACTGTTTCACCTAAACATCTGGAATTAGTTACAGAAAGTTAGAGTAGTTCCTCAGAGGAACAGCCTTTTTCGGAAGGTGGTGGGTTCTCCTTCTTTGGAAGTTTTTAAACAGAGACTAGTTAGCCATCTGACAGAAATGCTGATTCTGTGAACTTAGGTAGATTGAGGGAGTAGGCAGTTGTACCCCCCTATTCCCAACCCCATCCTGAAAAACCTCCTCTGATTAAGAGTAAGTTAAACAAAAAAAACCCTTACCTCCAGCCCAGCCAGCAAGAATATTTTTATGAGGTCCCTCCCCTTCCCATTAGGCCAATCACTGGCCATTTTGGGCTAACATGACCATATAAGGTCACCTCTTTGGAACAATTTTTAAAATCCATAAAACATTTGTAAAAAATATTTTTTAATTAATTTTTCCCTTCCCTCTTGCAAAACCCTTTGAGGATTACCACCAAACCCCAGGGTTTTGCAAAACCGCAGCCATGATACCCTGGTCTAATTCATTATTGTCTGCTCTGAGATCTTTAACTAGAATTTTATCTGGAATGTATTATATGTAAAGAATGCGTCCTGGCACTGAGTCTTCTTGATGGCTTAGATGCTCTAGCTAATTGATATTCATGGTTTTTATTAGGCTATTCTATTTAATGGTGTTTCTATTTGCCACTGAAAATTTATTCAGCCACATAAGCAAACCTAGAGGCACTGAACTTAAACATATGTTTGTGGCATAATTTGTTTTTGTTTTTTTAATCTATTCTGTGGTATAAGGAGTTGTCTAAGGCAGTGGTCCCCAACCTTTATTAGGCTGGGGACCAGCAGGGCATCGGGCCGCGCCCGCGGGGACCGCGCCCGCGCGGGCCACGCCCATGCTTCTGGCCGCGCCCGCGGGCCGCGCCCGCGTATCGGGCCGCGCCCAGAAGCCACACCCGCGGATCGGGCCGCGCCCAGAAGCCACGCCCGCGGATCGGGCCGCGCCCAGAAGCCACGCCCGCGGATCGGGCCGCGCCCAGAAGCCACACCCGCGGATCGGGCCGCGCCCAGAAGCCACGCCCGTGGATCGGGCCGCGCCCAGAAGTCACGCCCGTGGATCGGGCCGCGCCCGTGGATCGGGCCGCACCCGCGGGCCCCGCCCGCGGATCGGGCCGCGCAGGCGCGGCCTGCACGGGCGCAGCCCGGCCCTGATTCCCTCTTCCCGCCCTCCCGCAGTAAGTAGTATCCCGGGCCGCAAGCTTGCGGCCTGGGAAGTTTTTTACTGCGGGGGGGGGGGGCGGGAGAGGGAGCTGCGGCCCGGCGCCATGGCCTTTGCGGCCCGGCGCCGGGCCGCGGCCCGCAGGTTGGGGACCACTGGTCTAAGGCAGTGGTCCTCAACCCCTGGTCTGGAGACCGGTACCGGGCCATGGATCAGTCGGTACTGGGCCGCAGCTCCTCCTCGTCCTCTTCCCCAGCTGCTGCCTTGGAGGCTGTCCTGCCACTCTGCCACCGGCTCACCTTTGGTGCTCTCCGGCGGCCACAATGGCTGGGGCTCCCCCTCAGTGTGGCACTGCACAGCTGCTGCTGGCAGCATCCCCCAGTGGGCGGCGGGAAGCAAGTGGGGCACCAGCGGGAAAGCAAGTGGAGCAGGAGCTGAGGTGGCAGCAATGTCCCTCGGCAACCAAGCCCATGGGAGGCTGTCCCTCCGGGCCTCAGTAAAATTGTCAAGTGCTGACCGGTCCCCAGTGATAGAAAGGTTGGGGACCACTGGTCTAAGGAGTTCAAGATGGTGTACATCATTCTTTACCCTTCTGTTTCACCAAACTTGTGAGGTTAGTTAATTAGATTAAGGGAGAGTGGCTAATCCCAAACCATCTCATAAATATCATGGCAAAGTGGAAATTCTAATCTTGGTCTATAGCTTAGACTAGGAGCATTTCCACACAAGGAATATGTTACTAGACAGCCTCTGAATGTTGGTGGCTTTTAGAGCCCCTTCCTCATGACATTGGCATCCCGAGGCTGTCCAGAAGATGGGTCAAAATACAGCTATTTTTGAAGCATGATGTGGTAAATCCAGAAAAGTGGATTTACCACCCTCTATTGTGCATCCCAAGAGCCTCTTGTGGCGCAGAGTGGTAAGGCAGCCGTCTGAAAGCTTTGCCCATGAGGCTGGGAGTTCGATCCCAGCAGCCGGCTCAAGGTTGACTCAGCCTTCCATCCTTCCGAGGTCGGTAAAATGAGTACCCAGCTTGCTGGGGGGTAAACGGTAATGACTGGGGAAGGCACTGGCAAACCACCCCGTATTGAGTCTGCCAAGAAAATGCTGGAGGGCGTCACCCCAAGGGTCAGACATGACTCGGTGCTTGCACAGGGGATACCTTTACCTTTTATCTTGCATCCCAGCAATGAGCAAGCAGCAAGCAACCAGTGATAACACCATATAGAGGGGGAAATGTGTTAAAGTTTCTTGAGCACTGTCCTGCCCTTGCACCTTCCCTCATATCTCCATTTCCTGACCCCTGCTTCCAAACTTCCATGGTGAGGAGGCAGATTCCCACCGCTGCAGTAGTTCAACCACCATCTATAAGGTTCTCTCCAGTGGTCCTAATTAACTGTCGCCGCCACTGCAGCTGCCAACGTAGCTGTCTCACCAACCAAGCCACCAAACCCCTATCCCTTTTGCTTTTCTCTCCCCTTGCCCACTCCACTGGTCTGCCTGCCTGCCATTCAGCCCTTCCCTTCCCCACTCACTTTGACCCAAGCCATTGCACTCACAGGGTAGCGTCTTCTGTTGGAGGGAAGGCAGCACATTTCCCACTGGGGCAAACGTATGTGTGTGTGTGCGTGCGCGTGTGCTGAGTAGGAGGCGGTGTGGTGGCGGCGGCTTGCACAGTGAGGTTGTGCCACCCCCACTTTGGCCTCCTGCCCTCACCCTCCCTGAGTAATTCTTAAGCAGGGTCACCGCTGCCACGCTATGCAAGCTGCCACTGTCACAATGCCACCACATCCTCTGCATGCACTCACGTACACCTGCTTGCCTCGATGGTGAATGTGCTGCCTTCCCTCCAGAAGAAGACAGTTGCCTGCGAGGTGGTGGCAGTGGCGGCTCAAGCCAAGGTGAGTAGGAAAGGGAAGTTCTGAGCAGCAAGCAGGAGGACCAGTAGGGTGAGAGAGAAAAGGAGCAGAAGGGATAGAGCGTTGGCAGTTTGGCCAGTGAGGTGGGCATGGCAGCAGTGACGGTTAATTAGGACCACTGGGGAAAACCTCACAGTGTCCTTCAATGGTCAGCCGCATTTGGATTTTTTTTTTGACCTGTATCTTCTGTGGCAATATGTATGCATTGCAATGAGTATGCATTGCCATGTGTGACCAAGATGGCAGCCGGGACAGTCGCATAAACATCTAGGCTACCAAAGAAATAACCAAAGAAATAACTGACTCTAACTGCCAAATATCTGGCAAAGACTTAAAAATTAAAACAATAGATGATCAAAGAAACCAAGCTAAAAACTAAGGTCACAAATGAGCATTGAAAGATGCATACAACTGCAACTATGAATCAACAAATGGAAGAATAAACAGAAAACAAAAATACAGGAGAGCCATCTGAGAAGGATAGTAAGAATGGAGAAGTTCAAAGAGTTCAAGGCTGAGGACAAACGAGGAGGAGGGTGAGCCCACACAGACCCCCCCCCATCTTACATGATTCCCATCTCGTCCCAGGGAATCCCACTACCACTTCCTCACCCCAAACCACTGGGGCTGCTGGGGGCGACGCTGCTGCTGCCTCATCCCAGACCATCAGGAGTTACCCTGGATCACCAGGAGCTGTGCCACCGCCTCCTTGCGCCAGACCATAAGGGGCAGCCCAAGGCCGCTGGGAGCCATGCTTCTGCCTCACCCGAGACCATCAGAGGCTGACCCGGGCCACCAAAAGCCACGCCACCACCACCTTACCCCAGACCATCGGGGCAGGTAGAAGAGACAATGGCTATACAGCCTATGTCTGCAGATCTACCCTTGACAGCCACTGGGTTGTGCCCCACAACCCCTATCTTCTTCTGAGATATAACTGCCACATCAATATCAAGGTGTGTGCTTCTGTCAAGAGTGTCAAATACCTATTCAAATACGTTTGCAAGGGACATGACTGTGCCACTGTCCATATAAATGAAAACAACCAGAATTATGATGAGATTCAGAGACACATTTACTCCAGATATGTCAGCCCCCCCCCCTGTCCTATGGCCATGTGGCACCTCCTCAGCTACAACTTTCATGCCCAGTCATACACAATCATTTGGCTCCCAGGATACCTCCCAGGATACCACTTGGTACTGGCTTGGTGCTACCTCATCACACATCATGAGGATGCACCATCTCTTATGTTGACATACCTTACACATATGTCTTTCACAAGGCAACCAGAGAGTGGGTTCCTTGGAAACGCCACACGGACAATGTCATCAATCGCATGTACTCTGTCAACTTTGCTGCCAACACTGAGAGATACCACCTATGACTACTACTGCTACACATCCCTGGTGCTACAAGCTTTCAGCACATCTGGGCACTGGATGGCATCTAATATTAAACCTTCTAAGAGGCTGCCCTTCATCAAGGATTCATATGATGACGCCTGGGACACAATACTGGCTACAGCATGTCCCACTCACTCAGGGACCTGTTTGCCTACATTCTCATCTTCATTGTAGTTGCACAGCCCCAAGAACTCTTCAACACATATAAAGTTAATCCCTTGGAAGACTATGCCCACCAACACTGCAGGATGTACAGAAGACTGGCCAGACTGCCTGGCATTAACCCTCCATGACATTGAAGACATATTATGACACACAGCTCCTCCTGCTCCAAATTAGAGTTCCCACTACCAGCCACATCTCCACCATGACCCCTGGCAATACGCATACAACAACACTACCAAGATCTTGAATCTTGGCTGCAACTCTGAATGAATGGCTGCAATTCTAAATGAACAGCAGCTTGCAGCATTTACCACTATTATGGATGCCAGCCGAAACAAGACCCTCCCACGCAGGTGCTACTTAATCGATGGACCAAGGGGCACCAGAAAAACTTACCTCTATGCAACTCTAATTAACAACTTCCAAGGGGAGGCTGCAGTTTTCCTACCTGTCACATCAGCAGGGATTGCAGCAAACCTTCTTGATGGTGGCAGGACTTATTTCAGTCAGTTCAAACTCCTCCCATCACTAATTGACATCAACATCATGCCAAACTCTGCTGACACTATCATTATACATGTGGCCACCACCATAATCTGGGATGAGGCCACCATGTCACCATGTGCTGCCCTGATGACTGTTGACCACATCCTCAGGGAGATCATGTCTTCCAAAAAGCCCTTTGGGGGTAAACTCTTAATATTGAGTGGTGACTTCCGACACTCCCTCCCCATTGTAAAACACAACAACAGAACCACTACCATAGAGGCCTGTATCAAATCCCACCCTCTCTGGACACATTTCAACATTTTCAGACTGACACACAATGTGCA
This sequence comes from Paroedura picta, assembly GCF_049243985.1. Lineage (NCBI taxonomy): Eukaryota > Metazoa > Chordata > Lepidosauria > Squamata > Gekkonidae > Paroedura > Paroedura picta. The sequence continues at coordinate 95,401,828 of NC_135371.1, forward strand.
CACAACTGACCCAGCCTTCACCCAGTGGCTCCTATGTCTGGGAAATGGGGACCATGAAATCATCCCTAGCCTTCCCTAAGATATGATGAAGATCTCAAGAACAACTATTGTGACTTTGCAACTGATATCTTGAGGACTCACTTGACCTCAGCAGACTCCCACATATTTTCTACCAAAGCCATTCTGTGTCAAAAAAACCTCACATGTTGATAACATCAACCCCACTGTCCTGCACAGGCTATATGGTACAACACCCATGTACTATATGTGTATATGTGTTGACTCCATAGACACAGAAAATGAGGAGAACTCTGAAGTCTTCTTCCCAGTTGAGTTCCTCAACTCCCTCACACCATCAGGCATGCCACTACATCACCTCACACTGAAGGCTGGTGCTATTGTCCTCCTCCTGAGAATCCTGAACACCAGAAAAGGACTCTGTAATGGCATACGATGTATAGTCACCAACCTTAATCTAAACTTGATTGTGGCACATATAGCGACTGGCTCTGCCTCTGGTGACAATGTCTTCATCCCTCACACTGAGTTGGGACCAAAAGACCCTTTCATCCTCCATTGCCGACAGTTCCCTCTGAAACTTGAATTCACCATGACAATTAATAAGTCACAGGGCCAAACCCTTGACAAAGTCGGCCTCCATCTCGAGGAGCCTGTGTTCAGTCAGTCAACTGTATGTCACCATGTCTCAGAGTCCATGTTACACCTGGTCCAGAACAGGGCATGCTGCTCCCTCATTCAGACCTCATTGTTACATGAAACATCATCTACCATGAGATCCTCCTGTGAGCTACGGAGAAAACTATGCCACAGTTGCCAAAGGTGAGTGTGCACCCAACGCCAACAAGCCTTCCCCACAGCACTTTCTTTACACCCCTGTCTACCCCTCCACAACTTCATTTGCATGAATGCCACCACAACCCCCCCCCCAAAAAAAAACACCCATGTGCTCACGTGTGAGCCTACCCTCTCCTTCCACTTCCCACCCCCAGGCTCTAGCTCCCATTGTATTCCTGGATACAATGGGCTTTACCCCTAGTTAAGATAATAAAACATCTAAAATATTATTCCAACATTCCATTTTTATAGATGGCTCTAAGTCCATGGGACTAGAAACTGAGTTTAAAAGGAAAGGAAAGATATATTTCTATCACACAGATCATATTGTGATTCTGATGACCAACAGAGAATGGGTTTGGTCTAAAAGGACCATAGCCAGGAAATATGACAAAGGAATGTTAATGTTCTTTAACTTCAGTCAGTCTGTGTTTCTACAACAAGAGCTGAAGATAATGCTTAGGAGATGCTTCCTTCCATTTTGCTCTGTTCTAGTACCCATGAGAACTTGTAGAAGGTGACTCTTTGCCTCCAGCTGTGCTGTACTGATATATTGACAAATTTTGCAAAGTACTCTAAGTCTAAACTGCTTCACCAAGCCTAACAAACACAAATAGTGCTACCTGTGGAAGCTCTTGCTGATTGGACAAGTGGGCAACATATCATGATATCTTACATTATAATAGCCAAGTGTGCCCCAATCTGTGGTATCTAAATCCAGAGATTGGGGCATGGACAGACAAGACAAATCTTTCTACAAATATGAGAAAAGTCTAAGATTTGCAGAAAAATAAGAAATCTGAACACACACATGCACAGATACACTGTTTTTTAAAAGCCCCAAAATTATAAAAGCAATGCCTGTACCTTTAACAGCCAAATGCCCTCTTAGGCCCATTATGCATGGCCACCGAAACGGCGATTTCGGGTCACATGGAAAATGCGGAGGGGGAAGATGCGAAGCAAACCACTTACGCATGGGACGGGATGCAACGGCAGCAAAACCCAGAGTAACCAATTATGCACGCGGCGACCCTGATGCTGCTTCTGGTTGTGCCCCGGTCACCCGGAAGCTGCACTTTCTTCCGCGTTTTGCTAATGTGGCTTTTTCGGCGGCATGCACCGAATCTGCGGCCGGTTGCAGCCAGCGCCGTGTGTTATCAGTGATTTTAGGTGATGCCATTCCACCCCGAATGCAGACCTTCCTCTCCGTGCATAATGGGCCTCCGAGACCATCTCTCTGGAAAGCATGATGCTCACATTCCTGTGGCAGATATAAATAGTTTGGCAGGTTGCACCACAATTGGGTTTGGATACTAGTATGTTGCCCCATTTAAACAACCAGTCTGCACACTGGCCAAAACCTGTTCATATTCTATTACCTATTTTCCATACTTTATATGAAAAGTCAAATCCTGCAGGCCTTTTCTTGGAATTTTTCGGGTTATGGATATCGGGTAGAGCTGATTGCATCCATGTTCATAACCATTAATTCCTTGAATTTAAATTTTGTGATTGCAGGATTAGTGCAGGTCTTATTGCTGGGGGGTTGAGACCTTAGTCTGGGTCGGCCCACATCAGTCATGTCTTTGTAAATGGCAGCTCTCTGTTTTCAGTGATCTTTCTATATTGACAAAGAAGAGCATCTTGTCTTTGGAGATGTGAGAAAACGATGTGGTACAACATAGGTAGCCAATAGATTGGACTGGGTTTAATACATCTGCTGATTGTTCTTATTATCGTATTGAGTTGCACATCAAGATTGTACCACAGAGTAAGGTATACAGTCAAGCAAGCTGTCCAACACTTGAGACTGATGAACTGGTCATCAAAAAATCATGCCTCTGTTTGTAGCCTGGAAATGGCATAAGTTGAACCAGTGAGTGTTCAAGCATCCCTTATTGCCAGCATTTAAGCTGCACTCCAGTCTCTTTTGCTTGGTGATTCCACCTTTCAACATAATAAGCTCACAGCTGCCCCTTGCATTGTCCCGTGTCCCATGCTTTGCCCAGTAGTTTTCCAGGGCTGGAGGTGGGTTCCTCCACATTATCCCTTTCTTCCAGGTTCTTTCCTGCTTTGTATTGTCTGTGATAGGCGAGTGGTATCACTGTGTCCCCTGTTGAAATGTTAAACAACTCTTATAGCAGCTAGGAGTAGAAAGCCATCTGGAGAGATAACCCAGGCTGGGTGGCACCAATATTCACACTTCTGAGTTCAAACACTTTTCCTTGAGAACCCCTTTTTCTGCCTAGATCCTAGGAGTGGGGGCTTAGATCTATATGTATTCCTGTGGGTCCTTTGTTTAAATTGTCTTCATCAATTTCCTTGCTGTGATGAACTTCCATTGATGCCTGTTCCTGTATGTTCCCTCTAATAAACCAACTTTGATCAAGTGCCTGATGCTCAGGGACTTTGTTGGGTCAGATGGTAGACTTCTGGATGAGCATTCCATGGGTCATGCCACCACTATAACTGGATGCGTCAATGTGCTTATGTACAGAAGTCATCCAAATGCTTCTCTGTACTGCTTGTTGTCAGACAAAAGTTCACTAATTCTTTTCTGGTTCAGTAGTTTAGTTCCATCGGAGTTGGTGCTGTCTTATTTCATATTCATGGACTCCAGAAATTCTAGGATTTTCCTGTTTCTGATTGGGAGGATAGGTTCCATCTTCCTTTCATTCTATTTGTATTCCAAGAAAATAATTGATGTCTCTAAGTTCTTTCACATCAGATGTTGAATTATTTCATCAGTCCTTCTTGGCATTGTTTTGGACCATGCAGTGTAAAATTTACAAGACCACAACAAAGATAGCTAAGCAGCAAGAGGATTTATTTAGAATAAATGTTTGCAAGCATGGAGAGAAAGCCAATTGGAGCATTATCTGAAGTCTGCATGAGTGCAGGTCATTTTTAAGACCTTGATACATCATCATGAGGTATCCTGAAGCTCACTCCCTATCTGTCCCTCTAACCAGTCAGGTTACGCGGAGGACTCCCAGTCTAATCTATCACCGATGAATATATCTTATTTCATATACTTTTTTATATAGAGAGAGATACTACATTCAGGTGCTATAAATCTCCTGTTTTGTAGCAATTATAGCTGCTACATTCCACTTTTGACAAATTCAAGGTTACCTTTAGAGATAAAGAAGCAGCCTCCCGACCCGCCAACCCGCCGACAGACCACAGGTCACATTCTCTCAGTAGGCCGCCGATGTTGGAGGCTTCCGCGCGGCCCTTGGAAAAGGCCCGCCGCATCCGAGATGCCATGGCCCTGCTCCAAGGCCAGCGCTGAACACGGCTGCTTGTGGGGGACAGGGACGGCCGAGAGAGCCTTCCCGCGGCTTCCAGGCCAACACAGGGAACGGGGACAGCTGCGGAAGGCTTCACCCAGGCATTGGGGAGCAGAGGGGGTTGTGGGGAGAGGGGAGGGGTACGGGGGGTGGCCCGGTGTGCGCGACAGTGAGACTTCCGTCACTCCTCGTAGTCTGCTACAACAACTGCTTTATGGGGCATGTCCTTGCCCAACCAGCGCTTCCTTCCACCTTCAGGATTTTCTCCCCGTACCCCCAGGGAGGTTGCCGCTCACCTGCCCAGCCTCGGCCCTGGACCCGGGAATGGACAGGGAGGGAAGGAGAAGGCCCTGCCGCATGCTCCGCCAGCCCGCCATGCTTCCCTGCTTCCAGCCAGGATCCATGCCTCTCTCGCGCCTGGACCGCTCCCTTTCCTCTGCAAGAGCCTGCCTGCCTTGCTCCAATAGGAAGTGAGGGAAGAAGGGGGATGCGCAGCCCCAGGCTGGGTGTGTGTTTCGCCAGTCATTCCCTCCTGGTTTGCCCTACCCTATGGTGGCCACTTTGCGGCCCCCGGACCATCACCACCACCTCTTCCCCTGCTGCACCTCCCCCAGGTCGCCCCCCCGCCACCCAAATTTCTACTGCCGGACCCTTCCCACCCCCCCCACCCTCCTTCCCCCTCCCATGTCCCATGCCCTTTCAAAGCCCATTTATTTGAACCTAGTAACTTAAATATTAAATACCAGCCATAACTCTTATGGGTCCTAATTTGAGAAATTCTCCCTCAAGGAAGAATATCAAATGTGCTTAATTTGATTGCACTACAACATTTAAGCACAGATTTGCTTTCCGATATTGCCCACAAAATTTTATACAATATTAAATATCATTCATTTAAACAGAAGAAAAATACAAAACTTTAAGCAACAAAATGTCAGAGAAATGTTAATGAGTACCACAAATACAAATAGGCATCAGGCACATTTCAGAGATGGGTGAAGAAATCCATTATACCAGTGGTCCCCAACCTGCGGGCTGCGGCCCGGTGCCGGGCCGCGAAGGCCATGGCGCTGGGCCGCGGCTCCCTCTCCCCGCCCCCCCTGCAGTAAAAAACTTCCCAGGCCGCAAGCTTGCGGCCCAGGAAGCTTCTTACTGCGGGAGGGCGGGGAGAGGGAATCAGGGCCGGGCCGCGCATTTGAGGAGGATGACACTCTTCCAAATGATGCTCTAGGAATTTTTCCTAATCCCTATGGTAAAGACTATAGAGACACAGGAATATTCCAGAAATTCACTTCAGGAGTGAAGTTATTTACAATCGCCTTCCCTTTCCTCTCCCGAAAGCAGACTCCTGTGAGGTAGATGAGGCTGAGACAGCCGTGATATTACTGCTTAGTCAGAACAGCTTTATCATAGCTGTGATGAGCCCAAGGTCACCCATCCGGCTGCATGAGGAGAGAACAGAATAAAACCTGGCTCGTCAGATTAGAAGTTGGTGCTCCTAACCACTCCCCCAAGCTGGTGTGGTGTATAACTTCTGTTTTATCACAGGAGCAAAACAAAGTGCTCTCCTGATCATGGCAGCAGCAGCAGCAAGCAGCACAGGAATTGGCAGAAATGGCATCGATGCCCGGAATCCTTGGAGCACATGTGCCACATGCTATGGGCACTGTGGTTCTGTTTGATTATTTTTAGGTCGTTTTCTTTTTGATGTAAAGAAATATTTATTTATGTTCAGGATAATACTAGTGAATATTTTCAGCAAAGCGAAGCTGTCAGTTGCTTTCAAAGCTCCAACTATCCCTGGGAAGGGTGCCTTGCTGTAAGTTGTGCAGCACAAGTAACAGCACCAGTTGTGCTCTGCTAAGGCCCTGTGAATTCTTAAACTGGCTTTGGTGTTATGGGCCCCACCAGTCCTTAAGCTGGGGCTGTCTACACATCATTGCTGAAGTACCTGCCCCTGAAGCCTCCGGCTGCTGAACCCTCTTCCTGCCCCTGTTCCTCTGTCATTTGTGCACAAAGCACAAGTGTAGCAGAGACTGGATAGGGATCCGTATGCACCCTGACAACCACCCTTTCCCCTCCCTGAGCATGGCTCAGATGCAGAAAGACAAATGCCCTTGGAAGGGCCACAAAGTGGGAGGAAAGGCTGAACTTTGCTCTGCTCTGCTCCCTTAGCTCTGTCCTCCCTCTTTAGTGGCCGTTTCTTCTCTGAACCGAATCAAGTGATGCTTTTATGTGACATGGGCAGAGTCTGCACTTACTTTGTTTATTCCATTGTCAATCCTGTTGAATTCAGATCGCTTTGAACTCGGATCTTCCTCTCCCCCCCCCCATTGAAAGAGGAAAGTCTTCTGCAAGTGGTTAGGGTAGTTCAGAAGGGGGGGGGGGAGCCAAGCCTCTTTGTTTCTTTTCTTGAAGTGGGGGGAGGCAATCGAAAAAGGCAGAGGAGGGAAGAAAAATCCAGGACTGACAGAAGTTGAGAGAAATTAGGGGCTTCTCCTTTAAGGCAAGTCTGCCACATGACCACCTGTGGCCAATCACGGGTCCTCTACCACGGAGGAGAGCCCAGATTCAAAGCAGCCTGGTTTCTCTAATCCAAATATTGAAATATTGAGCGTTAAAAGCACTCTAAGATAAATAAAGGTAGGGTCACTCTGGAACAATCCTTCTTGCTGCAGAAGGAAAATTTAAATCGCCCAAAATCCAAAGGGAAATCGCATTCTGTGTAGAGGGCAGGGATTGAATCGACCTGGGGTTGGAATAAAAGCTCCCTGCAGTTTACACCCTGGTTTAAGGGGAAAGCCCCAGGAGACCCACGTGTCAAGCTAAAAAGGGCACAATCTCCCTTGGATACTCATTTCAGTGTGTGTATGTGTGTGGTGGGGGTGGTAGCAATGCTTGTGTGGGAACATCCTGTCTACACTTGATGGGCTATAATTTTTTTTACTTAACCATTTACTTATGTATAAAAGAGATATTTTAGCTGATATTTCTCCATTCAGTTGAGCACTCACCAGATTACAATATTATCTACCCACCTCCAGCAGAAAAGTTAACAACAGATCTAATATCAACAAATTAATGAACACAGAGAAGATCTGTGCTTCAGATTTGTTTCAGTCAACGGAAAACAAGAGTTACAATGTCCTAACTGTGGACTCACCAGGTTGCCTGAGACCCTAAAGGTGACCCTTGGTAAATACGAATTACTACATTTAATCTGTTTTAAGATAAAAATAGAGAGATTGGATAAGGAAGGGCCCTTCTGCCCCAGAGAGAGCCATGGCCTGGTCAAATGTACATTTTCATGCCCTGGGGACCGCGCCTGTTTTGGACCAGGATTTCCATATCATTTTTGAGCGGTTGGCCAATTTATATTACTACTTGTATTGATGTTGTGAAACAAACATACTGAAATAAATCGTACTTAAAAGAAGAGAGGACTTGCCACTGAGGAAAAGGTAATAGAGAACAGAGTTTATCTGGAAAGCCGTTCTGGCTGATGTCCTTGGAATGAAATAAACCAAAGGTAAATTCAATAAAGGACATTATTTGAAAACATTCCTTATTACTGTTTAATGCCATAAGGATAGGTCTTTCCCTCTTGCCCTTGTGATTTCTACTGCAAATCCCCTGTGCTGGAATGAACTTCCCTTTAAGTATGTCCTGTTTTTTCTGTGCTGTGGCAGAGGATTGGAGCTCTGGATGGCTAGACAGTACTGTGGCCAAAGGGGGTCTCACTCTGCCCTCATTTCCTCATTATCAATTTGTGCTTTGAGAGCACCAAAAAAAAATCTTAGGCAGATTCAAAATCAGTTTACTGAGTAACCCCAAATTAACTATGATTGTAAGTCTCCAATCACCATACAGACAAGCAAGAAGGAGATGGCTATTATGGTGGCTAGCCCTGTGCTTTCCAGAAGAATCCTGCTTCCTTAAAGAGAACTGGCCTTTTGGGCAATTCTTTTGGCACAGAAGGATTAATGCAAATTTGATGGACTTTTAACAGGCTAGTGAACAACTATCCAGGGCCTTAAAACAAAGGGTTTATCCCCTGAAGGTCATCTCGGGAGCAAGGGATCAAGCTAGAGTGACACGGAGGGAGGATTTATTAAAATACAAACCTAAGATGAGTATGGATAGGATCGTGTGCTCTTTTGAATATTCCAATAGAGCTCAACAGAGTAAAAAAATATTTCTAAGGACTGGCACTTAACAGCTGATTTACCAGATTGTGGCAACAAATATATATTTGCATGGAGACGAGGCTGAAACTTAAAGGAATTGGTGACGATGAGGGACCTTAGGGTAGATGTGCCTTTAAGAATGTTACCCAAAAGTAACTTTCAATGTCAAACATGTAGTATCTGTAAATTTATCCAGCCCATAAAGGAATTTACCAACCCCAATAATGGATTCAAGATCCAAGATAATTTGGAATTGAACAACTGACAAAACGGACAAAAAGGACCAATATATAAAGATTACCATTACAGAGGGAGAGTTCTTATATATTTGCACTTAATACTATGGGAGAACAGGGATAAAACACCCACTGGGATTTGTCGTGTTTCCTATGAGGTGGTCCTTTAATTGGCTTGAAAATCTTGCACCTGTCGTTTACTGAGTTTGCGGTCAGATTCTACTTATTCAGAATTCAATTAACTACTAATGGGGACCGATTAGTAAAACTTTCAACAATATTCCACTTACTTATTGAGCAGATGGCCATGGTATATTATGAGGTAATTATATTGTAATGATATTACTATTATATTTTGCATTAATATGAATTGAGATAATAGAAGGTTTTGGAAGTTATATGCTTAAGATTTTTTCATTTTTTATTTAGAGCAGTTTCTCAGTGGAACAGGCTTCCTCGAGGGGGTCTCCATCTTTGGAAATTTTTAACCAGAGGCTGGATAGCCATCTGACGGAGAGGCAGATTCTGTGAAGGCTTAAGGGGGTGGCAGGTGACAGTGGATGAGCGATAGGGTTGTGAATGTCCTGCATAGTGCAGGAGGTTGGACTAGATGACCCATGAGATCCTTTCCAACTCGATTATTCTAAAAATCTATGATTCTAGGGTGAGGCAGGATCAGTGGCTGAGGGTGGGAGCGGCAGCCAGCTCAGGGCATCGGTGTTGGTGATGGCCTTCCAGGGACAACACAGAAGCTGAAAATCATAACCCACAAGGAAGATAGACCACTGGAGCATCTGAGGTGAAACGATCTGGGGTGTCTGGTAGGCAGGAGTGAAGAGACCCAACACCGGCTTATGGTTGATGATAATTGTGAAGTGCCGACTAGGTGTAGTTGTGAAATTTCTTCATGCCCGCAATGATGGTGAGGGCCTCCTTGTCTATCTGGGCATAGTTCCTCTCAGCTGATGACAAGGTATAAGAATAAAAGGCCACAGAAGCCTCCTGGCTTTCTGGGAAACAGTGCCTCAAGATGGAGCTGATGTTGTGCAGGGGTGCATTGCAGACAGGGATGACATGTAGGGACTCATCAAAGTTGACAAGGATGCCTGGATGAAGGTGGGAGTTGTTTGACAGCAGCAAAGGCAGCCTGCTGTGCTGGGTCCCAGACCAGGAGGGCCTTTTTGTCCAAGAAATTGTAGAGTGGCTTCGTAACTGCAGCTTTGTTTGGCGGGAACAAATGATAAAAGTTCAGCAAGCTGAGGAAAGCCTGAAGGTTGTACTTTGACTGAGGTGGGGGTGCCTGCTGAAGGGTTTCACCTTCGCTGGAGTTGGATGGATGCCAGCCGCATCAATCAGGAAACCTAGGAACTCCACAGAAGGCATGTCAATGTGGCATTTCTCCCATTTCACCTTTCACTTGTACATGCCTGATGTGCCCTAAGCAAACCAGGGTGGTTGGGCTATAAAAATACAGTTGTTGTTGTTATTAAAAAGACATTCTGTTAAGTAGATCATGTGCCTGAAATGTTGAAATGTTACTGTTAGAGCTATGTCTAACTTTATCGCCTGACATTCTGTTGTTGGCCCTCCCTCCTGCAGCAGCCATTTTGTGCCTGGCTCCACCTCCTACAGCAGCCATTTTTTAGTTACACTCACTATCCTGTATCAAAACTCCAAAGTTGCCCACAGGCTGAAAAATTCCTTCTGATTTCCAGTACCCTAATCTCAACATCATGAGATCCCAGCATCCTTATCCATTGTTCTGAAACAGCCTAGGGGGTGGGGCATGTCCAGCTGTCCAAGTTGGAATAGGGCCAATCAGGGTGCAGCCAGCTTTGTCCTGATTGGCCCTGCCCCTGTGGCTCCCACCCTCCTGGACTCTAGCCTCTTTGCTCTCAGATGCTTCAGTGCCTGGAGCCAGCAGCAGGTGAGAGGGCCCTGGGCAAAGGGTCATGGTGGAGGACTAGCTAACAAGGGCCTCCTGGCCTGCTAGGCTGGGCCTGCTCACGAGGGCCTCCTGGCCTGCTGACTGCCTGCTAAGGAGCTCTCTCGGCCCTGCTAACGAGCTGCCCAGCCCCCGCCTGCCCCCACTTGATTTGGCTGCAAGCTGCGGGCCAAAGCCACCTTATGCTGCCTGGCCACGGGCCAGGGGAGGGGACCCTTTCAGGGCCCGTTCTTAGGAACTGGCTTTGAAGCTAGTAGATTAATAAAATGCAAATAACCAGACTGTGGAGAAGGATGAATATTAATTGAAGAGACTATTGACCAAATGAAATATGAGATAGGAATCTTTCATTTAATGGGTTTAAACTAAAAGTACAATGATATAGGCTTAATATCAGGAAAAAAAATTTCACAGTCAGAGTAGTTCAGCAATGGAATAGGCTGCCTAAGGAGGTGGTGAGCTCCCCCTCACTGGCAGTCTTCAAGCAAAGGTTGGATACACACTTTTCTTGTCTTTAGGATGCTTAGGGCTGATCCTGCGTAGAGCAGGGGGTTGGACTAGATGGCCTGAATGGCCCCTTCCAACTCTATGATTCTATGATTCTATGATTCTATTCACTTCTTGAAAATGTGAACATATACTGTGTTATCAAGACAAAGATGGAACAGTTCTCAGAAGAATCCACCACATCACTTCATACAATGAGATAAAAGATTTTATCTCAGGGTAGTGCTAAAGAGAAATCAGTGGTGCCGAAACAGACTGGAAAGGGTTTTGATAGTTCATACTGTCTGAACAAAGGACAAATTATTGCAAGTCAATTGAGCCAGAAATTTTACAGTTGGATGAAATTCACAAAGGCTAAAACCGGACTAACCCTGTCTGCCAGCACTCATGTTTGGAAAGCAGAAGCAAAATTTAATGTGTACAAAATGAAGTTTTCTTGAACATCAGCTTCTGGACCATGTTTAGCTAGTGTGAAAGGGGAAAGGCTGACCTGTGATTAGAGATAATTTATGTTACAGATTTAAGTATGTTTCTGTTTATCTGTAGCGGTCAATCCAGGGCCAAGCGGTCAATCCAGGGCCAAGCAGCCAATGGCACCATGCAAACTGGCACCCAGCCCACAATAAATCAGCTTCACTGGCTTAATGCAGGGTTTGCTTAGGGAGGACTTATCAATATTAACTGCAATGACGCTTGGAACATAGTAAAAACTTGGCAATGGACTGACAAACAGGAATCCCACATCGTAGCACACACCTGTTTCACTCCCCTGCTTCTTCAAATGTCAAAATATCACACACTTATCACAACAGTTTGACAAGCAGAGGCCGAGACTTACCGCGGCCGCCCCTTTGATGAAGCAGGTGGCGGTCCGAAGACCCCAGCGATAGATCCGCTTTACACACACGCCATCCCTGTCATGCGTAGGCTGTCATGCGCAGGGCATGAGTGTCTATATTAAGTACCACGTGCACTGCGCGGCCCTTTTCGAGCCAGCCAGCTTCCCACCTTGTGTTTTTGGTTTGTGTTGAAATGGTTATGAAAGTTATTTTACAATTATTTTACAATTATCACAGCTGCAATTTAGGCATGGTAGATGCCTGTTGGCAGGGAGTCCAGTTTGCATACTAGACTCCCTGGAGATTGGGGGTCTCCTTAATGAGACTGGCAGACATGTGAGTGTGGCCTACCCAGCTGGGAGGCCAGGGGCACATGGCCAAGTGACCTATGAGTGCCAAAGTGAGGTAGACACCTGGTGGGGCCCGTGATGGTCGCTTCCCTGGTGAGGGATTTCTGATGCAAGGGACCTGCTCTCCTGGCAGGGATGAGGCGGGGCTCATGGCATCTTAGGACCCTCGGGATAAGCAGCCTAAATGGCTGAGGGGCAGGCTTCCTATCGTCCCAAGCCAACCCCATTCTGGGTGGTGCAATAATAAATGGCTGAGGCCATATTAATGGCAAGTATGAGTTGCATCTTCATTGGCAAGAACGGCCACCCTGCTACTCAAACAGTATTATTTCTCTCACCAGCAGGCACTTCCTATCTGCTGTATGCTGGGAAAAGACCTTAGATTTGTCATTTTTCATCTAAATTTAAGCAATTTCTATCTAGTTCTACAGCACCTAGAAAAACATCATTACAACCTGAAGCAAATTGTGATTCCTGGAGGTCTTAATTCCATTTTTCTTTCTTATACATATTTTGTAAGTGATTTACAGCAGGGGTCCCCAACCCCCGGTCCGGGGACCAGGACCGGTCCGCAGATCAGCTGCCCTGCCACTCTGCCGCTGGCTCACCTTTGGTGCTCTCCAGCAGCTGCCATGGCTGGGGCTGCCCTTGACGTGGCACTGCGCAGCTGCTGCTGGCAGCACCCCCCAGCGGGAAGTCAGGGGCGCCAGCGGGAAAGCAAGTGGAGCAGGGGCTCAGGCGCCGGTGACATCCCTTGGCAAAAGACTACCCCCCCAGTCCTCAGTAAAATTGTCAAGTGTTGACCGGTCCCCAGTAATAAAAAGGTTGGGGACCACTGATTATTCAGTGGGGTATCAGGCTCACTGATAACTTTGTTTATTAAAGACATCTGTAAGAGCTCACCTTTACACATGTGCTGATAGGTGGAAAGACCTGATTACATGGAATTGATGAGTCAATATTTTTGTGACGTTTTAAACATAAATTTTGTTCTAAATAGATTTTCTTCATGAATTATGGTTCAGTTAAACATTATGCTTTGCAAATATCTCTACTCAGGTCTTCAACATAAACCAAGGAACACAATAGAGTGTTAGGCCTCTTAGTTTTTGGCTTTCACTGTAAAGAAACCTTAGAGGGTGAGTTTTTTCAAGTTTTTAAAAAGTATTCATTTTTTCAAAAGTGTAATGTATTTATTTATTTATTTATTTATTTATTTATTTATTTATTTATTTATTTATTTATTTATTGTGTTTATTTCCTGCAACTCTCAGCGATGCCGGCTTGTAACAGGTTACAGCCTAAAACCCCAAAATACAGTTAAAATAAACATAATAAATAACAACAATGGCTGCATAAAATCTCCCTCCACAAAGTCCCAGTCAATCAGGCCATAACCTGTGGTTGGTGGAATAAGTTGGTGTAAATCACTATAGCCACCCCCAACAGGAGGGAAGTGAGAAATTAGAGTGGGGACTCAGGATCTTCTAACCATAGCCTTGACCAAAGGCCTGGTGGGAGAGCTCTGTCTTACAGGCCCTGAGGAACTGTGATAGCTCCAACAGGGCTCTTAGCGCTCATTCCATCATGTGGGGGCCTTGACCAAAAAGTCCCTGCCCCTTGACTAGGCCAGGTACACCTCCCGAAGGCCAGAGACCACCAGCCTGTTCATACCTGCAGAGCAAAGAGCCCTGTGGGGGGGGGGCATAAGGAGATTGATAGTCCCTTAGATATGCAACGCAGCTAACGCGGCCAGGTCCCGGACACCTTTTTCCAACAAAATGCTGCCATGGCCTTCAAGACAGGCACCTTGGCAGCCGCACACTGCCATGCTCTGCTGTCCTCCTCTCTGCAAAAGTCCTCCCCACCACCCTTTGCCACCCTACCCCCTTGAAGTCAGCAACCATTCCCATCCAACCATCCCTACTACACATTCTTCAAACCCATGTCACCACTACCATGCAGCCACACACCCCCACACACAAAACACCCCATGTCCTTGTATATGGGACAACCCTCCCCTTCCTCTTCCCACTACCAAGCTCTAGTGCCCATTGTATTCCTGGATACAACGGGCTTTACTCCTAGTTGCCATTTTATCTCTTGGTAAATCTTGTAATATCTTGGGGGTCAAAACACCATTTGAAAACATTTTTTACCAATTATCTTTTAACATTTGACATTCAGTAAATGTCAACTCATTAATCCATAATACCTCCCATTTGGCTATCCTTAATATTAAATATTTTATGAGATATTTTTATTGATATATAAACATAATATACAAATTATGAGTTCAATAATTCAAATATCATTAAAGAATAGTTATCATCTGTAATCGCTCCTGCGGAGCGGTATAAATAAAATGCTAAGGGCAAGTTGGGAGGAGAAAGGAGTGGGCCGAGTCTGGGATAAAAACTCGGAGGTGCCTGCAAAGCAGCTCCTGATTGGCCCCTCCAAGTGTCACTCTGGGGCCAAGTGGCCAATGGGGAACCGCGCGCAGAATGGCCGCTCAGAGGGTTCCCTGCCGAGAAAGGAGCAGGGCTGCCGCTTCTCGACGCGGCAGCCCTGCTCCTTTCCCGCCGGCAACCCAGGGACCTTGGGAGGGGACCTTGTCTATCTCTCATCTTATCGTCATGTAATATCTTTAAGCTATACTAGGCCTCTTGTTTTTCCAGATAAATTTGCTGATAGTTGTTTCCCATTTATGCAATGCTTTGTCATTGATGTTTACAGGCAAAGCTTGAAATAAAAAGTTAAGTTTGGTAATACATTCATCTTAATAATTGCAATATGAGCAATTATTACCATAAAAATTTCATTTTTGACAATCTTTGTAAGTCTTCTTGAATTTTTATCCAAGTCATCTTATAGTTGTCTTATAGTTCTCTCCAATATTTTGAGTTTATTTGATCATACAATATTTAATTTGTTCTGTTGCAGGATTATACTGTTTGTATATTTAACCTAAGTTTGTAGATTTTACCTAACAAATGTTTTATATCACTGATTAATTTTTCATAAACTGTTTTTACTCCAAGCTGGCCCCCTTCTTTCAAGAATTGTTCTTTTAGTTTTGAGTGTATCTGATAATAAATTAGCCAAGGTATATTTTTTTTACTTCTTTCCCATTCCCTTATTTACCCTTGTTATCCCACCATGTTATCACAAAGTTAGATCATCTATTTTCTTTCTTGAACTTAAATCAAAATGAGCTTTTATTAAAGAGGTCATTGGCAAGAGTGATGGACCTAATCTATGTACTGAGATGCTTTCAAAAAAACCAGAGGGAGGGAGGATAAAATCATGTTGAAATAGAGTGAAGAAAATAAATGATGATGTCAGATTACTCATGCACTCATTTGTACCCCTCTCCCCTATAAAAAAAAATTCTACCTGCAGGCATGAATTGGTTGTATGCAGTTTTCAGGTTGCCAACACAGGATAGAATACTTTAATTTCTTAATGAAATACTTCTCTTTTTTTAATATACAGAAAACAGTGATCTGCTTTAACCTCTCATTATTTTTCCAATCAGGGATTAATGGTTACCTTTCTGTCTCTGTGTATGAATCCAGGAGTAATTTCAAACTTTGTTCATTTCCAGCACAGGGGTGTGATGCAGAGCAATGCAATGTCAGGGTACAAGCCATGTTGATGGGTGTTTTCAGACAACCTGCCCCTCAAAGCAAAGAGGGTTCCAGTTATTAACAATACAACAGATCTATAAGCTGTGGTTGGAGGGTACATCACATATACACCACCCATTATCATGTTGCTGGGAACATAAACTACCGCTTTTAAATTGCTGGCATCTATTTCTATTCAGATTAGAATTCAGATAATGACTGTGATGAGGAATGATTTCTTTTAGGGTTGGGCGCTTTGGTGCCTGAAGCGGCCGGTCTCTCCCGGCGCAGCAAGCGCTGCACCATGGGAAGGGGAGGGGAGGCGTGAGTGTCAGCGCACAGGTGGGCGCACACACGCAGGCACAGTGCTCCGCGCCTGTGTGTGTGCGCCCGTCAGCACGCTGACGGCCGTACCTCCCCTCCCCTCCCCCTCCCCCCCGTGGCGCAACGCTCACTGTGCCAGGAGAGACCAGCCGTTTCAGGTGCTGAAGGGCTCAACCCTAATATATCTTGGCTTCGGCCAATGATGGAATGGTTATAACCAGATGCCACTGCTCAGGATCTCTTGAGAAGATCTAGACTGACCCACTGAGAAGACAGCCATCCAGCACAGTACAAGAGCAATAATAAAACACACATTGCAAGATGTCATAGTCCTGTTATTCATCACATTTCAACTGGACTATGTCTGCCCTTCTGGAGGCCTCACTTCGAAAAGGGTGTGGAGAGAACAGAGTGGGTGCAGAAGAGAGTAACAAGGATGATATGGGGCCTAGAGAGCAAGCCCTATGTGCAAAGGCTGAGGGACTGGGGAAGGTTCAGTCTGGAGGAGTGGAAGTTGAGAGAGGACATAGCTACTCTCTAAGCATTGGAAATACACTTACTTAGAGGAGGGCCACAAACAGTTCCTGCTAGCAGCAGAGAATAGGACTGGCAATAATGTGTTTAAATTCCAGGCAGAGGGGTACCGACTGAATATTAGGAAGAATGTCTTATAGTAAGAAAAGTTCAACAGTAAAAAAAATCCTGGATCTAAATACCAGTATGGTATTTGGAGCAGGGATTTTTCAGAAATCCTGAAATATGGGGGACTAATAAACCGGAACCAAAACAATTATCAATAAAAAAAGTTGCACACTCTTGCTGACATCACTTCGGCAATGAATCAGCCCTGACCAGGCATTTCCTGAATCAAGCCTCTTTACTTCAACATGATTTTATCTCCCCCTCCCCCAGATTTTTGGAAAGCATCAGTTTTTGTCAAACCCTGCTAACTGCTACCCCTCTTCTAGTCAACTGCATAGAGAATTCACGTTTAGACAGAATTAACACCTTTTCTCCTCAGCTCCTTCCTTTACTTACACTTGAAATACTTGTGACAGGTTTCAAACCAACTGTGAGTGCTGATTGGAGGAGCATGACTAGTTTTGATAGGGCCTGGCCCCTTTTTGTGCCAATGTGACTACAGGCCTGAGCTCCTTTCTGAGCCATGCAATTGCCAAACATGTGGCTGGCATGCAGTGCATTAGAATTCACAGTCTGCCATATCTTCAAATAAGGAGGACACGGATAGTAGTGTCCAACAAAGGGGGTGTTCAGGCTAGTGGGATGCAGGTAGGAGGGAAGAGCTGCTGGCATATAGGGGAGGATTTTCTTCCTTCTTTTTTCTTCAGGTTTTCAGCTGACACATAATTCCATGTGGAAGAACCACTTTGGTAGTGTAGACTTCAGAGGTGTAGGGAAATGCTTAGGACTGGGGTGGGGCAGAAGCTGATAGTTTGGGACAGAACTGGTTATGGTGAAGGGGTTCAGTGGCACCCTGGCACTGACTGGCAAGGTGATAGTTTTAGAAATTAACTGCTGGTATTACTCCTCCTACTACTACTACTACTACTTTAACCAAAACAGATTGCTGTTGTTAGTTGCGAAGTCGTGTCCGACCCATCGCGACCCCATGGACAATGATCCTCCAGGCCTTCCTGTCCTCTACCATTCCCCGGAGTCCATTTAAGTTTGCACCTACTGCTTCAGTGACTCCATCCAGCCACTTCATTCTCTGTCGTCCCCTTCTTCTTTTGCCCTCGATCGCTCCCAGCATTAGGCTCTTCTCCAGGGAGTCCTTCCTTCTCATGAGGTGGCCAAAGTATTTGAGTTTCATCTTCAGAATCTGGCCTTCTAAGGAGCAGTCAGGGCTGATCTCCTCTAGGACTGACCGGTTTGTTCGCCTTGCAGTCCAAGGGACTCGCAAGAGTCTTCTCCAGCACCAGAGTTCAAAAGCCTCAATTCTTTGACGCTCGTCCTTCCTTATGGTCCAACTTTCACAGAATACATTGCAACTGGGAAGACCATAGCCTTGACTAAACACACTTTTGTTGGCAGGGTGATGTCTCTGCTTTTTAGGATGCTGTCTAGATTTGCCATAGCTTTCCTCCCCAGGAGCAAGCGTCTTTAATTTCTTTGCTGCAGTCCCCATCTGCAGTGATCTTGGAGCCCAGGAAAATAAAATCTGTCACTATCTCCATTTCTTCCCCATCTATCTGCCAGGAATTGAGAGGGCCAGATGCCATGATCTTCGTTTTCTTGATGTTGATTTTCAAGCCAACTTTTGCATTCTCCTCCTTCACCCGCATCAACAGGCTCTTTAGTTCCTCTTCACTTTCTGCCATTAGAGTGGTATCATCTGCATATCTGAGGTTGTTGATATTTCCCAATTTGTGATTCCTCTAATCCCGCCTTTCTCATGATGTGCTCTGCATACAAGTTAAATAGGCAAGGCGACAGTATACAGCCTTGCCGAACTCCTTTCTCCTTTCTCAATTCCATGTTCAGTTCTCACTGTTGCTTCTTGACCTGCATATAAGTTTCTCAAGAGACAAATAAGATGCTCTGGTATTCCCATCTCTTTAAGAACTTGCCACAATTTGTTGTGCTCCACACAATTAAAGGCTTTAGCATAGTCATTGAAGCAGCAGTAGATGTTCTTCTGGAACTCCCTAGCTTTCTCCATGATCCAGCGTATGTTGGCAGTTGGATCTCTAGTTCCTCTGCCTCTTTGAAATCCTGCCTGTACTTCTGGAAGTTCTCAGTCCACATATTGCTGGAGCCTAGCTTGTAGGATTTTGAGCATAACTTTGCTAGCATGAGAAATGAGTGCAATGGTGCGGTAGTTTGAACATTCTTTGGCATTACCCTTCTTTGGGATTGGAATGTAAACTGAGCTTTTCTAATCCCGTGGCCATTGTTGAGTTTTCCAAATTTGTTGGCATATTGAGTGTAGCACTTTTACGGCATCGCCTTCTAAGAAACCACAACAGATACTGCAGTGAAAATGTTTGGGCATGGTTCTTGAGAATTTAGTCTTTCAGCCCATCTTCTGTAATGCCTCTGTGCCGGAAACACTAAGACTGCTGCAAATGTGCAAATGAGTTTCTGAAAATGATTTGTGATAACTGAGAAATTGATGTTCAATGCAAGCCTAATCCTTTAAACTTTCAACCTAATCCCTTCCCCCCTTTCAAAGCCCATGAGTGTTCTTATGCTCTCCCCATCTGCGCCGCAGGGGCGGCGGGTGGCCTCCGCTGGTCCCGTTGCCTTCTCTGATGCCGCTTTACTAGTTGGGGTGTTGGGGCCTGGGGGGGGGGAACTTTCCAGCGTCCCGCCACCCACAAAGCCTTGTTTCTACCTCGCTGAGCCTGCGACAGCGCTTTGAGGCCCAAGGGACTATGCCAGTGCGTCGCCGCTGCGGGGGGGAGGGTGGCTCCCTTCGCCCTGTGAGGCCCGTTTGCCGCCTCTGCAGAGCAGATAGGGCGCTGCCGCTGGCAGGGCCTCTCCGGGAGGGTCCTTCTCCTCCACCCTTTCAAAGCACATGAGTGTTCATTTTAGCATAAGATCTCAGTGACATAAAGCCCATCACCAGATACATGTGGCAAATCCTCAGTGGGCATACATAGACCTACGTAGAATAGAGAAACAAGCTGCAAACAGCAAGTGTCAAAAAGAAGCACAACAAGAATAGGGTATGACCTTATTTTGTAACGTTCAGATGTACTCAAAATTAACACAATCTTCCTTGCATGTCAGGACCTTTTGATCCAGCTGTTTTTCACCTCATTTTTTCTCTCCAATTCCTGTGTGTGTGTGTGTGTGTGTACCCAGATAATCAGAGACAAGGTATTTTGCACCAGTCATGAAAACAGCAAAATCAAACAGCTCACAGAGGGTTTCTACATACTCAGGGATATAGACAAATATGACTTTGCAAATTAACCACAGGAAAAAAGATACTACTCTCCCTCTCTGATGAAGCAGGAGACGCATAGTGTATGTGGTTAGGGTTGCTACCAAATTTTGTAGCCCCACTGTTTTGACTTCCACCCCCCAAAAATCCAATTTCAAATTTGCTTCTCCCTTTTGTCTTTCTCATATCGAACTGTCCCCATTCAATGTATGCAATGTTTTTTTGCTTTTGTTTTACTTATGCATGGTATATGTAGGGCACAGAGGCCTTAAAAAGCAGTGTGGAAAAAAATTGGGAATTCCAGCCATTTAAAAAAGTTATATACCGAGAGATAGACAGAGACAGAGAGATATATGGCAGATTTGTGTAGAGCAATAATAGGGGGAAAGAGAGCAGAAATCAGCCTGGATCAGCCCCTGTCAACTTATCAACTTTTGAGGATGGGGAAACTTCCAGGAGGCCCCGGTTATGCTAATACCTACTTCAGACCGCATTTTTACAAAAAACATTGTCTTCCAGGAAATCCTACTACAAACAGCACACCACCAGGCACATCAACAACATGCACATCTAAGCTCTCTCGAACTCTCCCCTGACCATCCCACCTCCCCTCAATAACAGCCACTCCTCACCAACAACACCATGCCATTCTGCAGACAACACATTCATCTCTCAAAACCAGTTCACCTAAACTACCCATTCCCAACACAACACTCCTCTATGGCACTTGGCAGCTTAAACCCGGTTCCACTGTATGTCAATAAAGAATTTTTGCTTACAAACCACATTTCTACCTGTTTGTCTTTAATTCATTATTTATTGTTATTACACTCTGATGCCTCCAAAGTCGTTCCCTACTATCACCATCCAACTCTGCTCTTCTGGGACCTCCACACATGCCACTCCCTCCAGCATGACTGGACAATACCACTGGAAAACAAAACACAACAGAACACATCATCAGACCATCTCCAAAGAAGCCCAGCTAACTCAGTATGATTTTCCCCCTCCAACCCTTCCTCTTCACTACCTTTTCTACACAAAAAACGATTTAATCCCTCCTTCACAAACCACTACTGCACACTCCCCCCTACTATCTCTATACTTCCCTAAACCTCTCCCATCCCTTCTGCCCAAATACCTACAATACCCCTGCCACAAACACACCAGACAAGACACTCTCCCATCTACCCTTTCTAGCGCCTGTTGTATTTACAAGTACAAGGGACTTTAAATCTAGTAAATGCATAATTCTATCACATGTCATGGACTTGTCAGAAGACAAGATAATATTGGGTCATGATTTATGATGATATGGAAAAAATATTGAAAGTAAAATTTGTGCTAGATCCAAAATATGTTATCACATATGGTAACAAATAATATTAAAACTTATAATGAGCTTGTTAAATATATTATAACAGCTGCTAAGATTCTGTATGCATCAAGATGGAAAAAGAATTATTACCAGATATTACAGATTGGTTAAATAACCTGATGGAATATGGGACAAAGGTAAAACTTGCATATTTGATACACAGCAAATCAACAGATGTAGATGTTATAGCTGTTAGCTGAAATCCCCATTTTCCAAAAAGGACACTTTCTCCAGCAGTCTGTTCTTTATACAGAAAAACTTAAAACATCAAAACACAATATCGATGGCACAAACATTATTTCCACATGTTCTGAACATTAGGTTCTAAAACCAATCCACGATTAAAGGTAAGTATAATCAAACATATAGTTATTCATTGAAATGTAACAATACTTATTTATTCAAGTGTATTATTCAAGAGTAAATATACATCATCAGTAAACCTTAATAATGTCCAAACTGAATACTCACCCACTATCTGATTGGCCCTTGGCCAGGAATGGCTGACCATGGTAGTTTACCCCAATCAGGAAGGTAGCCCTTGGCGAGGAAGGGCTTAATAAGGAGTCAGCTCTCATAGAATCATAGAATCATAGAGTTGGAAGGGACCTCGTGGGTCATCTAGTCCAACCCCCTGCACCATACAGGACACTCACATCTCAATCGCTCATCTACTGTAACCTGCCACCCCTTTGCCTTCAAAGAATCAGCCTCTCCATCAGATGGCTATCTAGCCTCTGTTTAAAAATTTCCAAATATGGAGAACCCCCCCCCCCCCCGAAGAAGCCTGTTCCACTGAGAAACCGCTCGAACTGTCAGGAACTTCTTTCGGATGTTTAGATGGAATTTCTTTTGAATTAATTTCATCCCATTCGTTCTGGTCTGTCCCTCTGGGGCAAGAGAGAATAATTCTGCTCCACCCTCCATATGGCACCCTTTTAAATACTTGAAGATGGTTATCAGATCCCCTCTCAGTCATCTCCTCTCTAGGCTAAACAGACCAAGCTCCCTCAACCTTTCTTCATATGTCTTGGTCTCCAAACCCCTCCCCATCTTTGTTGCCCACCTCTGGACACGTTCCAGTTTGTCAACATCCCTCTTCAACTGGGGTGCCCAAAATTGAACACAGTACTCCGAGTGAGGCCGAACCAGAGCAGAGTAAAGCGGTACCATCACCTCCCGTGACCTGGACATGATATTCCATTTGATACAGCCCAAAATCCCATTTGCCTTCTTAGCCACCAAGTCACACCGTTGACTCATGTTCAATGTATGGTCTACTAAGACTCCTAGATCCTTTTCACACATGCTACTGTCAAGACAAGTCTCCTCCATCTTATATTGGTGTATTGGTTTTTCCTACCTAAATGCAGAACTTTACATTTGTACCTATTGAACTTCATTTTATTCAGTTTAGAATCATAGAATCATAGAGTTGGAAGGGGTCATACAGGCCATCTAGTCCAACCCCCTGCTCAACGCAGGATTAGCCCTAAGCATCCTAAAGCATCCAAGAAAAGTGTGTATCCAACCTTTGCTTGAAGACTTCCAGTGAGGGGGCGCTCACCACCTCCTTAGGCAGCCTATTCCACTGCTGAACTACTCTGACTGTGAAAAACTTTTTCCTGATATCTAGCCTATATCGTTGTACTTGAAGTTTAAACCCATTACTGTGTGTCCTCTCCTCGACCGTTTATGCACTAGAGGTTTCATGCCAGGCTGCAGGCTGGAGTTTTAGTCATGGCAGGTTGCCCCACCACTTCCTGCACCCACATAGGGGAGCATGTGGCCCATTGTGTCTCATCCACCCCCTATTTGTGCTCCTGCACAAGAGGTGGGGCAGTGAAGTTCTCAGTGCATAAACGGTCCTCTGCAGCCAGCAGAAACAGCATCCTGCCCTCCTCTAAGTGACAACCTTTCAAATACTTAAAGAGGGCTATCATGTCCCCTCTCAACCTCCTTTTCTCCAGGCTGAACATTCCCAAGTCCCTCAACCTATCTTCATAGGGCTTGGTCCCTTGGCCCCAGATCATCTTCGTCGCTCTCCTCTGTACCCTTTCAATTTTATCGATGTCCTTCTTGAAGTGAGGCCTCCAGAACTGCACACAGTACTCCAGGTGTGGTCTGACCAGCGCCGTATACAATGGGACTATGACATCTTGTGATTTTGATGTGATGCCTCTGTTGATACAGCCCAAAATGGCATTTGCCTTTTTTACCGCTGCATCACACTGCCTGCTCATGTTTAGTTTACAATCCACAAGTACCCCAAGGTCTCGTTCACACACAGTGCTACCTAGAAGCATATCCCCCATCCAGTAGGCATGCTTTTCATTTTTCCAGATGCAGAACATTACACTTATCTTTATTAAATTGCATCTTGTTCTCATTTGCCCATTTTCCCATTGTGTTCAGATCTCGTTGAACTCTGTCTCTATCTTCCGGAGTATTTGCCAGTCCTCCCAATTTGGTGTCATCTGCAAACTTGATGAGTAGTCCCTCCACCCCCTCATCTAGATCATTAATAAATATGTTAAAAAGTACCGGGCCGAGCACCAAACCCTGAGGTACCCCACTACTCACCTCTCTCCAGTCTGATGAAACACTATTGACAACAACTCTTTGAGTGCGGTTCTCTAACCAATTCCCTATCCACCTAACGATCTGAAAATCCAGATTGCAGTCCTTCAACTTATCCATCAGAACATCATGGGGAACCTTGTCAAAAGCTTTACTAAAATCCAAGTAAATGACATCAACCAAATTTCCCCGATCCAGCAAACCTGTTACTTGGTCAAAAAAGGAAACTAGGTTGGTCTGGCAGGACCTGTTGGAGACAAATCCATGCTGACTTCCTTGGATCACCAAATTGTCCTCCAGATGTTTGCAGATCGCTCCCTTTAATATCTGCTCCATTATCTTCCCCACAACAGAGGTCAGACTCACTGGTCTGTAGTTTCCCGGGTCATCCTTCCTCCCTTTTTTGAAGATCGGAATAACGTTTGCTCTTTTCAAGTCCTCTTAGCCCACTTCTCGAGCCTATCAAGATCATCCTGTATTCTGTTGCTGTCTTCAGTTGTTTGCTACCCCTCCCAGTTTAGTGTCATCTGCAAATTTAATAAGTATTCCCTCTATTTCCTCATCAAAATAATTTATAAATATGTTGAACAACACAGGCCCCAGGACAGATCCTTGGGGTACTCCACTTGTCACTCTTTTCCAAGAAGATGCTGAACCATTAACAAGTACTCTCTGGGTACAGTTTGTCAACCAGTTATTGATCCACCTGACAGAATTAGGATCCATACCACATTTTACCAACTTGTGAACAAGAATATCACGTGGAACCTTATCAAAAGCTTTACTGAAATCCAGATAAACTATGTCCACAGCATTCCCCTGATCCAGCAAGGTAGTCACTTTCTCGAAAAAAGAGATATGGTTGGTCTGACATGACTTGTTCTTGCGAAACCTGTGCTGAGTCTTAGAAATCACAGCTCTCAGTTCCCGCTGCTCAAGGGCCAAGTGTTTGATTATTTGTTCCAAAATGTTGCCAGCTACAAATGTCAAGCTGACTGGTCGATAATTACCTGGATTCTCCTTTTTCGCTTTCTTGAAGATGGGGACAACATTTGCCCACCTCTTCATGGGGGATTGCACATGCTCCTGTGTTCCTGAATCAACCTCTTCAGGCAGACCTTGGAACCGATCGCTGAGCATCAGTGGGTCAGACCTTCTCCTTATTCTTCTACTCCTATGTGTAACATTCTTCCAATTATTACCCTCCTGTATTAGGTGTTCCTGGTTTTGTTTTGATAGATTTCTCTCCTCCTGCAGTGTAATCAATCATTTATCCAATCCCCAGACCTTCTCCTCCAGCAAAGCCACTAATTTGCACTTGTTGCATTTGTAAAAATTGTCCTCCTGAGGTAAAAAGACAAACATTCTGCAGATAGTACATGTCACTACGCAATCTTCTTCAGTCTTCATGCCACTTTGATTCATCTGAACTGCTCCACAAACAGTCCTACAATTCAGTGAAACCTTCGGCTTGATCCTCAGGCGAAAAGCCAACAGCCAAGAGTCCTTTAGCTCTTGCTGTTGGCTCCTTACAGAGTATTATGACTTAATCCGGAACCCAAGAGTCTTTTGGGTTTTGTTTGTATTGCGCATGTCTTCGGTGCATGCCTCTGGCAATCAAGAGCCTTGTATAGAACAAAGGCCTACTCAGCAGAAAATGGAGCTAGCAGTCAGCTCCTGGGTCAGCTCTGCGATAATGCTCTCCTTCTCCCAGCTCCACCAAGCACTGCCTTCCTCTGGCAAGCAAGAACCTTTTGTAGGACAAAGGCCTACTCAGCAGAGGGTGGAGCTAGCAGTCTCCACCACCAACTTTTTCCTCATTTCAGAAGATTGCTGGATGGAAGAGGAGCCAACCCCAGAGTTCCTCCTGTGATACTAAGCATGATGCTCTGAATAAAGAAGTTCAGTTTTGAAGTCAACCATCATCAAGTCAGCCACATTTAGCTTTATGCAAGTCTTCATCCCTGAATTATTATCCACTAGGAAGCTTCCAAGGCAGAGCTCAAACTTGAATTTCTCAGATCCTAGTCCAGTACTCTCTTATACCACACTACCTCCACACTACCAAATTTTAACATTGGTAAAGCGGGACACCATTGACCGGGGGGGAGGAGTGTTCTTGATTAAAAATTTGGTCTATATGGAGCAACAAAAAGTTTCATAAAACGCAAAAATAGTATTGTAATATATATATTTTTTAATTTCGACATAAGTACAATTTTCCAGGTACCTCTAGATGTCCCTCCAAAAGTGGGACAATCTGGTCACCTTATGCTAGATTCACCCCAAACATGCACACACACACATACACACACACACACACGCAGTTCTTTGTGGGTCCCCTTTCTCTGAGATAACATGATGACAACTCAATTAATGCCAGTATTAATAAACCATCTCCATGATAATTTGGTTGTTTGTTCCTTTTGGTGACTAAGGAAGAGCATCTTATGTATTCTGCTATCTCCTTTAAAATATGCCCTCAACAGAAACAGTACACTTTTAGGACCCCCATGGACCTATAGCCCAAGTGGCAGGCAAAATGGCAAAGTAGACATGCATGCATAGCAATCGAGGCCCATTCAAGGAAGATGTCAGGCAAAGTTCAACAAGTTCAACGAGATCTGACTACAATGGAAAAATGGGCAAATGAGAACAAGATGCAATTTAATAAAGGTAAGTGTAAAGTTCTGCATCTGGGTCAGAAAAATGAAAAGCATGCCTACTGGATGGGGGATACGCTTCTAGGTAATACTGTGTGTGAACAAGACCTTGGGGTACTTGTGGATTGTAAGCTAAACATGAGCAGGCAGTGTGATGCAGCGGTAAAAAAGGTGAATGCCATTTTGGGCTGTATCAACAGGAGCATCACATCAAAATCACAAGATGTCATAGTCCCATTGTATACAGTAGCGATCACCAACCTGTGGGCTGCAGACCACATGTGGTCCATCGACTAATTGGAGGTGGGCCCGAAGGATGCCTTCCCCCCCCCTGGCCCTTTACAACACACTTCGGGTGTCATTGTCTCCCATCACTCCCAGATGGGACTATCTCATTGCAGAGAAACAAGCTCAGGATTCCCGTTGATTTGTCATTGTCATGAGTTAAAATTTCCATGAAAATAAAATGTTCCTTATGTTCATTGTTGTGGCGTGTCTGTATCTTATTTTGAAGGGATGTTTAAACATTACCATAGCGATCAGAGAGTGTTAGGGCAGTGGTTGAGAGTAAACTACCCTCCCCACCGGGCCTCAGTAAAGTTGTCAAGTGTTGAGTGGTCCCCGGTGATAAAAAGGTTGGGGACCACTTGTCAGACCACACCTGGTGTACTGTGTGCAGTTCTGGAGGCCTCACTTCAAGAAGGATGTAGATAAAATTGAAAGGGTACAGAGGAGAGCGATGAGGATGATCTGGGGCCAAGGGACCAAGCCCTATGAAGATAGGTTGAGGGACTTGGGAATGTTCAGCCTGGGGAAAATGAGGCTGAGAGGGGACATGATAGCCCTCTTTAAGTATTTGAAAGGTTGTCACTTGGAGGAGGGCAGGATGCTGTTCCCGTTGGCTGCAGAGGAAAGGACGTGCAGTAATGGGTTTAAACTTCAGGTACAACAATATAGGCTAAATATCAGGAAAAAAAATTTCACAGTCAGAGTAGTTCAGCAGTGGAATAGGCTGCCTAAAGAGGTGGTGAGGTCCCCCTCACTAGCAGTCTTCAAGCAAAGGTTGGATACACACTTTTCTTGGATGCTTTGGGCTGATCCTGCGTTGAGCAGGGGGTTGCAATAGATGGCCTTTATGGCCCCTTCCAACTCTATGATTCTATGAAAAGCAATGCCTTGTGGATGATACCTTGTGGATCAGCTGCTGTCATGTTTAACCAGGCCTGGACCAAAAGGAAAAAACTGCACCTGCATTTAGAACCCCATCAGGACCAGCTTAAAATTTCCCCCTATCCATCAAGAAGCAACAATTACTCATTTTGTCTTCAGGGGACATGAGGAGTTTTACACTTTAACTCATCAGGAGGATGTTGAGAGAGATGTGGCTTTTTGATTTTCAGAGGAGTGGGGGAAGACAACACCACTATCTTGACGTCACCTCTCTTTTTCCTCTGGCGCACAATATAAATAATCGGTTTGCAAATGAGCAACAAACAATCAGGATCCAGTCCGTAATTGTTAACAGTCAACAGAGCGCAGTCATGTTTCTGAAAGGCTTTTTGGTGCTCAGTTGTTTGGTTCTTTACACCACTTCAGTGCCAGTGAAGACGTGTCAGCATGGACCAGAAATGAAAGTCATTATAAACAAGGTAAGTTGAATCTTTGTATTTTTATTGCTGGGTTGTTGTAGTGAACTGCGGTCAAACTCCTTACTTGTGTCATATTTGTCAAGAATGCAAGGAGACCACTGGTCATTATGGGGCCAACTTCTTTTATCGCAATGTGCAGTCCTTTGAGTTCACTGTACTGATCTTTCCCACTCCCTCTTCCCATATCATCTCTTGAGAACTCCACAAAAGTCTTAGGGGCCCCATGAGCAAGATTCAAGTAAGCCACAAGAAAGACCGTGAAGATTGAAAGCTGGCTGGCATCTCTTCTCTGTTTCCCTGGTAGCCTTTCTGTGAGGATGAAAAGGTCTTCTAGCCATCTTCCCCAAAAGAACAGAAAGAAAAATGATCAATATGTGCATCCAGATTAGAGATGATTAAACCTGGAAAAATCCCCTTGTAACAAGATCAGGAAAAAGAGCCTCTTGTGGCGCAGAGTGGTAAGGCAGCCGTCTGAAAGCTTTGCCCATGAGGCTGGGAGTTCAATCCCAGCAGCCGGCTCAAGGTTGACTCAGCCTTCCATCCTTCCGAGGTCGGTAAAATGAGTACCCAGCTTGCTGGGGGGTGAACGATAACGACTGGGGAAGGCACTGGCAAACCACCCCGTATTGAGTCTGCCATGAAAACGCTGGAGGGCGTCACCCCAAGGGTCAGACATGACTCGGTGCTTGCACAGGGGATACCTTTACCTTTACCTTTAACAAGATCAGGAAGAAACATATCCAGACAATAATATTATAATGGTGGGGTTATCCCAAAATCTGTAACTCAAGAAAATAACAGATATATCTCATTTGTACAATTCTCAAAAAACAAAAATAAAAAGTTATTTTTTTAAAAAAAGGCACGAGAAAGACCGTGAAGATCATGGAAAGCTGGCTGGCATCTCTCTTCTGTTCCCCTGGTAGCCTTTCTGTGGATAACAGAAGCTTGGCCATGCCAGAGGGAAAGGGAGGGCAATATTATTCAATTTCTGCTCTTGCAGGCCCAATTTGTGGGATTTGATCTGCTATTTGTTTACCCCCATTTCACAGGCTTTTGTTTTTGTTGATTACTGGAAGGAACAGCCTGTAGAAAGCGGTTTCCATGCATGCAACTAAGCTACTATGTGAAAGTAAAAATGTTCATTTGCCTTTATTAAAAGTGAGCAGACCTCAGGCATGCATGGCTTCCCCCCCCCCCCCCGCCACCTCCAACCGGACTCTTCACAGGGCTAGCCACCATAATCTTCATCTCCTTGTCTGTCTATATGGTGATCGGAGACTTACAATGATGGTTAATTTGGGGTTACTCTGGGTAACTGCAGCAAACTGGGTTTGAAACTGCCTGAGACTTTTTTGGTGTTCTCAGAGCACTAATTGATAATGTGGAAATGAGGACAGAGTGAAACTCCCTTTGGCCACAGTACTGTCTAGCCATCCAGGGCTCCCATCCTCTGCCACAGCACAGAAAAAACAGAACATACTTGAAGGGAGGTTCGTTCCAGCACAGGGGATTTGCAGTAGAAATCACAGGGCAAGAGGGCAAGACAGAGTTGTCTACGGTTCATAAATGCCTTTGGCAGGTGGACAATAGGAGGCCAGTATTATACTTTGAGCCATTGTCTACATTCGACTCATTCATGCACTGGAGCCATTTTCCTTGGACCTGTGATTTGGCCACATACCCAAGCAGATGCACCCCATGGGACAGAAGCCATGCTTTGAGTGGAGGACAATACTCCAGGACATTTTTTAAAATAAAGGATACATATTTGCATAAAAATCAAAAGGCAGTAAAGGGCATGGAAATGTATATTTGACCAGGTCATGATATCTCTGTGGCAGAAGGGCCCTTCCTTATCCAATCTCTCTCTTTTTTATCTTAAAACAGATTAAATGCAGCAATTTGCATTTACCATGGGTTAACTTTACAGCTTCAGACAAAATGGTAAGCCCACACTTTAGGACATGGTAACTGTTGTTTTCTGTTGACTAAAGCAAATATGAAGCACAAATCTCCTCTGTTCATTAATTTGTTGATAACTTTTCTGCTGGAGGTGGGTGGGGTAATATTGTAATCTAGTGAGTGCACAATTGAGTGGAGAAAAACCAGGAAAAAGATCCCTTTTATACATAAACTAGAAATTAAGCCCGCTGTATAAAAAATACAGCGGGTGCTAGAGGGCAGTGGGTGGGTGCGGGAGGTCTCCCCCTGCAGGCAGGCAGGCAGGCAGGCAGGCATAGAGAAAGGGAGAAAGAGAGAGAAAGTGAGAGAGGGAGAGAGAGAGAGAGAGAGAGAAGGGGAGAAAGGAGAGTAAGCGATGGAAGAAAGAATGGGAGAAAGAAAGGCAGAAGAGAAATGAATGGATGGGAGTGAGAAAGAAGATTAAGGGCTGGGTGGATGTATGGAAGGAAGGAAGGAAGGAAGGAAGGAAGGAAGGAAGGAAGGAAGGAAGGAAGGAAGGAAGGAAGGAAGGAAGGAAGGAAGGAAGAGGCAGA
This sequence comes from Paroedura picta, assembly GCF_049243985.1. NCBI lineage: Eukaryota > Metazoa > Chordata > Lepidosauria > Squamata > Gekkonidae > Paroedura > Paroedura picta. Next base: position 95,432,677 of record NC_135371.1, read on the forward strand.
GAGAGAGAGGCAGAAAGGAGAGAGAGAAATGGAGGAAGGTGGGAACGCAGGAAGGAAGGCAGGAAAGCAGGCAGGAAGGTAGGTGCAATAAAAGGCGATGGGGCAGGGGGGGAAGGAAGAGGGGAAGGGTCCACTGAGTGGGGGGGTGAGTTGCGAGGGGGGCGGTGTGGAAAGAGTGTGGGGTAGAGAAGGGTGGGTGGCTGGGTTTTTGGGGGCGCGGAAGCAGCGGCAGTGGAGCTCAGGGTTGATTTGTGAGGGGGGGTCTGGGGAAGAGTGCGGGGTAGAAGAGTGCGGGGTGGACCGAGCCCTCCCCCACACCCCTTGTTGCTTTATTTATACCGCTCCCGCAGAGCGGTGTAAAGGTTAGGTGAAAAAACATTAAAACAGCCTGTCTACCATCAAGTGTAGACAGGCTGTTTCCACACAAGGATTGCTGCCTCCACTCCTCCACATAAGCCCCAATTGAAATGAGAGTACCCAAGATTGGGCCCATTTTTAGCTTGACGCGCGGGTCTCCTGGGGCTTTCCCCTTTAAACTACAACTACTAAAGAGAGAGGACAGAGCTAAGGGAGCAGTGCAGAGCAAAATTCAGCCACTTTGTGGCCCTTCCAAGGGCATCTGTCTTTTTCCATCTAAGCCATGCTCAGGAAGGGGAAAGGGTGGTTGTCAGGGAGCATACAGATCCCTGTCCAGTCTCTGCTACACTTGTACTTTTGTGCATATATGACAGAGGAAAAGGGGCAGGAAGAGGGTTCAGCAGCTGGAGGCTTCAGGGGCAGGTGTTTCAGCAATGATATATAGATAGCCCTGTCTTAAGGACTGGTGGGGCCCATAACACCAAAGCCAGTTTAAGAATTCACAGGGTCTTAGCAGAGCACAACTGGTGCTGTTACTTGTGCTGCACAACTTACAGCGAGGCACCCTTCCCAGGGATAGTTGGAGCTTTGAAAGCTTTGCTTTGCTGAAAACATTCGCTTAACCAACTCTGCAGAACTCTTAAGAATATATTTCCAAGGGGCAGTCATGATAGCCTTCTGTAATCAGATGACAAAAAGTCTTCAGGCCCCTTAAAGACAGACACTTTTATTGCGGCATAAGCTTTGCCCTTTCTCCTTACTTTCTTGAAGAATAACCAAGGACAATAGCAGAAGGACAAAATTGGTCTGAATCTCATGGTCAACAGGTCATGTTGTATTCAAATTCTAACCTTTTTTATACAGAATGAGACATACCAAGACACATTCTGCCAAGTCAGCAAAGCTCTGAAAAAGGTTGATTGCAATGACTCTAACATGACAACACTCCAGAACCTTTCACGTCAGATGCAAGGGAATGTGAGTATCCAGGGGAAACATGCATTACTTGCCTATGAAAACAGAACAGAGACTTACTGTGTGCAGAAACGGTTGGGGGTGCCAACTAGATGGGCCAAATAAATCTTTTCTAGTGGCAGCCAGCCCAATTAAGGCATGATCCAGCTAAAATTCATCATCACCCCACAGTACTCCCAAACTATCCACACCCATGTTTTCCTGTACGGACTGTGAAGAAATATTTCTCTTGGAATCTTCAGAGGAGCTGAGAGTCAGTTGGAAGGAGGGCAAGGTTGCCAACTTCCAGGTAGTGGCTGGAGATCTTCTGGAATTAATGCTGGTATTAAAACAGAAATCAGTCCACCTGGAGGAACTGGCCACCCTGGAAGGTGGTCTTTATAGCATTATAGCCCATAGAAGTCCCTCCCTTCTCCCAACCCCTTTTCTCCTCACGCTTCACCCCCAAAATCTCTAGGCATTTCCCAATCTGGACCTGGGGAGAATGATAAATTGTCATGATCAAACCTCTTATGGGATTGTGGGGTCAAAAGTGAATTATTTGCTGCATCCAGGAAAGGTGTAAAAAGGTTTTATTACTGAGATTATTTGGTGATATGCATCTCCTTTCCCAGGTTCCTTCCAACTTTTATCCTTAATTCAAACCACGTGATCCTCTTATATTTCACACTTCATGATTTCAGATAGTTTTTTCTTATTTTTTGACAGGTTGACTCCTGCACGTTGCCGAACAATGACACAAAACCTTCTCTCTATGACTTCTTGAGTGATCTAAAGCGTTATCTAGAATCATTAAAGAATTTCTGCAAATGAGAATAAATATTGGAAGAGGAATCTGATCAAAGAGAAGATGGTGCCTGATTTTTTAAATGACTACCTCATTCTTCTTAGTTATATTGTTTGATGAATAGATATGCAATTTATTATGTATTTATATTTATTTTATATTATATCATATATAATCCCCTAAAATTACTCATTAAATCACAGTTAGAACAATAGCATAACAACAGATGGAGGACCGTAAAATATTAACATCCCTCCCCGTGCAGCATGAGTCTGTTGCTATCAACGAGTTATATTGAAGATATCCCAAAGAAGGTGGGAATAGAACACCGTCTCCTTTTTTTACTTCAAAAATTACATTCCTCTAATTTTTACCAAATTAGATTAGATGGTTCGGGTACTTTATCCCATAAAATTCCTGTATCAAAAGGTGTAAAGCAGGGTTGTGTACTAGCCCCAAGCCTGTTCAATTTGTTCCTTGCCGATCTACCTCTGTATCTGGCTACAGTGGATGGACATCCCCCCAAATTAAAATCAGCTGAGGCTCCTATATTATTATATGCTGATGATGCAGTGGTTCTCTCAGTCACAAAAATTGGTCTTAAACGTGCTTTACGTAAATTCATCTCCTTCTGTGATTTGAATTCCCTAGTTATCAATTTTGATAAGACCAAAATTTTAATATTTTCCAAATCTTGGAAGCATGCCACTTGGAGAGTTGCAGGAAAAAAGATTGAACAGGTTAAGTCCTTCAGATATCTGGGGCTTCTTTTTCATCATAACCTAAAATGGTCTACCTACCGTAATACTGGTCTTTCCTTGGCCAAGAATAAATCACAGGCCATTTGTCGCTTCCACTTCCAGAAGGGCAACCAATATGTGCCTGTGGCTCTTTGGGTTTTTCAAGCCTCCGTGATCCCTCGACTGCTCTTTGGGATTCCTGTATGGATCCAGTCTCTGAATAAAGAAGCCGACTGTATGTCTGTGGCCTTTTCCTGCAGAATATTAGTCTTACCGAATTTGGTAACCTATTTGACTCTATGTGCCGAGCTGGGTCTACACACTATCGAATCACGTGCTTGCATTTTATCCATCAAATACTGGCTCCATCTTTTCCTTAGTCCTCCGCCAAACAGTCTCCTTGCACTTCTTCCATCTGACCATTATACTTCGAAATGGTCTCAGGCCATTGCCTCTAAAATTAAATCCATAGGCATTGACCTTGATTCTCTAGCTAACTCTGGAGAGGATCATATCTTTCAAACTATGTAAAGAAGAATCCTGGATATTGATCTCCAGATAATTTATGATGGTGCAGGGGGACCGTGCTCCCCACGAGCTTTTGGTCTATCCTATACCCCAAACACTATGGCACACTATTTTTCCAACCTTATAATACCTTCAAACCGCAGAGCGTTTATGTTAGCCAGACTAAATGTATTTCCTTCTGCAATGGTTGAAGGCAGGTATAGGAGAATTCCCCACAATGAAAGAATTTGCAGGTATTGCCATACAGAACCAGACTCAGTTTGCCATATCATTCTGTGATGTGAGTTGTATAACAACAAACATTCTGACTTGATCTTCCCACTTCTACCCTTCCCTAATGTCTCAGGGCTCTTGAATTGCTGCTTACCGATAATTGCTCGGAGAGCACTGAATGGGTATCCAAGTTTTTATCTATAGTAATGTCCCATAAGGTAAAGAAGTAAACATAACTGGCTTAATCTTTTTGTATTTGCCGCACCCTTGCCTTTTGTAACTTCCCCCACAGTTTTTTAGACTTTTATTACAGAACCAATTGTATATTTTGTATTGTGAATGCCATTAAAGGTTTTGTATTGTGTATTGTGTGTGTGAAGATATTTTATACTAGTTGGAAAAACACAAACAAAAATAGGATCTAGTCAGAAGAGCAAACCAACCCATATAGGGCCTCTTGTGGAGCAGGGTGGTAAAGCAGCCAACATGCTGTCTGAAGCTCTGACCATGAGGCTGGGAGTTAAATCTAATAACCCAGATGTTAATAGAATCATTTTTTAAAAAATACTCTAAGGATTCCAAAATTAACAGAAGAAGACAGAAAATTTCTAGAATAAACTTACAAGAAGTGGTTGACACCATAAAATATTAAATTAAATAAAGCACCAGGACCAAATGGCTTAACCCCAGAATTTTAAAATAAATTTTCTCATAAAAATTCCTTTATTAAAATGTCATTAATAATATTTTTGAAGTAGATAATTTATGCAATTCTGGGATAGAAAGAAAAATTACAGTAATTCTAAACTCTCTAAAGGCCTTACTCTTATTAGTTCTTTTAGACCTACCAGTCTGCGAAATCTAGACTATAAAATGTTGACATCAATTCTAGCTATTTGCATAAAGAAAATAATTGATAAATTTATATAATCTAAATCAGTGGTCCCCAACCTTTTTATCACCGGGGACCAGTCAACGCTTGAAAATTTTACTGAGGCCCGGGGGGGGTAGTCTTTTGCCGAGGGACATCGCCGCTTCCTGAGCTCCTGCTCCGCTTGCTTCCCTGCTAGCACCCCTGACTTCCCGCCACCCGCTTGGAGCTGCTGACAGCAGCAGCTGCACAGTGCCATGCCGAGGGGGGAGCCCCAGCCATGGTGGCCACTGCAGAGGACCAAAGGTGAGCTGGCGGCAAAGCCTCCGAGGAGGAGCAGCAGACCGGTACTGACTGATCTACGGACCGGTCCCGGTCCCCGGACCGGGGGTTGGGGACCACTGAGCTAAATGACCTCAGATGTCATCCAGGGAGCAGAAGTCGCTGAGGCAAGCGCAAGAGTAGTTCACCTCACTTGTGCCCCCGAGCCCCCACCAACCAGCAAATACTGCGATGCAGTATTAAGATATCTGGCAATCCCCACCATGACTTACCTGAATGGCCATGACCTACCATCAGGTTCCCCCTGTGCAAGTTGTGGTGGTTTGCATGAACAGGAATCATGTTGTTTCCAGGACATGCAATGCCGGGCTTGTGGCTGCTGGGGCCACATGGAATGGGCATGCTGCACCAAGTGCTCCTGGCTCACAAAACGAGGATGTCATCAAATGGAAGTGCAAGGGACTCATGAGCTGGGAACAGAAGACACTGATATGAGTGAAGAAGAGATCCTGATGGTCCAGAACATGCAGGGACAGCTAAGGAAGACTGTTGTTTTGATGGTCACATCCATAGTGTTGCTTGCTGGATGGAGATCAGCTCCACACACTCCATCATCACCGAGGCTGTCTTCCAGCAGATCCAGTTTGCCAGTGGACCAACGCTCTCCTGTTTCCTGGGTCACTTGACCGATTTTCAGAGGAACCAAGTCCCCATGCTCAGACAAGGGAATTTCCCAGTGCAGTTCCAGGAGTTTTTGGGTGAGCTACCCTTGGTGATGGTGCCCAGCCATTGCACATGCCTCTTGGGTCTCAAGTGGTTTGGCATCACTCTCACTGGCATGGACCAGGTAAGCACAGGGACTTTTGATGCCCTGATATGCCAATTCCCCAGAGTGTTTGGTGGGGGGCTTGGCCAGTTTAGGGGGCCTCTGGTATCCTTGCCCTTAGACCCTGGGGTTCCGCTCATCCGCATCAAATCATGCAGGGTGCCATTCACCCAATGCCCAAAAAATTGATGCAGAATTAGATACAAGTAGCTCCGTGGGTGTTTGAACTTATTTCATGTGCAACATGGGAGACACCTATAGTGACGCCAGCCAAGGCCAATGGGAAATTCTCATTTGTGATTATAAATGCATGATAAATAGATCACTGCCCTCTCATGCATTTCCCATTCCTGGTGCCCCTGTACAGTGGCTGTGTTTTCACCAAGTTGAATTTAGCTCAGGCATAACAGCAGCTGTCATTGGACACGGCATCAGCAGCCATGCAAACAATTGTTACTACCATGGGGCCTTCAAGGTCAACAAGCTCCAGTTTGCAGTCAGCATTGCCCCAGGGATCTTTCAGAGTTTTATGGAGGATACCCTTTGGGGAATCCCTGGGGTAGTATCATATTCCGATGACATGGTTGTTATTAGGACATGAGGGGCTCAATTGTGTTCTTGGTTGAAGGAGGTTTTATCTCAATTTGACTCTGCTGGGTTGAAAGTCAAACCTGAAAATTGTGTCTTTGGAGTTTCCAAGGTGGAATTCCTGGGATTTGCAGCTGATACTGAGGGCACCCACCCCACCCAGGACAAACTCTGGGCAATCCATGACACTTCCACCCCCAGGTCCAAAGGTGAGCTCCAGGCTTTCCTGGAGTTCCTAAATTTTTTAATCAGGCCTTCCTTCCTGAGAAGGCCACACTGGTGGAGTCCTTGCACAACCTCTTGGACAAAAACATGGGGTAGGTCTGGACTGCTGCCCACAACTGTGCATTCTGTGCATCTAAGCAGCTGTTGTCCTATGATTCGGCCCCTGTCCATTTCAAGGAATCACGGCTAGTAACCTTGGCTTGTGATGTTTCCCACTATGGGATTGGGGGCATGCTCACCCATGTGATGGATGATGGCACAGAAGCCCCCATCGCATTTTATTCCTGGACACTGATGGTGGAAGAGCACAACTATGCCCAGATTAATTGGGAAGCTCTGGCCATCATTGCTGCTCTTCACAAGTTCCATAATTACCTCTACGGGCACTCCTTTATAATTGCTACTGACCATAAGCCATTGCTTGGCATGTTCTCCCTGTGCAGACGAATCCCTCAGATGATCTTCCCGCGGGTCCTCCACTGGCCTGTTTTTCTTTAGGCCAACAATTTTACCCTGGTGAACCAGCCAGGGGTGGCCTGATGGCCTCAGCTGTTTGCCTTTGTTGGTGGGGTAGGCTGAGGCAATGCCTGCCATTGAGGTGCTGCTCCTGGAGACTCTTCCAGACCTGCCTGTCAGCACAGCTGATGTGGCCACTTTGTCTGCCAAGGATCCAATGCTGGCTTGGGTCTTCCAGTGGGTTTAGTGGGGATGGCCCCTCAAGGTTTCTGAGGCCCCCTACCTTCCCTTTGCCTCCTGCCACATGGAAATGGTGCATGAAGGGTGTCTGTCTCCTCTCTAGGGGGGAAGTTGTCATCCCACCTCTCCTGTAGCACAGGGTGCTCAAGGTGCTACACTTTGGCCACCCAGGGGTGGTGCACATAAAACATCCTGGATGTTGTGGTCTCAGTTAATGGGACTATGTTCATATCTGTGGAGTTCAAGAAGTTCTTAATCAATGGACTCATCTGCCAAATTTCATCAGCCCCATTCTACCTGTCCTTTAATGGGCAGATAGAGAGGATGGTCTGAACAACTAAAGCCTCATTGTTACACATAATGCAGGGTGACTGGGATCAGTGCTTCATGAATTTCCTCTTGTCACAGCATGTCACCCTATGTACAGCAACAGAGCACTCTCTTGTGGAACTACAGATGTGCCAGACGCTGATCATGTTACTTAACCAGTTGCACCCAGGCTTTGTGGACACATGGCCCATAAGGCAAGATGGGGGGGGGGGGTTATTAATAGTTTTTTAAGCCAGCTAATTTGGTCTTTTTGCAGAACTATGGCCCTGGCCAAAGATGGCTTCCGGTGAGCATTACTGGCCCTCTTTCTTACAGAGCCATGATCTCAGAACATAGGGAATTCTGCCACCATGTAGATCATGTAGGCCTGCCACTCAGTAGGTGATGGCTGGTTGCTGACCTGAGGCAACAGTGGTGGTGAGGAGATGTGGAGGGGCTCCAGTGCCACACATGGCTTGTGGGCAGTTGCTCTTCCTTCTTCTCGGGAGGCAGCTGAGGTGCTGCCTGAGGAGGGCAGGTGAGGCAGCAGGGCCTGACCTCATGCACACTTAGACATGTCACTCTCAAAAGGGCTAAAGTCACCTACTTTGCATAGAATTGGGTTGTGGGTCTGGCTGTAGTTCACTGAAGCCGCTTCAAACTTGTGGATTTGAATGGAAATTGGCTTATGGTATACTTTATAATGCAGACCTGGAAATAGGTATTGTACTCACTCAAGAGTTACTTCCCTATCAATGTATCTAAGAATGGGCTACTCATACTGTTAATTTCACTGGTGCAAATACCTTCATTTTAACTTCATTAAAAAAATAAAGTTATAATCCATGCACCTGGGAGTAATAATGTGCACTTCAAACAATAAAGATTTAGTATGGGAATTACTAGATTCAAAACCCATTCGTGAGAACGGGCTTTGAAAGGCGCCCCACTGCAGCCGCCCGCCCCCGGATGCGGCGTTTTTGAGCCCCGTGGGAAGGCCTCCTTCCCCACCCCCGGTGGTGGCATGGCTTTTCCCTTGGTCCTAGAAGTCTCAAAGAAGGCCTCCTTCTGTACTCACAGTGTCCTGCTGCTTCCCTGTTGCTTTGTGGCCTGTCCTGGTGAGAGCCTAGAAGCCTTTCTGGCCTGTCCTGGTGAGGGCCTATATTGTGCCCTCACCCGATTGGCTAAAACTGCTGTCTGTCCGGATGAGGGGCCAATTGGAAGGCCCGACCTGGACTGGCCACGGCCACTCTCCACCCACTTAGCCCTTAGCCAAATAGGAATGCAGCGAAGGCTGTATAAAGATATGCCTAGAATATAGTTGTTAAAGCTCAGCCTGTAGATTTCAGGTAAGACTGTTTTAAGGATTTGTAGGACCTGTAGCACCAGAACCACTTTAAGGATTCACTGGGCCCTAGCAGAGTACAATTGCTGTGGGAGCAGCCAGGCTGGAGGTGGAAGGGCACCCTACAATAGAAGAGAGTGTCACTCTGAATGTCCTTAAAGAGAGAAAATGGGGAAGCTAATACACTACAGCCCTGATCCATGGGGGGGAGACACCTTCTAGGGCCTCTGGAAGTCTGGGGCCTGTAACACATGGTAAATGTGCCACATGGCTAAACTGGCCCTGATTTCAGGGGATCCTCTGATGCCACCTGGAGACTGGCATCCTTATGCCCAAGCACAGTGTGGATGGTGTAGGGAGCTTTTGTGTGTCACTGCTCACTTCTTCAGATCTACTTAGAGCTAGAGTCCAGGAGCAACTTACAGTCAAATATAAATGGTATGTGAGGATCAGATTCTTGCAACGTTTTGATTTTTAAACTGAAAACTCTCAGATCTTCTTTTTTTTCATAGGAAATGTGCTCCAGCCCCTTAAGCATCTTGGTTGCTCTCTTTTGTACATTTCCAGCCTGTGATATTCTTTCGAGATGCAGCAATCAGAACTGCATACAATATTCCAAATGCAGCTGCTCCATAATTTTTATACAATGGTGTTACAATACTTCCCCAGAAACACTAAGTGCTAGACAGGGTGGTAGTTGGACGGCTGTCACGGGTACAGAGAAGGTTTTTTGAATAGTGGACAAACAACTGCCTCTTTTAGTCCCTCCAGGAATTATCCTGTTGAAAGGTAGAGGTTGATTATCTCCTTGATGCTACTCTTGTGTCCGATGTTTTTAGTAGCTATGATTGACGGATCTAGAGAGCAGGTGGTTAGCTTTACTGCCTTTAGCAACATCCACTTTGGTCAGCATGAGTCATCTGAGGTTACTCAGAGGGGCCTCTAGTTCACTTTCTGTGTCTAAAGTAGGAGGAAGGTTGTGGCGGAGTGTCGAGATTTTATCTGCAAAGTGACTTGGTAAGGCCTTACAGCTGATCTCCAATTGGTTTTTATTTTAGCATCCTTCCTCTAGGTGTGTTGCCCTAGCCTGGCACATGCAGGGTTAGTGTAAGGGCAAGCACAGTTACAAAGTCAAGCAAGTTCAAAGTGCGTATCAGAGAGTAGTCAAAAGTCCAGTCCGGGTCTTATCAGGAATTGCTAGTGGAGAACCGAAAGAGTTGACGTTTATCTTTACCAAGGTCAAGCCGGGAATCTGTGGAGCATTAAATCAAAGCGTAGTCTAGTCGGGTGAAGCAGGGTCAAGCCGGGAATCAGTCAAGCCGAGCTTCGCCGAAGCATCGGGGAGCAGGAAACCAGTCAAGGCAACGGGTGGACATGTGCACAAAGTTGCAGCCACACTGGGAAGCACCTTAGCTGTGCTTAAGAACAAGCTGAGCTGTCACACCAAGTGGCTGCACCTGGCACTCAGCCTTCCTCTGATGAATGAGCCCCACCTGAGCCCAACCTAGCCTGTTGCTGTAGTCTAAGCCAAGCACTTTGCCTGCATGTTGCCAACGTTGTCCTCCTGCATTCCCTCCTGCGCTCTGGAGACGAGTCTGGGCTGTTCAGGGGTGTTGCTGCAGGCTGAGGCAATGCTAGTGCAGAGGGCATGGTGCTTGTCTGGCTGGGACCTGGCTGTGGCTCCCCATCGGGACTTGCCTCTCTAAGCAGCACCCTGCTGATCGTGATCTGGTTCCTTGATCGTGATCTGGTTCAGGGCCCGATAGTCATGGCACATCCTCAACTCCCCACACTTCTTTTTGACAAACAGAACTGGAGCTGAGGTGGGGGCAGTGGATGGACGGATGAATCCTCGCCTGAGGTTCTTTTCCAGGAACTCCTGAAGCGCCTGCCGTTCGGGTTCAGAGAGTGCATACAAGCTCTTGTCCGGTAAAGCAGCCCCTGGTTTGAGGTCGATTCCACAGTCATAGTCTGCGGGGGAAGACGATCTGCTCCTTTCTCCTCGAACACATCCGCATAATCACGGTACTCATGCGGAAGTCCGTCAAGGTCGGGTGGAGTAGAGGTGTGGGCGGCATGTATGCAGTCCCGGGCAAAGCGCAGATCCAGCTTCACCCAATCGATGCTTGGGTTGTGCTTGGCAAGCCAGTCCATTCCCAGCACCAATGGGAATCGAAGCATGTGTGCAACATCAAATACCATGGTCTCAGTATGTTGTTGCACCTGGAGAAACAGGGGCTGGGTTTCCCATTTCACCCATCCGGCCTCGATCAGTCGCCCATCTATAGCTTCCACCCATGTGGGAACCTGCTTCTTTGTGATGGGGACCGAGTTCTGGCTCTGGAAGGTGGCATTGATGTAAGACCAGGTGGCCCCGGAGTTGACCAGGGCATGGACCAGGAGCCACTGTCCCTAAGGTAGTTGCAGGCGTACGGGCAGGAGCAAATGCATTAATCCTGGAGCAGCCCCAACGGTTCTTCCCAGTCGACCGGGGCCGGGGTCGTCTGGGAGCGGGCGTTTCCCACCGGCTTGGCTTTTTCAGAACACTGGACTACGTAGTGACCTGCACCCCCGCAGTACAGGCAGAGGTTCTGTGTGCGGCACCACTGTTTTTCTTGGGGGTCCAATCTTGTCCGCACACTGCTGAGTTGCATCGGTTCTCCCAAATCCAGGGGAACTGCTGCCTTGGGAGCGATAACCTGGGGTAGAAACGGCTCTCCTTGGTTTGGTGGCTGGGTTCTGGACCGGACGAGGCGCCGCTCCTCCAGGCGGTTGTCTATCCGATAGCACAACTGTACCAGGTCGCTCATTCTATGGGGCTGGTCCACGGGAACCAGCTCATCCAAGACCTTTTCTGAGAGCCCGGCCACAAACTGGTCCACTAAGGGTGGCTCATTCCAGTCCAGGTCTTGTGCCATGATATGGAACTCTGCTGCATAGTCCCTCACGGACCGGGTCCCTTGGCGTAGCTGCCTCAAACATCGGCTGGCCCAATCACCTTTTGAGCGTCCCTAAAGGCTTCATCCATTTTAGCTACAAAAGCCTGGAAGTTAGCCAGCTCGGGAGCGTCTGCAATTAACAGTGGTGTAGCCCACCGGGCAGCTGGCCCTTTAAGCAGGCTGATGGTAAAGCTGACCTTGGCCTGCTCCGTAGGAAACTCCCGGGAACGGGCAGAAATAAACATCTTTACCTGGGCCAGAAATGTGGTAAAGGTCTCCCGGCTTCCCTCATATTTTTCTGGAGCCTTGAGAGGGCAGGAGGGCAGAGCAGCTTGGGCGGCTGCTCCAGCTGCTTGCTGCAGTCCCAACACGGCAGTGGTATGCTGCTGCACTCTGGTTTCCAGGGCTTGGTTCTGCCCGTTCAAATCAGCCACCTGTTGTTCTAGCAGCTGATGGTGGGCAGCCACGTTGGGTCCATCCTGGCTGGAGCTGCTGGCTCTGAATTCCAGCCACAAGGATGGGAGAAGTGGTGGCTGCAAAGTGTGCTGCCCTAGCCTGGCACAAGCAGCGTTAGTGGAAGGGCAAGCACAGTCACAAAGTCAAGCAAGTTCAAAGTGCATACCAGAGAGTAGTCAAAAGTCCAGTCCGGGTCTTATCAGGAATTGCTAGTGGAGAACCGAAAGAGTTGTCGTTTATCTTTACCAAGGTCAAGCCGGGAATCTGTGGGGCATTCAATCAAAGCGTAGTCTAGTCGGGTGAAGCAGGGTCAAGCCGGGAATCAGTCAAGCCGAGCTTCGCCGAAGCGTCAGGGAGCAGGAAACCAGTCAAGGCAACGGGTGGACATGTGCACAAAGTTGCAGCCACACTGGGAAGCACCTTAGCTGTGCTTAAGAACAAGCTGAGCTGTCACACCAAGTGGCTGCACCTGGCACTCAGCCTTCCTCCGATGAATGAGCCCCACCTGAGCCCAACCTAGCCTGTTGCTGTAGTCTAAGCCGAGCACTTTGCCTGCGTGTTGCCAACGTTGTCCTCCTGCATTCCCTCCTGCGCTCTGGAGACGAGTCTGGGCTGTTCAGGGGTGTTGCTGCAGGCTGAGGCAATGCTGGTGCAGAGGGCATGGTGCTTGTCCAGCTGAGACCTGGTTGTGGCTCCCTATCAGGACTTGGTGTTGCTGCAGGCTGAGGTAATGCTGGTGCAGAGGGCATGGTGCTTGTCCGGCTGGGACCTGGTTGTGGCTCCCTATCAGGACTTGGTGTTGCTGCAGGCTGAGGCAATGCTGGTGCAGAGGGCATGGTGCTTGTCCGGCTGGGACCTGGTTGTGGCTCCCTATCAGGACTTGGTGTTGCTGCAGGCTGAGGCAATGCTGGTGCAGAGGGCATGGTGCTTGTCCGGCTGGGACCTGGTTGTGGCTCCCTATCAGGACTTGGTGTTGCTGCAGGCTGAGGCAATGCTGGTGCAGAGGGCATGGTGCTTGTCCGGCTGGGACCTGGTTGTGGCTCCCTATCAGGACTTGGTGTTGCTGCAGGCTGAGGTAATGCTGGTGCAGAGGGCATGGTGCTTGTCCGGCTGGGACCTGGTTGTGGCTCCCTATCAGGACTTGGTGTTGCTGCAGGCTGAGGCAATGCTGGTGCAAAGGGCATGGTGCTTGTCTGGCTGGGACCTGGTTGTGGCTCCCTATCAGGACTTGGTGTTGCTGCAGGCTGAGGCAATGCTGGTGCAGAGGGCATGGTGCTTGTCCGGCTGGGACCTGGTTGTGGCTCCCTATCAGGACTTGGTGTTGCTGCAGGCTGAGGCAATGCTGGTGCAGAGGGCATGGTGCTTGTCTGGCTGGGACCTGGTTGTGGCTCCCTATCAGGACTTGGTGTTGCTGCAGGCTGAGGCAATGCTGGTGCAGAGGGCATGGTGCTTGTCCGGCTGGGACCTGGCTGTGGCTCCCCATCGGGACTTGCCTCTCTAAGCAGCACCCTGCTGCTTTGCTCCAGCTCCTCCACTTCTTCCTCCGAGGGAGCCGGCAGAATGAGCTCAGGCCGTGGTGCAGAGGCACCCTCTGGAGACGGGGCCATGACACTAGGGTGATAAGGGATCAAAATACCCTAAATAATTGTGCTGGGCGTCAGTTAACAGATGCAAAGTCGAGTAGAATTTGCATTTTACCGACTTCACTGCTATCTCATAGGCTCTTAACTGCATTCTATAGAATGTTCACGCCACTTCGTCACGAGTCTTCCTCCAGACTCGCTCTAATCATCTCATTTCTTCTAGCGGTGCTAATCGGTGTACCAAGGGGCCCGCTTGAGACGGGGGCGGAGAGGACGTCTGGGAACTATCTCATCAATGGTGGCCATCTTTCTGTTGTGCCAGCCACTAACCAGTCCATCTAGAGAAGTGCTGAGAGGTATTGGGTCCCACAGAGCATTCAGGAATCCAGTTGGATCCATAAGTCTCCATGGGCAAGCTAAAATCTATTTGGCGCCCAACTGAGGAGGGGATGGCAGCCTTAGCCAGGCCTTCAGGGCATAGTGATCTGACCATGGCACAGCTGTAGCTGAAACCAGATCCACATTCAGCCCTGTGGCAATAATGAGGTCCAGGGTGTAACCTGCTTGATAGGTAGGACCAACAACAAATTGTGAGAGCCGTAGTGTCGCTATGGCTAGGTCCAGCCTGTTCCTAGGTCCACTAGATCCAGCCCGTTCCTAGAGGGAGGCAGCTCAGCATGGATGTTAAGGTCACCCAGAACTAAGAGTCTGGGGAACTGTAACATCCAGGCCACTACCTCTTCTAGCAGAGCTGGCAGGGCATCTGGAGTGCATTTGGCGCGCGGTTCAGTAGCCAGATGGCCATGCTTTGGGTTGAGTCTCACCTGAGGCCAACACTGCTTAAACGAAGCAATAATGACTGACTTTTACTTCAATATATGCCTTGTGAACTATCATAGATTTATCTCTATCACTGTTAAAATGAAGAGCACCAAGTGATTCCAGCTATTCTCAGCCTGATAAGAAATGTACTTATCCAGGGCACAGTCATCATTTGCCTCAGGAAACAGAGGTCACACTCACTTAGCTTCAACCCAACATGACTCTTTTTTGGTGTCCTTGACTGTAACATTTAGGGGGTTTCTGAGAACAAGAGTGTTCCTTCCCTCCCAAAGTTTACTGAAGTATTTTTCCAGAGGAAGGGAACAAAACAAAATAGAAATCTCTAAATGTGAGATTCTGGGTTTTGGTTTTTTCCCCTTTATTTACATCATGCCTCATATATTTAAATGGTTAGTTTGGAGCCCAGTAGTACCTTAGACTAGAGACCAACAAGAGTTTCAGGATATAAACTAGCTCCCTTCATCAGACATAGGGCATTTCCACACATCAGTAAAGACAGCATTTTTCCAGCTGAATGGCAAAGCGCTAAACGTTATCTCACTTCCCAGCCATTCTTCATCTTTTCTGCTGTCTCACCTTGTCTGCCGCCGTTTCACACTTCTTATTCTCCACATGTGCTGCTGGAAATGGCAGAAGAGAGCAACACGCCTTATACGTGGCTCTATTCCGCCTGTCAATGAATACAGGCAGCCAATCTCCTTCCTCCATATTCTATAATGAGAATTTTGGCATTCTCACCCTTCCTGGTGCCTTGGGGGGTTAGGGTTTGAGGTAGAGCCTCCAAACTTTCAGAGTGGATCTGGGAGGCTCTTCCCTGACTCCTCTCCAAATTTCAGAATGATTGGTTCATGTTTGTGGCCTCCCTAAGAGGGTGCCCCATCCCTCCATTATATCCTAAGGGATGGACTCTCCAGGGCAGAGTCTGCACTTACTTTCTTTATTCCATTGTCAATCCTGTTGAATTCAGATCGCTTTGAACTCTGGTCTTCCTCTCCCTCCCCCTCCCCATTGAAACAGGAAAGTCTTCTGCACGTGGTAGGGAGGCTCAGAAGGTGGGGGGGGGGTGTCTTTCTTTCTTTTCTTGAAGCCTCTTTCTTTCTTTTCTTGAAGGGGGGGGAGAAGCCAAGCAGGGAGTCTCTTTCTTTTCTTGAAGGGGAAGGGGAGAGGATCGAAAAAGGCAGAGGAGGGAGGAAAAATCCAGGACCGACAGAAGTTGAGAGAAGTTAGGGGCTTCTCCTTTAAGGCTAGCGGTCACATGACCAGGTCTAGCCTATCAGAGGTTTTCTACCACGGAGCTTTCTTTATTCAGGATTAACAGCAGTCTGAGATATCGCACAATAAAAGTAGGGTCATTCCGGATCAATCCTTCTTGCTGCAGAAGGAAAATTTAAATCGCCCCAAATCCAAAAGGAAATCGCGTTCTGTGTAGAGGGCAGGGACTGAATCGATCTGGGGTTGGAATAAAAACTCCGTGCAGTTTACACCCAGGTAACAGTGGCAGATAGCAGTGGATGTGTGATAGGGTTGTGAGTGTCCTGCATAGTGCAGGGGGTTGGACTAGATGACCCAGGAGATCCCTTCCAACTCTATTTTTCTATGATTCTAGGGGGGAAAGTGTACACTACATAATGATGGTCTAACAGGCAGCCTAAACCATCACCCAGAAATGACATCACATCCTCCCCCAACTCCATCCTCTTCAGGCACTCCCACTAAAATCTCCCATGGCAGTATTGGGAACCCCACTCCCAAACAATGCAATGCGTGCATGCATGTCATAATTAAATAAATTTCTTATACAGTCCATGTATTTTTTGAAGTGAGCAAAATGAAATGATCTCAGAATACCTAGTGAGGTACAACCATATTATGACTAGTAAGAGAGGGCCCTTATTCAATATCCAGATGATTCTAAACTGGGAGGGGTAGCAAGCAAAGCTAAACAGGCAAATGGGGTTTTTGACTGTATCAAAATTAGTAGAGTGTCCAGTTTGTGCAAGGTGATGGTACCGCTTTACTCTGCTCTGGATGAACCTCACTTAGAGTACTGTGTTCAGTTCTGGGGACCACAATTGAAGTAGGATGTAGACAAACTTGAATGTGTCCAGAGGGAGACAACAAAAATGGTGAGGGGTTTGGAGACCAAGACATATGAGGAAGGGCTGAGGGAACTTGGTGAATTTAGCCTGGAGAGAAGACAACTAAGAGGGGATATGCTAGCCATCTATGTGAAGGGCTGTCACATAGGGGGTAGAGCAGAGTTGTTTTCTATTGCTCCAGAGGGTCAGGCCAGAACCAATGGGATGAAATTAATTCAAAAGAATTTTGGGGTAAACATCCAGAAGTTCCTGTTAGAGGAGTTCCTTAGTGGAACAGGCTTCCTAGGGAGGTGGTGGATTCTCCTTTGGAAGTTTTTAAGCAGAGGCTAGATAGCCATCTGGCAGAAATGCTGATTCTGTGAACGTAGGCAGATTGTAAGTGGGTGGGCAGACGGGACAGTGTTGGTGCTTGGCTCTTGTGGCCCTTTCTTGCATGCCCAGGGAAGTGCTGATCGCCACTTTGGGGTGAGGAGGCATTTCCTCCAGGTCACACTGGCCAAGGATTCTGCTTGGGAGGGAGGAGCATCATCTGGGCATAGAATACAGGTCACTGTGGGAGGGCAGGTAGTTGTGAATTTCCTGCATTCAACAGAGGGTTGGACTAGGTGACCCTGAAGATCCCTTCCAACTCTGATTTTAAGTCAACTTCAATTCACCCTCAGCAGCTAAGTGTAACTATGCACAGAGTGCAAATAAAACAAGTTGCTGTAGTGCATTCACCACCTGCCTGACTTTACTAAGTTACTTCTGCTGTGTTCTCCATGTTGGATAGTTTCCAAAGAGAACTCCTAAGAGTGTGGCTAGCAAGGGATAAAGGGGATGGGGGATACATTGGGAATCCACAGTTGTTTTTTAAAATTTATTTTTTTTTTGCTTCAACAACCTTAACAAGAGATATTATACCACTATATACACACACAACATTAGGAATACAATTTGTGTACAACTTACAACAAAAACGTTAACTCCAAAATATTAGCAAAACAATAAATAGGAAGCAAATAGTACATTGGACATTTTCTTCCCTTATATACAGAATTGATGGCATGGACCGATGACCAGCTGGTCTAGTTTATTAAGTGTAAGAGGGCTGCATAACCCATTGCAAAGGCACTGAGCAAGCAATTTTCCTTCTGTCTCTAACAATCCAAGAACCAGACAAATGTTTTGTTTGTCACTGTAACAACGTTTTAAAGAGTGAACACCATTTTCAGGCCAATTGTCCTGAACTAATTTAGAAGGGGCAAGGGTGGGAGGAGAGAACTAGAACACACAACAGATATGAGCTGCAACAAAGAACTAAAATTATGCTGCCATGTTCCTTCCACTGGATCCCACTTTTGCCAACTTTTGTTGTCTCATCTGCTTCATAGCAAGCATGAACCAGCAGCAGACTCTCCCAGAAGGGCATGGAAGGGTGAAAGACAAAATGGCAAGGAATGTATGCTGGGTAGGCCTGGAGAACAGTTAATGAGAAACAGATTGTGCATTATGTTTGGTACTGTGTTGGCAATAACCTGTCTCTGCAGTCATCAATACACAAGCAGCTAGCCTATGAAGGCTCCACATGGGCGACGCAGAGAGACACAGAGTTCACCCTGTCATTTTTCTTCCCCTTGCAGAAGTTCCTGCAATCCTTAAGGCTTTGAGTAAAGCAGATTTCCCCCCTCCAAAGTCAAAATTAAAGCAGCATATTGTTACAGACATGTTTAAGACCAAATAAATGGCCTAGGAAATAATAAACTAAAAGTCATATACAAAGTCCACTTTGGGGGGAGGGAGGAAAGATCTGCCTGCTAGGTTTATGCTTTCAAAAAAAAAAAAAAAGTAAATCATTTCATATGCCAAACACTGCTTATCAGGGGGAAAAATGCCAAGTTAACCATTCCAGTTGGATCAAAGGAAAATGAATGCAACCAGTATTTCCCTTAATTCGTAGGTGCCACATTCCTTCAAAACTATTATAAAATCTATATTTTAGCACACAGACAACCTGCTCAATGTGTCTCTCCATATTGTGGAGCCACCAGTGGACAGCCAGACAGTCAGATTATTTTATATAAAGATTTTTACCTTTGATGAGGACAAATACAAAAGTATAACTGAGCAGAAGAGGAAGCCTTCAGGTATTCCTAGTCCAGCAGGGTAGATTAGAATGTATTCTGTATCAAATAACAGCATCAGTTCTGGATGATGATCTACCTCCAATCCAGGAACAGACCCACCATACAGGATCTCACTGAGCGCACTTCAGCTCTGAGATCCTCAATAAGGTCTGTTCACTACAATGGAATATTCAGAGCCATGCCACAGCAAGTTGAGCTTTAAGTTCTATGAGGTTAATGTTTTCATCACCTAATGCAGAGTAAACGTGGATTCAATATTTATTAAGAAATGGATATTTAATCAAATGTTTAGTGGTTTCATGACCAAGTACTGCAAGATATACAAGCTGTAATCTTGTACAGTATGTTTTTGTTGTTTAGACCCAATGCTAAGCTTCAAAGCTACCCCTACCTTCACCTGGCTCTCAACAGAAAGGACAAAAGCAAACCTGAATTATAGCACACTGCTGTTCCCAGAGGGCTTGCTTCACAGATGCATTCAAATATTCCTTAGCTGAAACTGTTGTAAAAGCAACACTGACTAAGACTGAGCTAAATTAATTAGAATCTTTCCATAGCGTAATCCTGTCCCCCTTTTGGTTTGGAGCACTTAATACCATACCACCAATCTTTTTTCTTTTACAATTCAAATCTTGGTCTGCTACAGAGTGCATTTTAATCAACACACCATATACATGTAACAAAAAAACCCTGTGAGACCCTGTAGTTTAAGATCCTCAATAAGAGGCTGAGTTTGGAAAATAAGCAGGGAAGTCCATAAATGGGTAGAAGGGTGAGCGAAGAAGAACCCTTAAGCGGAAAAGGGAACTATTACTAATGAGTGAGCACTAATACACTGCTTCATTGGTTTTATAAACAGCCTTGATAACAGTAGATAAGGCAAGCTCCTGACTTCCTCAGGTGATGCTATCACTCTTCCACCCAAGCTACGCAATAGAATAAAATGGCATTGGGCTTGTTTAGAATCTTCCCACCCTCCATCTTTCTAATCCAACAGATGATTTGGTTTGAGTGTAAAAAGAATCAAGTATTTGCTCTAAAATGGCATGGCCTTTAAAAATGCTCTTCTGAACTTTCTGCAGCCTGACAGCATCTCACTTTCAAGGCTCAAGGGCTGAGTCATACACAACAGCAGATGCTCTTGTGAGGAAGCCAGGAGAAACTTATTTTACTTACCAGGACTCTGACAGATTCAACAGGTTCAACAGTAAAAAAAAATTTTTTTCCAGTCAAACTAAGTCTCAGAAAGCTAGTTAAAAACAATACAGTACCCAGATGTCTCACTGATCCCACCATAAACAAGGTCCCCCAAATTCCTCTCAGGAACCCAAAGTCACTAATATGGCTTTTCTCTCTGTCTCCACATAACTTATGAATGAAGCCTCAAATCAAAACAAACATGGCTCTTGATGTCTCTCAGCACTGAATTTAGGAGCCTGCTGAAAACAAACCATCTCTCTCTGTATTCAGGCAAAAAGAACACCTGTAGTCTACTCAAGTGACAATATATTTTACCAGAGTAAGAGAACAATGGATCCAAGCCACAATGTACTGCTCCTGCGCAACCTTAATGGGAACTTTTAGATCCATATTTAAATCAATGGAAGTTATACAGCAGCAATGTTATGTAGATTGTTCACATAATCAAGCATGGCCTCCCTTGAAGGAAATCTCATACTGCAATTTATATCCAAATAATTCCCTGTCCTCCGGACATGGGCCAGCTGAGAGCCACCAACACATGCAACAGTATAAAGGCCTGAACCCATCAGGAAATTGTATTTAAGTGGATGTAAGTAGAAAATACCAATTCATCCTCTTGGTTGGAATTCCCAGTGCCCCAAGAGCAGCATTTCAGGGGGCATCCTGGGCTGCATCAAGAGAGGGGAGACAGGGAAGTCACAAGCCATAGAGAGAAATCCTTTCTAACAACAAAAATATTCTGTGAGATCCAAGCCAAAGTCTATGCATAGGAATAGGCTATGCTAAAGGAATGGAAACTTATATATACAAGTATTTGTGGTGAATATTTAGGGAATGTAGAGAACTGCAAATCTGCAATTACCACTCTTTTTTAAAGTCCGTAACAGTGCAACAAGGAACAATGAATGTGGCAATATACAAAGCCAAAGAGGACTCTCAGGTTGTGAGATCCTATTTGTCTACTCACAACAAGGCTAATGTGATTAAAACTGTTGCTCACAAAATGTCTTCTTCCCACACATTTCATTTGAACAAGGGTCACATCCCAGCAGCTTCTCTTGCATAACATCTGGAGAAGCATCAGTCGCAATGATAAGCTCACAATCACCAGACAGCTTAGAATTAATGTATTATGTTAGGATAACAAAGGACATAAGGGACAGGTGTTTTGTGTGGCATCCATGTCACCAACGATTGCCTTCATTGTGACTTCTCTGTCAACATCCCTTAAACTTCTCAGCAAACTCCGGAAATTAGAATCTGCAGATTTTGGCCAAGTATTAAGCCACCTGCTGATCATTATTGCAAGATTGCCATCTCTACTGAAGCAATGAATCGATCACAGCCCCTGACTTTGCAGAACGTTTTCTGTTGATGAGAGAGAGAGAAAAAAACACGAGTCTAAATTCATATAACTTATAAATATGAGATGGTGATACTTTCCAAATCAAGCCTCAAGTGATTCCAGGAGGAACATCTAAAGAAGCCTCTTCAAAAGGCATGTGTAATCATCGTGTGGGATCAAAAAAGGACTAGCACTCTCACAACTGATAAAATTATTGGTCCTACTATTTATGCCAATAAAAGGTGACTGCCTGACTGACTGACTGGTCCTACTACTTGAGTGCTGTATTTGGGATAGGTGCATTGCATAAAAGAGACTCAAAGTCACACTAGGTTAGGATAGTGATGTGGGTGGAAGGGTAACAAAGGTAGCCAATGGCATGGGGGGAAGGGCGCAATCACTGTCACTGGAGATAGGCAGCCACAGTGGGGGGCAGGGTTTTTGGGGTAAACAGATTGGTTCAAGTGAAGGGGAGTGAAACAGTTGAACCGGTCCTTAGTGGTTCACTATACATTTTATACGTTCTATCAACCTATAATCCATGCAACGGTCACTTCCAGGCTAGATTTCTGCAACTCTCTCTACGTGGGCGTACCCTTGTCCCTGATCCGGAAATTGCAATTGGTGCAGAATGTGGCTGCACAGGTCTTTACCAGGTCCTCCTGCTACTGAAACAACTTCACTGGCTGCCAATTTGCTTCCAGACCAGGTTCAAGATTTGGTTTTGATCTTTTAGGTTTTACGCGGCTTGGGCCCTACTTACCTACGGGACCACCTGCCTCCTTATGCCCCCCGGCAGAGCACTTCACTCTGTGGGTATGAATTTGCTGAAGGTCCCGGGGCCTCCAGAGGACTGCCTGGCCTCGACCAGGGCGAGGGCCTTTTCGGTCCTGGCCCCTACCTGGTGGAATGAGATCCCAGACGAGCTATGGGCCCTGTCAGGACTCTCTGAATTCTGCAGGGCCTGCAAAACGGAGCTCTTCTGCCAGGTGTTTGGTTGAAGCCGGGGTGGGAGCCCTGCAGTTTTCAATCGGGTCCCCCCCATTAAAGCCCACTGAATGGCAGTGTTAGACTGTTGAGGAGCCTAATTTCATCCTCTAGCCAGTTTACTCCATGTTATTCCATTTTAGGTTTTTATCGATGTCCGGAATAGGAGGGGATAGCTAGACAAGGTTGCTGCCACCATTTAGCGCTATATGTGTAAATTGTTTTAATTGCTTATGGGGATTTTAATTGTATGGATGCTTTTATTGTGTTAACCACCATGAGCCAGTTATAGGAGCAGCGGTATAAAAATTGAAATGATAATAATGATAATTGATTTCTTTTTGAAATTCCAAGACTACCTATCTGCCACAGGTCATTAAAACAGGAAGCACTCCACCGTTTAGCTAATTCAAATTAGTTTTAAAAACAGTCATTATCTACAGTAGGAATAAATCTGGCCTGCTATGGGTCAGCAGTGCTCCATGACACAGCCTTCAAGGATAAAAACATATTGTTCATATGCGGGGTGGGGGAATTACTCCATCAGCCCCTTAACTCACACTTCATAATAATCTCTGCTTTTAACGGTGGTCAATGCAGCTTTAATCCCCAGTGGGATTGTTTGTACATCCAACAAGCAGAATATAAATTAAAACCAAAGTAATATATTATTTCTTTGATGTCAGAATCCACCTAACAGGAACTTTCTCTTGGCAAGATGACAAAAGGGATGCACATGGAGCTCTTGCTGGCAGTGAAGAAAATGGGGATTGGGGCTCTGCTCTCACAGAAAGTTGCACAAGCAAGCAACAGCTCCCCCTGGGAGCAAAAAGACACTCTAACCTCCTGCCAGTTTTGGGCCTTGATCTTCCTTTTGAAGTCCTTGGTCTCTCTAGCTTCATCAGAGACTGTCTCAAGCTTTCTTCGGTGTAAGCTAGATACACATGGGAAAGGTCCACTTCAAAGGGCTGAACAGGAGAACAGAGACAGACACTGTGAGTGGCACATCATATAACAAACCAAAATCCATCCAAAGCCATGAAATAAAAAGGTAACTGAAACAAAATTGAACCACATTAATCTGACATTTGCAAAATGGGCACTTACATCTTTTTCTTTTTTATCTGGCACAGGAGTCTGTTTTCTCATGTTGTTGCCTGTGTATGCCACACATTTCTTAAAGAGAAAAAAGTAAGAAGTCAAACCAACCGGCTAATGGTCCCTGGCCCTAAAGAAGTCCGCCTGGTCTCGACCAGGGCCAGAGCATTCTCTGTACTGGCCCCCACCTGGTGGAATGAGCTCCCGGAGGAGATCAGGGCCCTGACGGAGCTTAAACAGTTCCGCAGGGCCTGCAAAAAGGAGCTCCTCCGCCAGGCATTTGGTTGAGACCAGGCACAACCAACAGCGAATGAAGGGCCCCCGCTCCCCCCCTCCCCCCATCTCCCCCCTTCCTCCCAGAACTCCACCAGAGCGCTCTGGACCTGTTGTGGTATTGCACCGTTCCATCGTTATATTATTTTATTATACTGTTATACTGTTACATTATTCTGTTATATGGTTACAACCACTGTTATTATTTACTGTATGTTTTAACGAAGACTGTTTCATGTATCGTTGATTAGTTTTAATGTAAACCGCCCTGAGCCTTCGGGGAGGGCGGTATATAAATCTAAATAAATAAATAAATAAATAAATAAATTCAGTACTGCACTACTTGTTTATTTTCAGAGACTAATGGCACTGGTTAAACATCTGAACAAATGGGGAAACTGCTAGATAGTTTCCCATCTTTTTTGTTATTTTAAGGGGAAGAACTGATTCAGTATCCATTCTAACACTTCTTTGGCTAATTCTTCCTTTTTATTATCACACTTTTATGGTTGCAACACAGATTACAGGAGACACAGCAAGCAATCTTCAAAAGACAAACTTGCCTTAGTATGGAAAATAAAGCAAAGGCAGCACATTAACAGTGCCATCCTAACCAGCCATGTTAATTTGTAGCAGAACAAAATCTGAATCTAGTAGCAACTTCAACCATCTTAAATAACATTTTCCAGGGTGAAAGTTTCATGCGATAAAGATTACTTCACCAGATAATTTTTGTATCTGACACAGCTTTGTTCATAAAAGCTTATATCCTGGACATCAGTTGGTCTTTAAGGTGCTACTGGACTAAAATTTTGTGGCAGCAACTTAGTCTAGCTATCCCCTCCTATTCTGGACATCGATAAAAACCTAAGATGGAGTAACATGGAGTAAATAAAAGAATGAGTGGGGATCTCTCACCAATTTAAGATGAGGTAGTCTGTGCTCTAAATTTGCTCGATACAAATTAAGGTTATCATCCTCAATTGTGTACTGGAGAGCAAGCTACATTAGCTTTAGTAAAACTGGCTTCCAAATAAACAATGGGCTGAAATAGTAGATGTTTCACCTAACAGAAATGCCTCATATTTTATAGACGGTAATGACACAGCTGGATTCTACAGTTCAAGGGAAACTTCTGCTCACAGCACAGACTGCACTGGTGGAAGAGGTACGAAAGCTGCTTTTCTGCTCTTCTCTATTTTACACAGCTTCTCGTTAGGCAGATGTTGTGATTTTTTTTATCCACACAGAAGTCCTAACCCCAGGCCTTGCCTTTTTGGCACACATCTTCAGCTGCCGAGGGAAAGATCTGCCTCTGCCCATTCCGTCTCTGATATTGCACAGAATCCAATCCACAGTCCTTACAGAAGCATTACTTTCACAACTGGCAGCTGCTGCTATTGCCCTACACCTTGGGATGCGCTGGCAAAGCCATACAGCAGGGGAGATGACGCTTCAGGGAGCCCTGACATTATATATCACCCAGCTCCCTTATCAGAACTGGGCTTACGTACGTACCAGCTGCCATTCTCCAATGTCTTCATTCCAGTGAACATAATTTTCAATCATTTCCTTGAAGGCAATGAGGGGGGAAAAAAGACTTTCAGTTCACATCCTCTCTCCTCACTATGAAAAAAGTAGTTTTTATAATCACCTAAGCCCATTTCCAACAGGACAGCTAAAGCCAACTGTAACAAGTCAGTTGTACCCTACAGTCTCTTCTTGCTCCTGATGAGGTTGGGTCAATATTAATGTTACAGAAGATATGTTGTGGTTGATCCCATACATTCCCCATCCCACCCACCCCCCAGCCCTTTTCCATACTGCTCAAGTGTGGTTTGAATCCCGGTGTGTATCACATCATTACAGAAACCACAAATCTCTTTAAGGGAATTAGTGGCCCACACAAAGAAAAGATACAAGGTCATTTAGACATTACTGAGTCTGCTGAAGTGAGGATGGACTTCCTTGATTTTTGCACCTGATAGTCCTGAGGTATAAAGTTGTCTATGATGAGCATCTGAAGACGAAGCTCCCTGCTGAGCTGCCGAATGTTCTCCAGTAAGCCTTCTATTTCTCTCTGATGTTCCTGTTGCAGATCTGCCATCTATGAATGCAGAAATAAGCCTCAAACAATCTGCAGCTAGCAGCTGCTGAGAAGAACCAAACAATATCACTGATCAAAATTCGTTTCCCCTGCAGGTAAAATTTGAGACAAAGATGCATCAAGATGCATACAGAATGCTAATTGTTAAGGTTGGAGCCAGTCCTGCAGACTTGTGTCTGCTCACCTCTCCATCAGTGGCCAAATGGCTACTTTCAGGAAGTCCACTGAGCAGGCCTAGAAAGAGGTAACTGCAAAGGATGGCTGCTGGGCTGCTCTGTGCATATGACACTGGCCAGTCTCACCTTGGTACAGGTTGGAGTATCATAACATTGAGCAACCCAAACAAATTAGATATCATGTGCCTCTCACACAAAAATGAACTGTCACGTATAAAGTGAAGTGCAACACATCAGATAAGAGCACCAACAGATACTCATCGCAAACCATTAAGGAAATCCACGTGCCTGCACATGCCCTCCTTGCTGTCTTTTTCCTGCCCTCTCCCCAGGTCAGGTTTCAATTGTAACCTCTTCAAGGTATGGCATCTCTTCTTAAAGTACTCATCCTACCCAGCAAAAACACCAAGTGTCCCAATAGTGTCATAAATAATTAAGAAGTGCATTATTGGCATTGTCCAGTAAATACATACGGTATTCATGCCAACTTGTGTAATCCTGTACATCCACACAGAATAAATCCTTCATGGCAAAAGTGTACATGTACATTCATATAGCAGTTCCCTTTCCACATGACTAGGAAACAGCATATTAACCATGCAGCAGCAGGAGGCCTCCATTTTCATCTGCTCACAGCCCTGACCTGGATGGCCCAGGCTAGCCTTATCTCATCTTATCTCAGAAGCTAAGCAGGGCTGGCCCTGGTTAGTACTTGGATGGGAGACCTCCCAGAGTTGCTACACAGGGGCAGGCACAGACAAACCACCTCTTTTAGTCTCTTGCCTTGAAAATCCTATGTGGTCACCATAAGTTAGCTGTAATGGAAAGGCACATTCCACCACCACCTGCTTACATTACCTCTGATTTTGCAGCCATTAGCATAGTCCAGACTTTCTTCAGCTTCTTTGTTTTCCCTTGTGCTTCCTCCTGAAGGCTGGTGTATTTCTCCTCTATGTCCAAACGCTCTTGCTATTTGCAAATCATTAAAAAAATGGCCATGTTAAAATATTTGTGCTCACTGGATACACAAAGATGAAAACATCTAGGCACTCTGCAGCATGGATATTTGGGATTGTTTTTAAAAGACATGCTGCTTTTCTCTGTTCTTGTCTTGCCACTGGAAACAATGGAGGTCGGATGGGGGCTGCAAAACTGGCACCTCTACCTCAAACCACCACCGCTGCCGCCCCCCCCCCCCCCTAGAATGGCAAAGGAAAATTTTGATCAATTTAAAATGTAAACTACCTGAGAAAATGGAAAGGGAAAATTTCCCATTAACTTTAATGGCACCAAATCACTTTGGATTTGGCTGAATGGATTCGGCTTAATCCAAGCCAAAGATGACTGCTTCAGATTCAGCCTGAATCAATTTGGGCTAAATCAAAATGGCCTTAATTATTATTATTATTAATTTTTTGCACATGACTGTTTCTGATCATACCTCTTTCTCCTCAAGTTCCTTACGGAGCTGCTCGGCTCTTTTCCTTCGCTCCTCAAGCTCCATGTTAGATTCTTCTAGAAGCTTCTCCTGTTCCTCTGCTTTTGCCAGCAAATCCACACCTCCCACTATCACTTTCTTCTCCAGGGCTGACAACTTCTCCAGGAGAGATTGATGTTCTTGCCTGGACAAATATTAAGAAAGAGGAACATAAATAAAATTTCCTGTGAACCTGGATTCTAGAAACACCAATTTAATTTGAGCTACATACACAGCGCTTTGTTATAAACTACCCTAACCCCCTAGGAAGGGCAGTACAAAAATTTAAAAATAAGCAAACAAACAAGCAAGCAAACAAATAATGTCTCCAAGTAATATTTTTACAATGATATTGAACTGTAAAGAAATACAAGGGGGATCTAAGCTAATGTATTAGTTCCCTATTAACTCCAGCCACACAGAGCAAGAGCGATGTTTAGGCAATTCATTGTATCTGCTGAAGCATTCAAGACAAGGAGGCAGTCTTGCCCTCTGCTCTTGAAAAAACTCCCCTACTAGTTAGCATTAAGCTTAACAGTGAAGAATAGCAAAGAAGGCAGTCTAAATGTCTCACATTTTGCCCCCTCGTGTTTTTTTTGTGTGTGTATTCAGAATTTTCTTTAAAAAGAAAAAGAACTATGAGCAGATTGTTATCTGAGATTTTTTTCAAAGGCCCATTGTCCATTCTTAGCTCTCACACTATAGACTAACATTTAAAAAAGCCAAATATAAATTTCTGGCATGAAGATGCTGCACATGCCTAATAGGTTGTAGATGCAGCTGTGTTGGTCTCGAAGCAGCAAAACAAAACAAAATAAGGTATAAGCTTCTGTGTGCATGCACACTTCCTCGGTTATAAGAATATCTAAAACAGTGTGCTTGCACAAATGCTCATAGGTTGTATGTAGGCACGGAGTGCATACCTAAGATGTTTTCATGCAGAGTGTGGGAGACCGCTTTCTTTTCTTTTCACATTTGTTAGGAATAACACTGTTATTGAGTGTGTGGGCAAGGGGGATTTTTCTATATTGTGAGATATGTGTGCACTTGTGTTTTGAAAGCATCTGAAGTGCTTTTGAGGCCTCTAGATATGAGAGCCATCAAGACTGGAAGCATTCAAAATACATGCATGCTTTACTTGACTTACAAGCCATGTGGTCTGCTTGCCAAAAGTATTTTGCCAAAAACTTACTAGACAATTCCCAGGACCTGTCATTAGGCAGGCTTTAATTATTAAAATAATAGAGAACTAGAGATCAAATTGCCAACATACGCTGGATCATGGAGAAAGCTAGGGAGTACCAGAAGAACGTCTACTTCTGCTTCATTGACTATGCTAAAGCCTTTGATTGTGTGGAGCACAACAAATTGTGGCAAGTTCTTAAAGAGATGGGAATACCAGAGCATCTTATTTGTCTCTTGAGAAATTTATATGCAGGTCAAGAAGCAACAGTGAGAACTGAACATGGGATCACTGACTGGTTCAAAATTGAGAAAGGAGTTCGGCAAGGCTGTATACTGTCGCCTTGCCTATTTAACTTGTATGCAGAGCACATCATGAGAAATGCGGGATTAGAGGAGTCACAAATTGAGATCAAGATTGCTGGGAGAAATATCAACAACCTCAGATACGCAGATGATACCACTCTAATGGCAGAAAGTGAAGAGGAACTAAGGAGCCTGTTGATGCGGGTGAAGGAGGAGAGTGCAAAAGTTGGCTTGAAACTCAACATCAAGAAAACAAAGATCATGGCATCCGGCCCTCTCAATTCCTGGCAAATAGATGGGGAAGAAATGGAGATAGTGACAGATTTTATTTTCCTGGGCTCCAAGATCACTGCAGATGGGGACTGCAGCAAAGAAATTAAAAGACGCTTGCTCCTGGGGAGGAAAGCTATGGCAAATCTAGACAGCATCCTAAAAAGCAGAGACATCACCCTGCCAACAAAAGTGCGTTTAGTCAAGGCTATGGTATTCCCAGTTGCAATGTATGGCTGCGAAAGTTGGACCATAAGGAAGGCCGAGCATCAAAGAATTGAGGCTTTTGAACTCTGGTGCTGGAGAAGACTCTTGCGAGTCCCTTGGACTGCAAGGCGAACAAACCGGTCAGTCCTAGAGGAGATCAACCCTGACTGCTCTTTAGAAGGCCAGATCCTGAAGATGAAACTCAAATACTTTGGCCACCTCATGAGAAGGAAGGACTCCCTGGAGAAGAGCCTAATGCTGGGAGCGATCGAGGGCAAAAGAAGAAGGGGACGACAGAGAATGAGATGGCTGGATGGAGTCACTGAAGCAGTAGGTGCAAACTTAAATGGACTCCGGGGAATGGTAGAGGACAGGAAGGCCTGGAGGATCATTGTCCATGGGGTCGCGATGGGTCGGACACGACTTCGCACATAACAACAATTATTAAAATAAGCCTTAGCTAGCATTTCTACCAACATTAATCACTAGTTACTTCTGCCACTTTAAGGTTTCATGTTCCACTTTCAGGAACACTCACTGCGCTTTGAGCAGGTCCTTCTCTCGCTTCTCAAGTTCAGCCCTGGCTTTGTTTCGTTCTTCCTCTTCCATGTCAAGCTTTGTTTCAAGGGCTTTCCTCTCCTCCTCAATTTTTGCTTGCATCTCCATCATCTTGTCAGGAGAAACTTTCTTCTTTCCTTTCAGGGGAGTTTTGGGCAAGTTTAAATAATTAAAAACAAAGTATATACTAATAACACTAACTAGGATTGCCAACTTTGTATATATTTGGGGGGCGGGGGGAGCCTGAGACTTCAGCTGTTTACAGTGCTGGAGAGTCCATCCATCCTCCAAAGCAGCCATTGGCTCTTGGGGTTCTGATCTCTATTGTTTGAAAATCAATTGGAATAGCAGTAGATCTGCAGGCACCACTCGGAGATTGGCAACCCTAAATCAAACACATCATTATTTTAATGATGCATTCCCAAATGAGTTTATTTCTTTCACGAGGGGGAAGAGGATCAAAGAGATTACAGTTACTAATGGAACTCAGCAGACATCAAATTTAAAAGTTTATCATACAATCTTGGGATACATCTCAGTTCTGTCAAATGCATTTCTGGTGGTTTCCTAGCAATAATACATTTGATCAATGCCCTTAGTAAGGAACCCACATAAGAATTTTTTTATTTATCAGCCCTACAGGAAAATTCTAAGTTGTTTACTGGCATAAGTGAGACTGAAAGAATATGGAAACAACATGTGTTGATACAAAAAAGAATTCTAACACAAAGAAATTATACATTAGTAAGGGCAATTTGATACCACACAATTACTGACACATACAAGATTATCTGACACTGAACCAGCTGGCAAAAACATACACACACAGCACTGTAAAACAAAAACCAGAAGTTGTACAACACTATAAAAATGTACTACTGTGTGAAAGAATACATTAAATGCTGAAAGAAAAATAAAGAGCAATATCTACTTAGTAATTTGCAAAGCCAAAAGAAGAGCTGATTAGAGATAGGATAAAAGGGGAAAATAGATATTTTTGTTTGCCCCCATTTTGCTCTTTCTCTCTCGTTACATCTGATGCTTTTAGGCCAGCGACAATGATAGCCTCTGTGTGTGTGGGGGGGGGAGGGGGTCATGTATTGCCTTTTTACAGGGAAACCCCTTAGAATATCCTTGCTCTGTGTCCCACGGCTATGTCTGCTTAATGTCAAACTTTCTTTCAAGTGTGTCCTCTGCCTTAATTGAGTTCCAGATGTTATTAGATTCATCATCTTAAGGCTGTCAAGTTATTCAGTACTACGTATCAGTCCTGAGGTAGCTTGATAGAGAAGAAGCTTGGCATCCTGAGCAAACCCTTAGGCAAAATTCTTTATACGGCATTAGATGGAGTGCAAATCAAACACACCAACCTGCTTGATCTTGCATTTTAAGAGGCAAACAAATCGCAGAGAGGCAGCACACGCACAAAGAGGAAGGGGGTAGGGAAGGAAGAAAGAAAAAATATTATTGCCGATTTGTTTTTTTTAATGAAACAAAGTAAAAATTTTAATCTAAATCTTCATGAGCACAGACAAGAGAAAAGAAAAGTAGCAAATCAAAACATCAAAATGCAAGATTAAATGCCCACATTGCTGTTTCATTTCTATCTTGAAACAGGGAAAATATCTCACATTAAAAATACCGTTCAACTGATCTTCAGATTGCTGCAGGCTAACATTGCTTTCCTGTACAATGTTATGCCAGTTCTACTCATGTCTTAAGGAACATTCACTGTCCTAGAATAAAACTAGACAGTTCATAATGGTCAATTTGTCACAAATTTGATTATGCTTGCTTGGAGTTTGATTTAAATTGTCAGGTCAATTGCTGGCATCTCAGACTACTAATCACATACATTTGTATTTATTTACTTTCTTTTTTGTCATCGTCACAGCTGATTTATGGTTTTTCAGGGCAAAAGACATTCAGAGGTGGTTTGCCATCGCCCACCTCCACATCACAACCCTGGTATTCCTCTGAGGTCTCCTATCCAAATACTAGCAAAGGCCAACCCTGCTCAGCTTCTGAGACCTGACAAGATCAGGCAAGCCTGGGGTATCCAGGTCAGAGCTTCTTGGTTTACAGGAGAGGATAATCAGAAACCATTAATGTCAATGTGCTTATAGATTCATTTTTTAAAAAGAAAGAAATTAGATGCTTTGAGAGAAGTGCCAAATTTTAACAGGGGCTGTCAAAGGGGGCAGGGGATGCAATGGAAACATGCAACATGCACAAAAAATTGTCACATGGGGAAACACATTTTTATTGCAATTTGAAGGCCCAATCTGTGTGGCAGTCATTTCAAGCTTGATCTAATTTAAAGGACAGTCAAGTGTTCTCCAGTTTGGAGCATTCCATTGCTCAACATGCTATTCCAATGAACCACCTTAATGTACTGACAAAAAGAACATTTGTTTCAAATGCTTCATGGGCGTGCCTAATCAAGCCTCTAAGAATTACAAACCAGTGACATTCACGTGCTTTAATAAAATGCTGCAATCCAGCAGTTCCCATGTGCCCAATGAAACACACAGGCACAAAGGCTCTCCCCCATGCACTTCTATGACACAGAAATGCCTAGAATGAAAGCTAGAAATGTCACTGCACATCTCCAGAACCCTTGCTTAGACTCTGGGCCCTGACAAAGAACCCAGAAGTCACTTTTTGCTTATCCATAAGAATTCCAGCCAGAATTCTCTCATTATTTCAATTAGGCAGACTCCATTTAACTCCTTTCCGAGATCTACAATTGCCAAAAGGTTGCTAACTTCTTATTATAATCTAGGATATATAATAAGCCTAATGCTAATAGGTTAGCTCACCAATAATACACAAAAACGGGAACCAATTATGTTCTTTTCCTTGGTTTTCTACACAGCCAGCACACTAACATGCCTTCTGTTGTCCTGAAATCAACTAACAGTGAGTCCCTAAAACACATGTTTTTGTTCTCCAAGTTTGAAACAGCAAAGGAGAAAGCATGCTTTACTCAGTAAAAGGAGGGGAGGGGAATCCATGTGTCACTCTGAACAAAATTAATGTAGGGACAAGGGGCAAAATGCAGCATCAAAACAACAAGTGCATGGGTTATGGAAAGGCCAAAGCTTCACTGGATGACTTAAACACTCCCACTCACTAGTGAAGGATTTATCCAGAGGCTTCTCTATGACAGAGCATGTGGACTCTGAACTACTGCTGCTGCTACTGCCTGGAAAACAGAGAAGTGGGCCCCATGGAAAACCCAGGAGAGAAGAAAGAAGATGAGGAAACATAAAACCAAGCATCAGTTTGAAAAAAAACAGGAAGAAAAAAAAGCCAGCAGACTGGCTGTAATAAATCTCATTCTCATACCTTCATTAAAATGTTCTTCTATATAATCACCATATTGGGTCAATAGTACAGCATGCACTCTGACTGGTTAATAAGTGATCCAAATTGAGAGGTACTTAGCACGAAATTGCAGCAGACAACTGACAATTGTCTGGGCCTCAGTGGGGGAAAAGGCAGCTGTTGTATTTTCTTCCCTCAAACAGTCAATACAGTCAACTGAGCACCTGAAACCAACTGAGCACCTGACACCAAAAACTGTTTTAACCATGACTAGGGAAACTACCAAAATGGTCAATTTGTTGTTCAGTTGAAACAATCCAACTGAGAAGAAACTAGGAGGAAAAGTTTCTGCAGTGGCAGAACCAGAAACATCATGAACAGCCTGGATCAGGTCAACTGACCCACATTCAGTTTTAAAGACTCCATCATTAAGCAAGCCTGAGAAACTGGCTATGACCAATACAGTTAACCACATGGAAGTGGACATTCATTTTGATAAACATGAACTGTCTGCCCCTATTTTTAAAAAGCAATCCAAGCTATTCAGTACATCTTCTGATCTCAAATACATGCTGTTGTTGCCAGTATGGTTATAAGAGCCCTCAGAGTCATTTTCTTTAAACTAGACTCCTTATACCCCTAGCTACATCACACATAATGATGAGTATATAACTTGCTGAAGGAGATTGCCTTCAGATGGCTTGACATGCTTTTTATTATAGCATGGGGAATGGAATAAACTGTCTCATAAAAAATCTGACCAAAAAACCTTCTGAGCTGGCATCTCAGACAATAACTGGTAGTTTTTGTTGGCAGTCAACAACAAAAGGGACCAAAATAAATTCTTAACTAAAGCAAGCTATACTTTTGCCTTTATTCCAGCAAGTACAACACAGGCTCTTCATGTCTCACAATGACTGGTACTTTGCTCTGAATCAGGAGCACAACTGGAAAAAGCTGCTTCTCCGAATTCAGATCATGTCATCTCTCAGGATTTTTATATCTACCACTGTACCAAAAGAATTCACTTAGCAAAGATAAGACCTGAGACCTATAGACTACCACAGTCACAACCTAAACAGTAGACATATAGCCCATTAAAAAGACTAGCAGAAGTGCACAGCCCCTGCTCTAATAGCCCTAATTTAAACAGACATGGCACAGGACTTACTTAGACATTATTCCTCTCTACAGAAACACTCTCTACAGGTCCTCACACTTGACCTCCTCATCACATGCACACATAATATATATAGTTCAGCTCTGATATTCTAAAGAACTACAGAAGCGTTCATTAGTGGGCCCAATATACAACATGAGGCTAGATTCCTTGTGCGAGTAACTGCAGACTCCATGTTTGAGATTCCCTCCTCTTTCCTATTAGAGATGCAGATGAGAACAAGGAGCCCCAAAGCCCATTCCTGACATCACCACAGAGGCCCATCAAAAGAAAATAGTTCCTTCATTCCAACTCCATATCATTATTTTAAAATCCATATAAGGAGAATTATGCCTTCATATCAGTTCTTTTCAAAGGATATTTTAAAAGACATATCCAGATATCAGGCCAGATCAGGGAGCACTCTTTACATGAGTTTAAGGTTTACATTTGTTTGCACTGAACTAAAGTAATTTTCCCCATCTAACAAAACATGTGAAAGTCAATGAATAACCTAGCTGACTGTTTCCTTTAGAGAAATTATTTTAATAAGAAGACACACTACTTTTTCCAAAAGAAAGGAGCACAACAAATCTTCACTTACAAACCATGTATGAAGGTCAGTTGTGGGAATTGGGTCAGCTACAAAAATAAGATCTAGGCACTAACACCCAATAGCTAAACTCATTCATTGAATTAAGTTCCACTGACTTCAGTGGAATTTGCTTTCAAGAACCATCCCTAACACTGGGACATGTGCTCAAACGCATCACCATCTGCTCCAGGTGAACTGAAATACAGAGCCAGACAATATAGGCCTTGACTGATGTCAGTTTCTAATATTTAGTCCAATTAATGAGATATTGTTGGATTTATGACTCACACTGCATCATTTGGGAGAAAAAAATCAGCATCTCAATGACCATTTATGCACTGGAGGTTTCATGCCGGGCTGCAGGCTGGAGTTTTAGTCGTGGCAGGTTGCACCCACATGGGGAGCATTTGTCCTGGTGCACATCATCCACCCCCAATTTGTGCTCCTGCATGAGCTGGGGCAGTGAAGTTCCCAGTGCATAAATGGTCAATATGATGCTGAGGTCACGAACTATGAGCTATGAGCAGCCTTGCTGTCATTTGGAATTCACTCTATTAAAGAAAAAATATCACCATTAGCAAGATACCCAAGTGGAAGCCAATCTGAACGGTTTTCTTATTTTAAGTGTAAAAAATCAACCTAAACCAAATATCTCCAAGAAAGTCTTTTCTCTAATTTGACTAGGATAATCACAGCAAGCACTACAGTTATGAAGACAATATTATTCTTAAAAATTGAAAGGAGGGGACAAAGCTGTTTTTCAACCATCTTACCCCTTCGTTTCTTTCTCTTTTCCCCATCTTCTCCAATTTCTCCATCATCATCTTCATCATCATCTTCAGAACCACTTGACTCAGAACCAGAGATTTCTTCCCCTGTGGTATGATTGGGTTTAATATAGATTCATTTAAGAAACATGAGCCTTCCAACAAATATTCATTTGCATTTCACTGAATATTTCCATGTAAACCGCTCAGAGCTGTAAAGAATGGGCGGTATAAAAATCTGAATGAATGAATGAATGAATGAATGAGATCCACAGACTTTGTGACCTAGTTTAAATATCCCTGAACAATTCCAAGGACTCAGAAAATATGATTGAAAAAAAAATGAGTCAGACTCTGCTGAGAGAGAAATCCAGAAAGTTCATGAGGCTAGAGATACATAACCCTGATCCAGATGCTATTCAACTCAACTGCAATTTAGTGTACCTTTCCTTCCTCTCAATTGTCACTGGCAAGCAAACTAAGAGTGAGGAACAAGAGGTGACACAATCTAAACACTTTGGAGGTTTAAAAAATTAAATATTGAAGCCACCAGAATGTCTTTGTATGGAGGGCTTTGAACACATATCAGAGCATTTAAAACAACTGCCAGCCTTCGTTGCTAATTTCCACCAAAAGAAATGCTTTCAAAAGAAAGGACAGAAGAGAAGCAAGAAAATCAAACAAGGGCTCGGAGTTTACCTTCTTCCAACTTTTTCTTAAGCTCCTCAATTTCTTTTTGAAACTGGCGAAGCAAGGCATCTTTAGGATCTTCATTAATTCTAGCCTTGTTCTTGATGTTCTTGGCACGGTTGGCGTATCGCAGAGTGCTGATAGTCTCATCATAATTGTAGTCTGCAGGGCCAATGTTTGCACACTGGGGGATGCATGAAAAGATTACACATGTCAGTGTACAGAAACAAGGGCAGGAGGAGGACAAGACAATGCTGAGAGATTGTCAGTGCAAACAAATTTGCCCGTAAGACTAGATGTAGCTTGCCCATTAACCACCAGAAAAGGAGGTACCTATAAATAGTAATATTTAGCACATTAAAACAAGTGCCATGTAATTGGAACAATATACCAACACAAATCAGTCATGAGCTGTGCTTAAAAGACGCTAATTAATTAGGCACACTACCATCTATTGGGACCCACCTATCCACCATCTACCGTCTATTGCAAGACACCCAGACACCCTGACACAGGCAAAACTAGAAGAGGTTCTAGAAATTGGGCTGCTGATACTGACATTAAATTTGAATGCCATTAACTGTTTTAATTTCATTTTAAATCTTGTTTAATTACTGCATATACATATACGATACTGTACACTGCCCTGAGCCAGTCCACCAGAAAGACAGTATAAAAATCACAAATAAATAAATAATACCAGCTCTCCCCCAACCCCCATTGCTATTGTATCCCATTATTACCATCATGGTTTTGGAGTTACCCCCAAGGGAATCTTGTAATAGTCGGGTCAGTTTCGAGTTACGGTAAGGCACATGAGTACTCTTTCCATCCACGAGTGCAGAAATCACATTTCCAAGGGTGGAAAGAGAAAGGTTAATTTTTGTCGCTTCCTTTAGCCGCTGCCCGGTGGCTCCAGTTTTTGCTTGCCTTTCTGATCCCTACAAGAGATAAAAAGTACCTTTACAAGGGACGGAAAACACTTTCAACAAACAAAAGCATAGGGCAGGATATGGAACATGTGCTGCGAAGCATCTGGAAAGGGAAATAAAGTGGTTGCCTGACTGAATAAAAGAAAGGAAGGAGAGAGTCTCTGGTTAATCTAGAAGTATATAAAAGTGAGGCTCTCCAGATGTCCATGGACTACAATTACCATGGGGCCCTGGCATGGATATCTGGAGAGAAACAGTTTGGCCATCCCTTGGCTACAGCATCTTTTACAAGTAGACTGAAGACAAACAACCTAAGGCATGTAACCACCTCAAGCCAACTGCACTGCACTTCAATAAAATTGCAATGAACCAAGGGAGCTTCTCTCAGATTCTGAGAAAACTGTGATCGGCCCAAGGTCAGCCAGCTGGCTGCATGTGGAGGAGTGGGGAAGCAAACCCAGTTCTCCATATTAAAGGCTTCTGTTCTTAATCGTTATACCACACCGGCTCTCAAACCAGCTGGCTCTCAACCCAGACAGGACAAAGCTTTAAAATACAGAGTACTTTTATTGGCATATAATAAAGATAAAACAGTAGAACAAGAAAAATAGAATACAATAATATATAAAGCTTCCAGCCTTCACGGTTGAAGAGAAGACAGATAACACCAGTGTATTCTGGAGACTCATGTTAAGAGTCACATTCAAATTTTCCCAAGTTTTAAAATCTCACGACCAATGGTTGCCAAAAACAACTGGAAGTTTCAGCTGTTCTAGGGGACCAATCATAGAACATTGTACTTTCTTCCTCAGTAGTCTGTCATGAGAAACAAATAGTTTAGTTACTGTCTTGCAAAGCTTAGGAGACTACTCATGCATAACCATGTTCCGCATTAATGATTTTAAAATGTGTTCTGTTCAGCAACTGAGTGGTTAACTTAGATCAGGCTTGTTCAACCATGGTTTCATGAAACCCTGGAGTTTCTTGATGGTCCTGGAAGGGTTTCTTGAATGCGTCGGTATGAATTAATTTTTATGTATTTTAAATTTGTTAAACATTGATTGGATGTTATGATCATATATGGTCATGTTGACCTCCCCCTCCACAAATGGCCAATGATGGGCCTGGAGGGGGTGGAAAGGGGCCCTGGGTGAGCGTGTACACACCCAATGATATTCTGCACAATTGTGCAGCTTCTGGGATTTCTTGAAGCCTGAAAAATATTCCAGGGGGTTCTCAACAGTAAGAAGGTTGAGAAAGACTGTCTTAGGTGATAAATGCTTAAGACTTGCAGATGGGCTTGTGTGGCTGTGCCTAGGTTTGTGTGCACCCCATCTTTATTCTCCCCCACAAGGCAAGTTAAGGCATCTCATCTCCCATACAAAGACCCTGGCCAGGACAGTCGCATTAGAAATGCATACCAGAACTTACCGCAAGATCTACTAAATGCAGCTTTCCCATGCGCACATGTATATTCCCATCAATGCCCTTCTCGCTGCACTCAATTGTGATTGTAAAGATAGCATGGGAACGAGAACTGTGTTCATTCATATTTGTGGCTCCAACAGATCCTGTATACACAAAAAAGCCAAGATAAATTTAACCTTTAACAGTAACATGTGTTGGCCCAATGAAGAAATGCAGCTCTAAATCTCACTGGAGCAAATGTTAAACTTAGCACATCTTAGAATTAAATACAATATTTTTAAGCACGTTTATTGTTACCTTAAGATCTGACTTTTAAAAATCAAAGTTATATGTAATAATTGCTGTTTCCTTATTACTAAAAGCTACAGTCCTATCTAGCCTATATTATTTTAATATGCTCTCTATGAGACTGCAGGAAATAACTAGGGGGGAGAGAAAATATTGCTTAAGGAAGGGCAGTAAAATTGTTTGGAACAGTAAAATTGGAAAAATTCACTTACAAAATGATCAAATCAAATTAAAACTATTTTGTTTATGTCAAAGGACTGTTTTACAAGAATTCAAAACATTTAACTGCAAAACTCTCTATGAGAAGTAACATTCAAGAGTATTAACTTGGCTACTTCCTTCAGCTACAACACTATGACAATCCAGAAAGGGTCACAGGAACTGCAGACAAACCCATAAAACTTACGATTTTTGTGTCCAAGGGTCATAATTCTATCCATATCGTCGGCATTATTTACAACATACGCTGAGAGATCTTTGATATAGACACCCACATCAGGCCGTTCTTTAACCTATAAGACCGGGAGGGATGGGGAGTCAAGCAGTTTTTAAAAAGAAATGCAGAGAAACTGCATTTCAGAAATACCACTCCCTGATTCCTATCAAGTTACAAAAGTATTTCTTCTCATTTCTTTAAATGCTTGGATCCTAACCCTTTCTTCTCTTTCTGCAAAGCTGTTCTTCTACTGCTGAGGCACTCCTCCATTGCAGTGCACATTGCAGTGCTCTAGGTATCTTTAGCTCATTGCCAGACACTGGTCTCATGATGAGCAATGAGTACCTCCCTCCAAACAAGGTGCTCTGCAACAGAACATCAGTAAAGCAGGAACAGTACAACAAAAACAGAAGCCCATAAAAGGAAGAGTGTTTATTTCTAAAGAAATGAATATGTGGCAGAGGGACCCAGACAAACCTGTGAGAGCTGTTAGATACCACATCCACTACCACTTTGAAGGTGAAAGGAGGAGATCATAGAATCATAGAGTTGGAAGGGGCCATACAGGCCATCTAGTCCAACCCCCTGCTCAACGCAGGATCAGCCCTAACCATCCTAAAGCAAAGTTCCACTGACAGTAACATTGAACTATGCCCCAGAGGCTATCATCCATTCATCATTTCACAAAGCGCTACGAAATTAGGCAAGTATCCTGATTCTCTTCAGACCAAGCCTTCCAGCAGATATTCCAGCAGAGAACTACTGAATGCTGAGCAGCAGTACAGTATATACAGAATGACTTAAGCTGAAGAGGTCTGCCAGCTAATCAGATTACTCTTGGGGTTTTATTAGACGCTCTAAGCAAAAAATGCAAAGGCTGCAGATCTCCAGTCAGCAGGATTTTAACACCAGTTGATTTCAAGTGATAAGAATGGCTGAATAACTGAATGACTACAAAGGAAAACAAAGGACAAGGAATATCTGTTAGATACAAAGCTAGCTATACTGGAAATGGATTTGTAACGTCTACTGGCTAAGCCATACTTTTACAACCTTAATTAGAAAGGTAAAAAGAGTTGCAGAATTTTAGAAGAAAACAAGTCCAAAGTCACCCAGCTTGCTGCATGTGGAGGAGCAGGGAATCAAACCTGGTTTGCCAGATTAGAAGCTGCCACTCCTAACCACTACACCAATTCAGTTAAAACATGGCTTTAAGTTACACACATTCCAGTTCAGGAACTGGAATGGGGGCATCAATTCTAAATACATTTCACTTTGCAAGTAGTGACTGAGGAATCCTTCATTCTTACTTCCAGCCTCTGTGTCTGATCCTTCCCCAGCAGGTCACGTACTTCTTCATTGTAAATTTCCAGGTAAGAAACTCGAACCAAAAACCTGAATTCATAATACCAATCAACAGGAACATAATCACAATTAGTTCAATCTTACAAATAAACAAATGAACACATAGACTGGATTGCCTGAATTATATACTGCTAATACCATCAACCATAAGGCAGTTGGAGCATCATTCCTAAGAGCAAGTGCCAAGGTATTTGGGGCTTATGACATACCCCTGAATACCAAATTAGGAGAACAGAGAGAGAGAGAGAAAGAGGAGGAGAAAGAGAAGGAGGAGGAGGAGGAGGAGGAGGAGGAGGAGGAGAAGGAGACGACGACAAAGGACTTTTACTTCCATGCCATGCTGGTGGTATTTCCAGGGCCGCCCTTTGTTCTCGTTAAATACAACTCAAAACAGAATAAGAAAGGTGGTGGGAAAAGATAAGGGGTGACTTACCTTGTATCTCCTTCTGCCTTTGCAATGTGCCCGAATATATGAGCAAAGGAATTTGGAATGATTCCCCTGAGTTCTGGTACAGCACGGACACCTTCCATAGTAAATGTTTTTCCTGTTCCTGTCTGTCCATAAGCAAAAATGGTACCTGCAGGACAAGAACAGCAATATGGATTAATCATAAGAGATACAGTAGGATTTTAAATCCCTTCTTTGGGACTGCCAGAATCATTAGGGCAAAGGAGTATAAACAGAAGCTTGCCTTCATACATGCTTGAAAGGAAAGACAAAGGGGCATTCCAGATCCCAGCCTTTATCTTTTGCTTCCTCATTGCTGCTGCAGCCCAGGTAAAATGTTGGGCCATGGCCCATTATGCACGGGGTGAATAGCGCGCATTCGGGGTGGAATGGTGGCTACTAAAATCACAAATAATGCACGGTGTCGGCGGCAACTGGCCGCAGCTTTGGTGCATGCCGCCAAAAAAGCCGTGTTAGCGAAACGTGGAAGAAAGTGCAGCTTCCAGGTGACCAGGGCGTAACCAGAAGCGGTGCCACTTCTAAGACCAGCAAAGTTTTATTCAAGGTATAAGCTCTCGTGTGCGCACACACCTCCTGAGATTCGATGTCATGGAATGGAAGTAATCAGTTCATACTTATGGGCAAAATTAACATCCAACATAATGAAAATGGTTAACAGGCAATAAAGATAAATAGGAAGAAAACCAGCTATTTGGATTTGTTTGTGTTCACTTGAGATTGAATTGCATGGGAAACATCTTGGGTTCAATAACAGAACAATGGGCAACTAGATAATCTGTTGCTGACAGCAGTTAGCTGAGACCTTGCCCTTCTGCTCCCTGCCTGTCCTCTCAAGCATGGAAGGATCTTGGAGCATCATCTTCTTTGACGTAGAGCATTTGGCTGTCTCAGTTCACAGACCAGAGAAAAGCATATGTATGCCATTCCAAACTACATTGCATCATACTAGTCAAAGGGACATTACAATCTACTTGTTCAATATTCCACTAAAGAGATAAATTAAAACACAGAAGACATTTGGCCTTTCTGATGGATTATTAAGAATGTCAGTTAGCAAATGTAGTGAGTTAAGAAACCAGTATCTTCCTTGGGTTACAGTACAATCTATTTGTTCCACCAACCTATTTAGTTATAATGTATCAATGTGACCCTATCCAAACATGCTCACTGCCACCTTTTTGTTTGGTGGATACATTTCCATGGGAACACCTGATTGGCTGCTTGCCCAGGTGGCTTGAACTGGCTTTAAAAATAAGCCATTTAAAAATGAAAATAATATATACAATTGAATTAAAAGGATCAGCCTGACTGCCCAATGTGTTGCTACAGCAATTTATCAATAATTTATTATTATTATTATTATTATTATTATTATTATTATTATTATTAGATTTATTTCCCGCCACTCACTTGCGGCTCATGGCGGATCACAGCGTCCCAGAATCCCCATTAAAACCCCATTAAAACAATAATAGTATTACCAATATTACAAATATGCCGTTCTCTGCCGGCATGGCAGAGAACGGCAACTCAACTTCCCCCCTCCCACTGCTAGCGAGTGGAGAGGAGGTCCTGATGATGTTTACTTCGGGTCCGAATCCCGAGTCCCCGGGGGGGGGGGGCACAGATCTATATTATCGGCCCCGGCCTCAACCATTTATTTAGATTTAGCCTAATATGCAAATATTTGGGTTTTTTTTCTAAATTCTTCCAAAATGGTGCAGAGGGGGGCAGCTCCTTTTGAATCAGAGAAGACCTTTCCAAACGGCAAAACACAATTGCAGTGTGTATCTCCAGGAAACATGGGAGCAGCAGGGGGAAACTGCAGAGAAAAACCAGGACAACAGGAGTTATGCTATGAAAGTGTGCAGAAGCTCTGATAAAGTTGGGGGTCCAAACTGAAGCTATAAGGCAGTCTAGAAACTGTCAAAGCAGCATACAGACCTTCTAAGACA
Source organism: Paroedura picta (assembly GCF_049243985.1). Lineage (NCBI taxonomy): Eukaryota > Metazoa > Chordata > Lepidosauria > Squamata > Gekkonidae > Paroedura > Paroedura picta. The sequence goes on from NC_135371.1 coordinate 95,476,068, forward strand.
GATTCCACATCTGATCATTATGTTCACAATACAGGCAGTTCATGTGTCTTGGGGGCTTTCAGTATGGAGAGTGGAATATTCTTACTGTGGCCATAATCTCTATCATCATACACATTGCATGTACGTATCACATATTTCAGGGAACTCTGTATGGCAAGAAACACATTACACACCCTTCCCCCAGGAAACGGTGGCACAAGCAGAAAAGCAAATGGTTAGCAACAACAACAAAAACAGAGAGAAAATACAGTGAGTACAACTATTACATGCAGCTTACAGAAATCAAGGCTGGACAAATATTAGATTGCATTTAGAGCTTTTGCAACCTTATGGCAAATTGTAAAACAAGGCAGGATTCTGACTATTCATTAAAAACAATACTTTAACCTGGTCAGAGGATTTAGCTTTACTGGTTAAAAATGAAGATAAAATTTTACCCAAATATTCTCATAAAATGGGCAATGCAATAAAACATGTAAAACAGATTCCATACAGTTTTGCCCACAGGAGCAGATTCCATTTAAATAAGAATATTACGATGTCTTCCATTTAGCAATGCTGAAGGTAGAACTATTTAACCTTGCCAAAGTAAAAGATCTTATCTACAGTGGATTAATTAGCTGATGAAAATAAGAGGCTATAAGGTCTGGATTGGGTAGGATCTCTATACTAAGTGGAGACCATGTTTTACCAGCTATACAGATTACTTCTTGAAATTCAATATCTAAAATTCTATGTTTAATTTTTTCATAAGCGGATTTGGTAGATTCCAAGGACAAATCTAAGGGTATTACAAAAGTTTTGATTTTATGTTCAACAGTTCTTAACCATTTGTATTTGTTTTCTACATAAAATATGTAAGGCTAATTGTATTCGGACTAAATAGTAAGTGAGGCCAGAATTTGATTGTTATCAGCCATGATCTAATTACCAATCATTTTTGGTTAAGTTCCAAACATAAAGCTGTATATGGTACACAATTTGGAATTCTTAATATCTTCAACAGAATATTTGATTGGAAACTTTCAATATCCTGGTTAGTTGCACTATTACCTTATCCTCTATTTGCAAACCTCTAAATGTCCTATCTTCTGTGATTTTGCCATTTCATGCCGCAGACTTACAAAGGGACTGCAGCTTTAGAACTAGGATTGCCAGGTTCCCCTCGTGCTAGCAGTGGAGTATGGGGGTTAGGCTTTCCAGATCCAAGTTGGGAAACTCCTGGAGATATAGGCATGGAGCCTGGAAGGACAGTGATAGCAACTGGAGTACAATGCCATTCAGTCCATTCTCCAAAATATCTTCTCCAGGGTAACTGATTTCTGAAGTCTGGAGATGAGTTTAATTCCAGGGGATCCCCAAGTCCTACCTGGAGGCTGGAATCCCTATGAAGAAACTCTCCCCAGAGAGACTCAGCTGTCCCATTTTGTTGCCATCTCCTGCCAGCAAGTAAAGATGTCTTTGTTTCATCCAGCATTCCCTCAGGGATCCTTCCTTCCTGTCCTATGTTTTGATTGTTGCTTTATGGTTTGAGGTTGTGTTTTAGCTCTTGTGCTGTAATTATCTGTGTTTTTAAACGTGTTAGCCATCTTTACAGAAAAGCAGGATCTGAATTTTGTATATAAAGAGAACATTCTATTCAACATTGCCACATAGGGACACTCACCTAGCAAATAAAATGCAGGGAACACGTTCTTACAAGGTGTCATGGCCACTCCGACTGCACCACCAGTTCACGCACTGAAAATTTGCAGCAATCCAATGTGTTTGGTCTGCATCTGAAGTGGCTTTCCACTTCTTTTCCCACCCTCCACCTTGCTTTCAGTGTCCACCCACCTCCTCTAGTCCCTCCTTTCTGACATTTTTAAATTTAAATTGCGCTAGGATGAATGATCGCTGTGAAATATAGTTAAATTTCTAAAAGTCATAGACCAATTGGTACCACTGCAATCTCCATCAAGGAGTGTTCTGCAAAATGTACATGTTTTTGAAGATAGATAGATAGATAGATAGATAGATAGATAGATAGATAGATAGATAGATAGATAGATAGATAGATAGATAGATAGATAGATAGATATAACATTGCGTTAAGACGCACAAGCGAACTTATGATATTTTGTCCTGACATTTCCCACCACACCCTCCGTTTTATTCTTGTGAAAATTTTATTTTTTAATCCAGCATGGTCTCACAACGCCCATCAGAACATGTGTGCTGTTTTTCTTTGTTGGTAGATTCTCCATGCTGATAAGCGGAAACATGACTACAGACCAAAGAATCCCCATAACAAAGGAATGATGAGGCGAAGACTATCCACAGAATTTGCCTTTGGTGGTGACCTAGTGTGGACGGCAAGGCCCAAAACCGAATTGCCTCCCCAGAGACCAATGCGAGGGAGCTCCGGAGAATACAGACAACTGTGGAAACAACCCAAGATGCCCATTAGCCTGGAGCAATCACCAGATCAGCAGAGATGTCAGGAGATCTGCATGCCTGGGAGCTCACTGTCAGGCTAGAGGAGCTCCAGGTGCAACCACTTCCTCTGATGAGGGTTAGGTCCAACTGCAATCCCTCTTGATGAAGGCTGCTCTACCCTGTTATCTGTATTTCAGGAAGACCTTGCCACAGAAGCAGCCTACTTTTCTTTCCTCTCCCCACAACAGACACTCTTTGAGGTAGGTGGGGCTGAGAGAGCTCTGAGAGAAACCATGACTGGTCCAAGGTCACCCAGCTGTCTGCATGTGGAGGAGGAGTGGGGAATCAAACCCTGTTCTCACTTATGAAAATGAGAGATACTGAACATAAGTAAATTGTTGATATTCCATTATAGAAATAACACTTTGCATTTGTAAAAATGAACAAGCTCGACAGTGCAATCCTCAAATAACTTCCCAGAATATACCACTGAATTCACATGAATAGGATTCAGAGAAGACCTTCTTAGGATTGCATTGGAAGGATTGTGCTGAAGACTTTTTCCTTCGAACAACCCTCCTACCCCTTCTAGAACTACAGCTGCTTCATACAACCAAGAAGCACTTACCATTGTATCCTTCCAGAACAGAGTCTATAATTGGCCTTGCAGTTAAGTTATAAACATCAAGCTGCTTGCTCTCTGGTCCAAAAACAGTATCAAATGTAAATGTCTTGGGGGGTTCATTGGAAGAATCTGTTTTGTGGACAGTAATGGTGCCTCTCATCTCATCCACATTAACAGCCATCCTGTAGCACATTGCCTTCTCTCGCTCATTGAAAGGCCGGCAGCGAACGACGACTTTGACATTGTCAGAGTTATCAGGTTTGTCCGGCTTCTCTGATTTGTTAATCTGTGTTTTAAAAAGCAAGTTATAGTCCATGAAAAAGGGGATGAAAGAAGCATTTTAATCTTCTAGAAAGCAATCTTTCTTAGGTTAGCTGAAGATCATTAATCCACTTTAGAACACAACTATTATCAGGGTGAGGTAGTTTTATACTGAGTTTAAATTGCCACAGAAGACTGCTAGAAATATCAAAACAAACAGAATCAGGAGCAATGCATGAGATTCAGCTGTAGCAAATGTCTGCTGTGTGTATGGCTATTAGACATTAGAATAACTATTCCCCCTCCCCCCAAAAGTGCTTTTTCAGTCTTCTTCATCACTTTTTTATTACAGTAAACTGCTCTGAATTTCTGACTTGTTTCTATGAAACACACATCTGACAGCAAGCCAGTCAATGCAGTGAAGCATTTAAAAACATGAGGCTTTCTCAAGAAACAACCTGCTTTATAATTAATGTTTGATGATATACATATAAATGGAATATCCACCCTGGAACACAATCTTTTTCCAGATATCCTTCAAGAAACCTCCAGTTCTACTTCAACCCACCCTCCTTAAAGCTAAAGGACAATACCCAATTCCGTCTTTTAAAGAGGAAAACAGCATGTTAAAGTGACATCTCTCTCTTAAGATGACATGTGTCAAATCCACAAAATGTTTTGTAAACTCTGAATTTCTATTGAAATTGAGACCTTTGGGGAAAACTATGAATAGGATCAGACCATGCATATTGGTACAATATACAAATCTGAAAATACCACATCTAAATCCATTACTGTTATTTTTTAATTAAAACATTTATATGTCATGATTGCCACAGATTTCAAGGCAGCTTATAATATTTTTAAAAATCCAAATAAAACCAGAATAAAATGACAGACCCCAAATCTGTTCCTCCTTCTGCCCTTAAAAGATGCCTGCCATTCACACTCCCTCAGAGCCCTCACAAACAGGCTAGTTTTGCAGTGCCTCCTGAAGATCTCCAAGGAGGGGGATTTCCTCAGCTCTTCAGCAAGCCCATCTGACAGAGCAGTAGCCACAATGGAAAGGCCCAGGCTCTAGGCAATGTCCACGGATGATGCCTGAAGACTGTAGTCAGGATGCAGGAGCACACGGAAGGATATGATTCTTCATATACATGAGCCCCATGTCATGAAGATCATAACCAACAAATTGAATTCCAGAATAGCCTTGTAACCCACAGAGCTGTTTCTAAATCAGCAACATAGATTGTCAGTGGCTAGCCTCTGAAAGTAGCTGGCCAGCCATTTTCTGCAACAATTGTAGTCCCCCCCCCCCCAGCCAAGCTCCTCACCCTGCCGCGACCCGTGAAAGGGCCGTTCAACCCCCAGGTTGAGAACCACTGACTTAGACTATCAGCCTTTCCCAACTGGCATTACCCCTGTCTTGTCTGGATTCAACTTTTCCTGCCTTAGCCACCATATCTCAGCCTTCAGAACCAAGAGGGATGCATCTGGAGGACTGGATAATAAAATACAGAGCTGGGTGTCACCTGCATATTGAAATAGCCAGCCCAAAGCTCCATAAAATCTCATTCAGTAAATATACGCCATAAAAAGCACCAACTCTCCTTCTCTACATACTAAGCCTCCATTAAAAGGGGCAGGCTCAGGAAGGTTGGTCTGCCAGATCCAGGTTAGGAAATTTGGGAGGAGGGGTCCCTGGGGAGGTCAGGGTTTGGGGAAGGAAGAGACCTCAGCAGGATATAATGCCATATAGTCCATACAGTCCACCTTCCAGTGAAGCTATTTTCTCCAGGAGAACTGATCTCCGTGGTCTGGAGATGAGCTGTAATTCCGGGAGATCTCCAGGCCCCACCTAGAGACTGGCAACCCTGATAAGAAGCAACAGCCGCCCTCTCTTCCCCCTTTGCTGAGGCGCCTCCTTTGTACCCAGGGAAACGCGGCTCTCAGCCCCAGCCAGTGGCCAATGCCCTCCCCTTAGCCACCCGCCACCCAGCCCTAGGCCAAGCCCGGTCTCCGGCACAGCACCGCCCCTGACAACGAAGCTACACCCCGCCAGGGGGAGAAGAAAGGGGCCCGACGCTGGGGAGGGCACAAGCGGGCGAGGTCTGGGTCTGCTTCTCACCGGCATCCCGCCTGCGCTGGAGGCAGCTCCGGCCCGAGGGAGAAGGAGGCACCACGAAAAAGGTACCCGTCGGCTTTGACTCAATTGCAACAATGAACAAGAGCAGTGCGCCTGCGCGGCCCGGGTGACAGAACGGGCAGTCCATCCCCCTCCCCCGTTCGCGTCATGCAGAGGTCTCCCAACCAATGGGCAAGTGAGCTCTCCCGGCCCTGCGCCGCCATTGGCCACGAAGCGTAGCCAGTAAGGGAAGGGAGAAGCCGAGCGTGGCAGAAGTCGCGGGCTGCTGCAGAAATTGGAAGGGAGGCCGAGATGCAATCGGATAAGCTCGGCATTAGCCGAACGCTGATAGAGAAACCATGTTGATGACAGCAAAAGAAGAGGGGGGAAAGGCGGTGCAATGGAGAAACCTCTTTTAGAGCAGTTTGGCTCTGTGGATGGACTCAAGGTATATTCTATAGTCTGGGTAAGTTTGGACGCTGTTGGAAGAATGCGTGGGTGGAAGCGCAACCAAAGAGCCAAAACTGGTGAAATCGCAGCTTTCCAGGCAATGGATCGTGGAACTCTAGTATCTGACATTTCTGACGAAGTCCAATGCTGCTTGCAGCCGTTCTCTTCCTGCCTTCATCATGCACCAGCTTCCTGTTGTACACTGTGCATGGATTGTGTCTTCAGTGTAACTTGTGAACAGGGCTAAAACAAAAGCAGCGAGGGGAAGTTAAAAAAAGAAATTTCTTTCTGCACCGAGTGACTAACAAATGATTATTTATCATGAAAAAACATTTGTGACCTTTCCACGCAATGCTGCCCTCTTTATAAAAGTATTCCAATTATTATTATTTATTTAATTTCTATTTAATTTCTGTGAATTACTTTGGAGAACGCTTTCTTCTTTTGGATTTAAAGACCATAGTACTTTAAAAGTCCTGCTCATTTGCTGGAATATTCTTGTATTTACACTCTGCACTGCTAAGGAATTTTAGGCACCACAGAAAAATGGACTAAAATTAACACTTCTTTGACTACTACTAACTAAAAGCTGGCCAACTGAGGTGCTGTGGGTAGGGTGTATTGTATGGAGACTTCCCATCCTGTGGTAGAACTTTCATGAGCTACCCACTTCCTCAGTTGCATGAAATGTTACCCTCATATAGTAGAAATATATATACCTGAGCACAAAACAACACCGGGGGGGCAGTCATCCAAGAAATGGCACGCTACTTTAGTTTTACTTATTCATTTACTTTGAACTGCTGGACAGACTGGCATCATTTGTTTGATTTGTTTGCTCTGCTAACATTTCATGGGATGTGACTTGGAAAAGCTTATGCCCTAAGACCATCCCTAAGACCACCCTGGAAGTGCTGCCATTATGCCACGTACACCCCCCTCCCTGGAAGCGATGGTGTCATGCCCCCACCTTCTGCCACCTTTGCCCCCGGAAATAATTTCCACAGACCTCAGTTGCATCAAATGTTACCCTCATATAGTAGAAATATATATACCTGAGCACAAAACAACACCGGGGGGGCAGTCATCCAAGAAATGGCTTTACTACTCATGTGGCTAGAAAAAGAAATAAAATGAAAGATATATCAATCAAATTGCAAATAAGTTAATTAGATATGTTAATATGAATAGTAATTGTATGTTAATATAAGAACAATTGAGCCTCTTGTGGCGCAGAGTGGTAAGGCAGCAGACATGCAGTCTGAAAGCTCTACCCATGAGGCTGGGAGTTAAATCCCAGCAGCGGCTCAAGGTTCACTCAGCTTTCCATCCTTCCGAGGTCAGTAAAATGAGTACCCAGCTTGCTGGGGGGTAAACGGTAATGACTGGGGAAGGCACTGGCAAACCACTCGGTCTTGAGTCTGCCATGAAAACGCTAGAGGGCGTCACCGCAAGGGTCAGACATGACTCAGTGCTTGCACAGGGGATACCTTTACCTTTACAAGAACAATTTTTCAACAAAGTTTTATGGAGACAACTCTCCATTGTATTTAGTCGAGGGATGGGGGCACCCTATTTGGGAGCTCCTAGACGTGGACCCCTTGGACCAATCATCATGGAATTTGGAGGGGAGTCAGGGAAGAGCATCCTAGAGCTGCCCTGAAAGTTTGGAGGCTGTACCTCAACCTCCCCCCCCCAGGTCTCGGGAAAATCTGGAACGCCGACATTCTCATTATAGTCTATGGCACCACTGACTTCCATTGGTGCCAAAGCCGAAGTGGCCGAATTGGGCCCATTGTGCACAAGCCTACTTGTGATCCCATAAAGGGTAGCATTCAAAAGCACTATGCATCTATGATTCTATGCATAGGCATTGCAATATAGAAATATGTTTTTTTTTAATTAGCGGGCATCGTAGGATCTTTAAACTGCATCAGAATATGGAGGAAGGTGATTGGTTGCCTGGATTGATTGACAGGTAAAAACATGATGTGTATAAGGTGTGTTGCTCTCTTTCGCCCCTTCCAGCAGCATGTGAGGAGGGTAAGTGTACAAAAAGAAGGCAGACAAATGCGGGACAGCAAAAATGTGAGGAGGGCCTGGGGGATGCAATATAATGTCACACTTTGCCATTCCACATGTGTGACGCTATTTTACTAAGGTTGCCAGTCAGTTCACAGATCATTCAGAAGCAGAAAAGTCATTATTATAAAACCAGTTACCTACATACCAACTCAACATACTTAATTCATCCTAATGTATTTTAACAGTTTAAGAGTTATAACCTGAGTATGTATAGGACATTAACTCAGCTTGTATTTCCATTGCTGAGAATTGCATTAACTATCTACACAGTAGTTATTTGGACAGCTGTCCCAGTAAGATTTTGAGAGTCTTTTGCTCAAAGGACAAAATCTAAAATTAGATTGATTGTTTTTGCATCATCATGTCAAGAGTGCAGATGGTAACATGGTAGATCTAGCCAGCGGGAATGCATGGCAGGAACAGGAAGCGCGTTTACCCATCTTGGCAGGAGCGCAACTTACCATCGCGCCCCAAGCCAGGCATTTGGGGGTGACCATCGACGCCTCCCTGACTATGGAGGCGCAGGTCAAGAGAGTAGCGGTCCAGGCATTCTTCCACCTTCGCCAGGCCTGGCTACTAGCACCCTACCTGTCCCCTGACCACCTGGCTACAGTGATCCATGCGACAGTCACCTCCAGATTAGATTTCTGCAATTTGCTCTACGCGGGCCTGCCCTTGTCCTTGATTCGGAAACCATGTAGTGCAAAATGCAGCTGCTAGGGTCCTCACTGCCACACCTTGGAGGGCCCACATCCAGCCGGTGCTGAGGCAGCTCTTCCGCCAGGTCTATGGTTGAGGCTGGGATTGGCAAGGAAGAACATTGCCCCCCTGGGTGGTTTGAAGTAGTCATCATCACCCTCCATCCCCCAATGCCCTTGTTCGGGTAGGGGAGAGTGGTATTTTCCGCCGTGTTGGGTATTTTTATAGTCTTTTAACGGGGGGTTTAATGGGGGATTTTAAGACTATTGTTACCCGCCACAAGCCTGTAGGGAGTGGCAGGAAATAAATCGAATAATAATAATAATAATAATAATAATATATAGGAATTGTTAGTATGGATAGCTAACATGCATATTGGTGTGGGATCATTAGAGCTAAATTGAATAGTTCCTGAATGGTTCTCGAAAATCTATATCCTTTATATGATCATTGATTGCTAAATTGGCTTGCTTTAGCTCCATGGATTTTTTAAAAAGGAGCAGGAAAACCAAAAGCTATTAATTTCTCATTTCTTGGCTTATGCCAAATTGTAATATGAGGATCAGTCATTAGGCTGTAAAGAAAATTGTTCTGATCACTGTTAAATAAAAGTTGGATTCTAAATATAAAGGTCACTAGCCAGAACAAATTTATAACTGATGTATAAATCCTGTTTCTAATCTGAAAACCCAGAAAAATGGGCACCTAAGCTTACATTGTTCTCTCTTCCATATTGTCCTCACAACAACTCTGTGAGCGCTTCAGTTAGGCTGAGATTGTGTGACAGGCTTAAGGCTACCCTGCAAGCTTCCATAGCAGACTGGAGATTCATACCTGGATCTCCAAGATCCTAGTTTGACTAACAGTACATCACACTGGCTCTCATGGAACCTGTAGATAATTTGAGCCCTCTTCCCCAATTTGGCACCCACCATATGTTTCAGGGAAGAAGGCAAGTCTATTGCCTTGTGAGCTTGTGGTTGTTAAGAGGTTCTCACACAGAAACTGCTGCCACCAAAAGGACTGGAGGATTGGTAAGTTGCAGGCTTTGAGCCAGGGATGGAAATAAAAGCCCATTGTTCTACCTCACCCTAAGAGTGATCTATGGGAGCTGATGGAATGCTGGTGAGCTGAAAGAGTATGGCTGACTAAGTTAAACTGGGGTGAAGTGCTGCTTAGAGCTGGCTGAAAACAATTTGTAACAAAGGATTCCAACTGCACAAATAGAACCACAGTTCAAAGGTTAAATGGAAGCAAAAGATTGTAACTTTTACCTTTCTTCAGTGTTATGTTCAAACAAGTTAACTTCTTGTTTTGTTTAACTTTGTAGGCCTTCTGTCACAAAGAGACATACACACATTTGTTAATATCTTGGTCTGTATATGCCTTAGGATATGACCAAATGGTGATAGCATGTGAATGAAACAATGTTTGAACATCCAGCCCCAATGATGCTGTTATTAAAGAGGGCTGGGCTACCCTCACTGCTGATAACTTAGTGAGAGATAATCCAAGAGGGGAAAGAGACAACAAGTGTGACCATTGTGATGTCCTGGCCTATGTGTAACCTGAGAGGCAGAGGTTGGAACGTGAGAGGCAGAGGTTGACAGGGTGGTAGGCATCTTGTGGGAGTGCAAAGTGAATCACACTCATTGTCCCCAACAAGCTCTAGCCCCTTCTCTTCAGCCTCCTTTCTTCATGGCCAACTGGTTGTCCTCCAGGTGCCTTGGCAAACTCAGTTGCTGTGTCTTATGCTGAAGAGAGGGTGAAGAGGGCTTCACACTGCTGCCAGGTGGCTCAGAGCAGGCTTTGGCAGTGGGAAGCCTGGGCATCCTTTCTGCCCTTTGGGGTCTTCTGTATATCTTCCTGGCATGAAGCAAAATAGCCCTGACTATCTCATTGTTACTTGAGCTGTGAGCCACGTGCCAAGTAGAAACCAGGATGACTCCAAGGGAAGTCTAGGGTGCTGAAAGTGAAGGACTTGGCACTGTCTCTTAGTCTCAGGCTTTAGTGGGGGGCTACATAGAGTCAAAGAGATGGATAGGCCAGGACCCTGACCATTCTTCTTTTCTACTGCTCTGATGTGTAGATTGCTACTCTTAAGGAAACTTCCTTCCTTCTGGTGTGATACTTTCTCTTCACACTGTCGCTCTTCTCAATCTTGGGACCATGAGGGCAAGACATGCCTCCTGAAACTCTATCCATCCTAACTAGTTAGAATCCTACATCTGTCATGTCTAGATTAGAATCCTATCTAGAATGGAGTTTCTTACAATAAGGAACTCTTATTAGTTTGCAAAGTGGCAGCCCACACATAGCAAATAGATTCTGCTGCATTACATGCCTTGAGCATTCTGCTAATCTAATAATAATATAACAAAGGCCTCCCACTGTTTGGAGCAGGGATTCCCAATGATGGGTCCGGGGGACCCTGGGGTTATGCAAGAGCTCCCAGGGGTTATATGGCCTTTCCCTGAAGTTTGGTTGGGCACAGACATCACTAGACTGTTACTCTATAAGCCTAATCTCTTTCTCCACAATGGAATCAGTAAATGATTGATGGATTGGCTGGCTCCCGCATCTTACTTCTACACCCACTTCTCTGAAGGGGCATGTCACTACCAGCATTTTCCAGACTTTTGAGCATGGAAGAACCCCTGAAATATTTTTCAGGCTTTGAGGAATCCCAAATGTCACTACTTCCTGGGTTCCTTTTTAATTTCAAAATGTGAGGGACTTTCAGTAAAAAGTTGTGATTTTGCTTGTTTTAATAATTATTTAAATATAGTCACTGCAACAGCTGCAACAATTATGTAACAGCTGTACTGTGATTAACACAATGACTATAACTACAATACATCAAGCAAGGCCATATCATTAATTTTGGGGGTGGAGGACATGCTAGTAATGGGAGAGAGCTCTCCCTGTCTCCTACTTAAGGAATTACTCCTAATACAGTTTGTTCAGTTATACCCCAAGGTTACTTGGGACTGGGTGCCTTAAGGCAGTGGTCCCCGACCCCCGGTCCAGGGACTGGTACCAGTCCATGGATCAGTCGGTACCGGGCTGCGGCTCCTCCTCGTCCTCCTCCCTGGCTGCTGCCTTGGGGGCTATCCTGCCACTCTGCCGCCGGCTCACCTTTGGTGTTCTCTGGTGGCTGCCATGGCTGGGGCTCCCCCTTGGCGTGGCAGTGCGCAGTCAGGGGCGGGAAAGCAAGCGGAGCAGGGGCTCAGGCAGCGGTAGCGACGCCCCCCCCCCCCGGGCCTCAGTAAAATTGTCAAGCGTTGACTGGTTCCCAGTGATAAAAAGGTTGGGGACCACTGCCTTAAGGAGTTTGTCCACTTAAAGAGGAATTAGACATTGCTCTACCATTCCATAATAGAGATCCTGTAGCCCTGTATATGAGAATGGGGTGGTGTTACTTTGGAAAAGACTGCAGAACTTGATTTTCCTGTTACATGCTTTCCATCCAATTACATGCAAAATTGCCATTTTGTAAGTTCTGCTGCATTCTCAAGTAATTGTGAAGACAGTATCCTTTATTCACTTCATTTGTACCCCATCTATATTCCATCAAAGCAGTGTACAGGAGGGTCACAAAAGGTCTATTATTCATGCAAAAGGACCAATAACCTAGTATCTGTCTTATAAAATGTCCTCAAATGCTTTCCTAAGGCATAGTGGTATAAGTAGTTTGGCTGATGCAGGACAGAGGGGAGAGAACAAGGAAGATCTAGCCCCTCTTCTGGTATGCGGTATTACCATCTTCCCAAGCATACAGTTTTTTGGGGGAGGGTTAGGTGGGGGGGGGTTATCTGGTGGGCCGGTGGGGGAATAGGGGAAATCTATGGAGAAGGGTTAGATTGTTATTGTTTTAGATGACTGTTGTGATCCCCTATGAGCCAGCTGTGCCAGAATAGAAAGGTAATAGGTAGATAGATTAGATAGATAAAATAGTTTCCTGGAAGTATATCAAGGTTCACTTCAGGCCCCAAAGAAAATGTCAGTGCTGCCATCAAAAGAGTGCCCTGACCCATAATGATTTTTTTTACAGGGTAGTGGGGAATTCTTGGGGCCATTCCACACTCATCCAAAATAGCACAATGGTTACAAATTGAAATCGCTACAGTTTTGCCGTTATGCACAACGTTGTTGACAATCTGCAACACACCTGAAACCGATCCGCAAAAAGCGCTTCGTTGTAGCGCTTTCAGGAAAATCCCAAAAAGTGGATTCACCCTCCGGAAAGCGCTACACTCTTGCAACCAATCAGCAACACTAGCGGGAAAGTTCTGTGCGTTACCATTGTTGCGGTTTCTGCAAAGTCTCTCCTAGCTCTCTCCTCTGATCTTCCGGCGAAGCGATCGCCATTTTTTTCTCTCTGAGCGAGCGGAGATCAACGCACTGGCGAGCCTTCGTTTATCCAGCGAGGCTTCCCTGACTGCAGAGCTGTTTTAAGTCACCAAGCACGAAACAACACACAGCCCCGTTTGCTGGTTTATTTTCCCTTTATTTTGTACTGTATTTTCGGCTGAAAATTGCGCCCGTGCTGGGGGGGGGAGTTTTTTTTTTCACTCGGGGGGAGCGTGGCAATGATGAAACGGCAGCTCAAACACCACCTGCTACCTAGATGGGTCTCTTCGTTGCAACGAATCAACGCAGATACGTTGCAATGTGTTTTTTTTTTAACTTCCTTAAAGGGAAAGGGGCTTTTTGGGATCATGATAACGGCCGCCCATTGGCTGCTTGACAGCCAGGGGCGGGACGAGCTCGGCAATATCGCTTCCTGGCTAGCGATTTTTGCCGAGACCGGAAACCTGTGGGAAACGATAGAAACGCAACTGGATTCCATTACAAAGGCAGGTATGCATAACGACGAATTCCACTATTTAAAATGGCGTTTTTTCGTCCCGCAACCAATTTGCCACATAGATCCTGGTGCGGAATGGCCCTTGGTAAGGCTTCACAATGGAGAGGAAGTCTAGATGGAAACAATCCACAAATTCAGAGTCCATTTCACTTTGCTACAAACATCAGCAACAGCCCTGGATCACTGATGTTTGCTTTCTAAGAACAGCCCAAAGGACCTGTTGTTTTGTTTCCCTGGAAGGAGACAGGCAGCACTCAGAATACTAATGATGCCCTACATAGGCAGACAATCCCCTAGGAGCCTGGGATAGCCCCCAAACAGAGAACGAATTGAGAATTCAGCACTACTTGATGATGATGTCATCCGTTCAGTCGTGTTCAACCCTTGGCAATTCTATAGGAAAGTCTTCACCATACGCCTGTCTCTGACTGCTTCTTTTAGTTGGTTCACCGTCATCCCTGTATCAGCTTTGATTGTTTCCTTTTGCCGCTGACCATGCCGAGCATTAATGATTTTTCTAGCGAGTTTGATTGCATGATGTGTCTAAAATAAGCGAACTTCAGCCGTAGTATCTTCCCTTCTAATGACATATTTGGTTTGCTCCTCTCTAAAACTACCTTGTTGGTAATTTTGGCTGTCCATGGTATTTGCGGCATTCGCCTCCAACAGCATAATTCAAAAGCAATTATTCTCCTGTCTTCCTTCTTCAGGGTCCAGCTTTCGCATCTATAGGTTGTTATGGGGAAGACAACAGCGTTGACTAGCCAGCACTTTGTATTAAGATTTGTCCCTTTTATCACACTAATAAAGGACTGTTGTTGTATTAAGGTTGAAAGCTTTACTCTTCCATATTCGATTCATGCCTAGCATTGCGTTCCGGCCCAGTGTTATTCACTGTTTGATTTATTTATTTATTTATTTATTTATTTATTTATTTATTTATTTAAATTTCACGGCTGCATCCACCGCTTTGATCATAGAGCCAAGAAAAAAATTACAAAAAGCCAATCTTGCATATGATTGGATGGAAACTAGGTTGGTAATAATCCATGAAGCTCAAAACTCATTCGGAAGAATGAGTTTTATGGCTGGTCTAGGACCATAACAATAAAATGGTTATTGTTTTAACCCCACCCCCACGGAGCAGAGCCCCCCTCCCCCCCAACGCATTTTAGCAAGTTCATGCAAAGTGTCACGTCGCAGACATCTGGGCCCTGCTCAGGCTCGGGCATCCCCCGAGATCCAGCGGCGTAAGCAACCCCCAAGCACAAAGGCGGGGCCTGGTGCCGTCTGAAACCCGCCCTATGAGAGACCGTCCCCGCCGTTGCTCCTTTCCCGCAGGAGCTTGTCAACAGCCCGAGCGGCGGTCTGGAGGTTGGAGACGTGCCCCGGGGCTTGGGGGGAAGCCGGGGTCGCGCTCCCGCCCGTGCTGCTTTTCCGCGCGGGCCATCCACTTGCCCAGAGACCATGGTCGGCCGAGACGTTCCCTCCGCGCCGGTGGGACCCCGGACTGCGCCAGCGGAGGCGAGCAGCAGGAAAGAGACAACCGAGGCGAGCAAGGCAAAGCCCCTGTCGAGCAGCCGCGCGGTCTAATGCCCGGCCCGGCCCCACCGGGGAGGTAAGAGCCGGACCGAGAAGAAGGCAGGGAAGGGAAGGGTTAACTGGGGGAGAGGCGCCGGGGCACGGCGCTAGCCGCCGGGGAGGGCACTTTGGGAGACCTGTCCGTTCGCTGCCCCTTACTCTCGAGGCATTCCGCGCAGGACTTTTCCCTCTAAAGGGGGTGCCTTTTTATTATGCCTTTTTGTAAAGCGCCAGCCAATCACATGATCAACGTCACGCGTCTCCTGTTGTTTTTCTGTCATGAGAACGGAAGGAGGTCTGTGGTTTGGCCGCCTCTTCTTGGGCCGCCGGCTTTCCGGGCTTCCTTATCCCCTCGGTGCAAAGTGGCTTTTGAGGATTCCCGGAGCGCTTCGCCCATTATTCTCCCCACCTACCTCCCCCCCCCCCCCCCCCGAAAGAGGTTGATCCAAGTTTCAGGCCAACACATTTAATAATGTATCAGGATGATTTAAGAACAATAAAAGCCCCGAGTGGCACCTTAAAAATCATCAGCAGATGGGCAGCCTGTCATTCCTTCCAAAGCTGGAACAGTTGTGAGGTGTCTTGTTACTTTTAGTAAAAAGTTTGAGGCCAGTAACCTTGGCAGAAGTGAATACCAGAATGCCTCTGGTTCAGTTACTAGGCTTGTGACTCTGTAGTGGAGGTTGTGAACTAGGGGTGCCAGGCTCCAGGTGGGACCTGGGGATTTCCTGGAATTACAGCTCTTTTCTAGGCAACAGAGATCAGTTCCCCTGGAGAAAATGGCCACTTACAAGGTGAACTGTATAGCAGTATACCTCATTGAAGTCCCTCCCCTCCCAAACTCCACCCTCATCTGGCTCCACCCCCAAAGTCCCCAGGTTTTTCCCAATCTGGAGCTGGCAACCCGACTGAAAATCTAGAGGGGCTGACCTATGCATAGGGATGTCAACCTCCTGGCGGGATATGGGGATCCCCTGGAATTACGGCTCATCTGCAGGCAACAGAGATCAGTTCCCCTGGAGAAAATGGCCACTTAGAAGGACATTATACCCCATTGAGATCCACCCCATTCATAAACCCTGCCCCCTGCAGCCTCCACCCCCAAAGTCTCCAGATTTTCCCCAATCTGGGAAACCTATTATGATCCCATTCATACATCTCTGTAGGCTTCAGCATTACACCAGGGTTTGCTGCGCCAACTGTAATGTGAGAAGATTCATGCCTTTGGATTGTTATCCTACCTGCTGTCAAAGCTTTCTGCGGTGCATTCAGTACTTCCCTAATTTTGGTGCTTTACACTTAATATTATAAACTGAAGGATGTTCAGCAACACATGGGCCCTGCCAAAACAGAGTTGGGTTGGGCATTTGCAAACCTTTCAGAAAATTTCTGCAGCATAGATCCGTAGTTATCAATGGGTGGACTTTAGAGAACTCAATTTGAGAAGAATTACAAAGGATCCAGTCATGCATACTTTCGACAAGATTATAAAAACATTGTATGCATAGGCAGAAATGTAAGCAGAGTTCATGGGCTTTTAGTTAAGTGGCTAAAAAACCGGGAAGGTACCAAGGAACTGCTATTCTGTGTTGCATAACTCTTTTAATAACCTGATGTTAAAAAAATCTAAACTTATATACATTTTGATATCTTCTACATTAGCATCCAGATTAGAAGTGTACATTTATAGCTAGAGGGAGCTCTAATACCCTTTTACTCTGGACACTGAAAAAATAGTTCACCCAAGCATTGGTTGCTGGTGGCAGATTAAGGGCATAAATAATGATTAACTTTGGATGGGAAATATACGACACATGGCAATGCGCATAACAACACAGGTGGCTGCATGTGTATTTTCATCAGAAGAGTTGCAGAGCTGTTGTTCTGAAGGCAACCGTGTCTTGTGTGATGCAACTCAATTGATCATAATCATGCTTTGTGATGAATATCATATTAGAAATCTTGAACGTGTGGAACATAGTGTCATGTCGCAGCAGCAACACTATAGGATGGGACAAGAAAAACCCAACAGCTGCAAAGTGTCCAGATAGCTGAATATCCTGTCAAAGTTTTTCAGTTCTCAGACATTCAGGACAGTGGCTAAATCAGGTGCTTCCACACTGCATTGCTTTCCCATCATGATTTGAAGTGACAAAGCAGCACTGCCACCATCAAGAACTTACACATGGGACATTCTTTATACTTTCCCCATTTATCCCTTCACACATGGGAGGGCTTCGTGCAGGCCTTTTAACAAAAACGGCTAGTTACTGCAGTGCTATAACTACAGAAAAAATTGTTTTTAAAGGTGGCAGAAAAACCTTTAGTGGCATGAGATGGTGGAATTGCAGAGGAGATTACTGCAATATAATAGTGCTGACATGGGCGGGAGGTTTGAATGCACTTCTTTTCCACATGACTGCTGCAAAATTGTGATCTTTCAGGAAAAATAGCGGCAAAGCAGACTTTGTGAAAGAACAGAACAAAGCAGGGGAAAAGCTGGGAAGCAGTTGAAATAAGGATGCTTTTTAAAAAACAACTACTCCAGATTGGAGCACAAGTGCCTTCCTCATGAAAGCACCCTCAGCATGTGAGGATCATTCATAATGCGATATACATCCTGGCCTCTTTTATTCATGATTTCAAGTTTTATTACTTGCACTAGTAAAAAAGCCCATTTATAAAAATGGGCATGTGTAGGCTGGGGGAGAAGGCTGCACGGGCGGGTGCTGGGTCAGCAGTGGTGCCAGAGCAGGGGCGGGCCGTCAACGTGCCGGGGCTGCCGGGTCGTGGCTAGGCCCCTCTGTGGGTAAGTGGCGGGGGGCAGGCCATTGCAGGGTCGGGGCGAACGATGGGCGGAGGGACAGGCGGTGGCACGGGGCGAAGGGTTGTGTTGCCGACAGGCACAAAGGTGCCCGCGGCCTAGTGGGGCCAGGCAGCCATGTTAGCGGCCGCTAAAGAGCAGGGCCGCTACGTGGACGTGGCAGGCGTGCTGGTTTGCGGCCAGCCCCTCCCCGGGGAAGTCTTGTAGCTGGGCGTTGGGAAAGCTTCTTTCCCAGGGTGCAGGCCTATGGCGCCACCCCCCTCCCCGGGCGGCCCCCGCATTTCACAGGCAAGGTCCCTAGGTGGCCGGCGGGAAAGGAGTAGCGCCGCCACGTTTTTGACGCAGCAGCCCTGCTCCTTTCCCGGCAGCCAAGACTTATGTTGATTGGAGCACACAGGCGAGGACGGCTGACTCTGGAGATGGCCAACTCGCCAGAGCGCTCAGCCGAGGACGGGCCAAGTCGCCAACGGGGAGCCATGAGGCCACTTGGCCCTTGAGTGCCATTTGGAGGGGTGAATCAGGAGCCGCTTCGTGGCTCCTGATTCGCCCCTCTGAGTTTTTATCACAGATAGGGTCCGCCCTATTTCCTCCCCTTTACCCCTTAGCATTTTATTTTTACTGCTCCGCAGGAGTGGTTTAAAGATGTGCATCCATAATCCTTTGTTTCACTCACATATGCACGTTCCTAAATTCATCTGGTTAGTATAACTTAAAACAACAAATTGTTAAATTTGACAAGGCACTTGAGTCTTCCCCTTTTCTTTTTTCAGATTATATGACAATTCTAGCATTGGATCATGATAAAGCTATTGGCTATAGCTTTAAACCAAAGTTTGCTGAGAGTTATTTGAAAGGCTGTGTATAGAAGTGGTACAAAACATGTTAATCCGGAGTGGGGCGGGGGGAAGAATACCACAACAGTCCCTCAGGCATCTCTGTCTTCTGTACTCGTTGTGGTCCTTCATTCTGAACAGATGGAATCCATTGTGTTGTTAACAGAATGGGTTGTATGTTGGGGCTTTATTAAAAAAAAAATCTGTGATAGTGCAAATGGAGCCAATGAGGTTCACAGCTGGAGAATGTTGTGGCATAGTCCAGATTCCACTTTGAACTGTTACAGTAGAATTAGGGTAACCCCCCCCCCCATTCTAGTAGCAACCCTCAGTGAAATCCAGATGTGAGTATTCCTTCATATAAAAACTGAAAACTAACATGGTAGAGAGAAACAAAGATTATTCAAGGTGTGAGCATTCGTGTGCAGGCATACTTCCTCAGACAATGGAACAGGGATCATAAGAGTACAGATATAAGGAGAAAGTAAATTAGTAGCAAATTAGTAAATAGCATCATAAATCCAAATATGCAGTACTAGTAATTAAGCCCGCTGTAACTGCAATACAGCGGGCGCTAGCTGGTTGTCGCCCCCCCCCCGCGCCGCGGCCTACCCGGGTGTTCTTGTTCCGTGGTGGGGGCCGCGCTGGTGGTGGCTGTGGTGGGCCATCCTACGTCTTCAGCGGGATATGTGTCTTCGGCCTCCGCTGACGGCCTCCTCCATGGCTGACGCGGCTGTCTTTGGCTGCGGCGGCTATCTTGGGCGGCGGCTGTCTGAGGTGGCGGCCTGACGCGGTGAGAGGCGCTTCGCGCCTCTCGCCATGTCAGGCTGCTGGGCAGGGAGCCCCCGGCAGCTGTGCTCCGCGCGACTGCCAGGGGCTCCCTCGGGCTGCGGCCTGATGCGGCGAGAGGCGCTTTGCGCCTCTCGCCTAGTCAGGCCGGGAGCAACTGCGAGCCGCACTGTGCGCGGCTCGCAGTTGCTGGGGCTGGGAATCAGAGGGACCAATCGGCAGGCGCTTTGCGCCTGCCGATTGGTCCCTCCGATTGTCTGTCATGAGGAAGGGTCCAATCCTGCCCCAGAACGCCTTACTCTTTTATTTAGTCCGTGGCTCCCGCGGCGCCACAGGCGATGTACAGATGATAATTCTATATTAGAAAAGCAGTCCTTTGGGTTAAGTGGTCATTCACACAAACAGTGGAGTAATAAAAATATAAAGTTAGTGATTAATGGCAGATACTTTCCCAGTTGTGAAAAGAAGTAATTAAATTGACTTGTTTCTAACCCCATCCATCTCCACCCAAGCATGAAGGAAAATACACACATGACAAGTGTTTGTTTGAGTTTGTTATTCTATCTTGAGAACAGAGAGTTAAATGCCATTTTTTCAGTATTGTAATGGAACCAGGACTCAAACAGTTGTGTAGGGCCTGCAAATGGAGAAGACCAACAACGAGGTCCCCCATAATCAACTGCCATGAAAATTTAATATCAACACTCAAGATGTTCCTATTCATCTGTTATATGCTGTTCATTGTTATAGGCCATTCATCAGTTATCTTTGACTGTTATATTTCTTTGTTTCAAATAGTTGTAAATGTTAATGCATTTTCTTATTTTCTTGGTTCTATATACACCACCCCGAGACATCACAGTGAGGTATATAAGCTGAATGAATAAATAAATAAGATTTGTCATCAATACCAATAGCTTGGTGTTCTCAGTTTTCCGGTAAGGTGCATGCTAAATGACATCTGTTTCTTAAACTCATATATTTACAGTGTACCTCTCTAAGCTTATGCTTACCTGTCCATCAACCACTGTCTTGAAACAAAGCCTTGATGAGCTAGACTGGTTGGGGAAAAATAATTCCTTTTTGGTTGCAGGTAGTGGTTCCTGCCAAGGAAACAGGCCTATTCAGTAACTACCATGAAGTGCACAGGGCCTTCAGAGAGTGAGAAATTTGCCTTTGTATTGGAGCATGCTCTAGCCAGGGAGGCGAAGATTTGGAAGGTGCCCATCTTCCAAGATTTCACACTAAAGGTATTTTCTTTCAAGTCTCATATAAAAGGAGTGTGACATTTGAGTCTTGCTAGTGTATGAGAATTATCCCTGCCAGTCCTGTGTTTTTTAATTTGTTTTTTAAAATCAGTCCCATGCCAAATTGGCCATATCTGGTGAGACTTAAATCCAGTGCTTGGAGTTGTAAACTGATAAGGTAGATCTTTCTAGAAACCTGAAGAATGCCACAGGTTTGCAGAAAAACCTGAAATGAAACAATACATTGGGGGGGGGGGGAGATTAAAAAAACCCAAATGATCAAAATAGTGCCTGTACCTTATAAAAATGTATGCCATCAGTGGCCATTGCTAGGCATCCACAGCATTCTAGGCCTAGTTTCTGCCAGTAAAAAGCAGAGAAAGAGGGCAAAGGCCTTTCAAGGGCATTTTTGGCCTAGGAGGGAGGACTCATCAGGGCCAGGCCTGGCAGCAACCAGTGGGTGACTTAATAACATTCAACTGCATGACTCACCTCATCTTGGCTGCTTGTTACTGTTCAACAGCAGCCAACTTATGACAGCCAATGTGGTGTAGTGGTTAGGTTTAATCAATCAATCAATCAAATTATATTACAGCAATTGCCAGTCATAACAGAAAACTATAAAACAGTAAACTTAGGATAAAAATTAATAGTTAATAAAACAGACCAACCAATAGATAAAAGCTATACAGCAGCTGTACTTAGTTGTCTGATCTTAATTAAAATTGCACAGAACTTTGCAACCTGGAAGGTGGTCTCCCATAATCCAATCCTCTTCATCCTTAGCATTCAGAGTGGTTAGGGTCTGGGAGACCCAAATTTAGATTTAGTCTGCCATGGAAACTCACTACATGATGCTGTCCCACTCACGCACTTTCAGCCTAATCTATCTCACAATGTCATTGCAAGGATAAAAAGTAGGAAAGGAGAATGATATAAGCTACTTTGATCCCCACCATGGAGAAAGGCAGGTATAAATGAAATGAAATGAATAAAGCTGAAAATGGGAGGTAGATAAAAGGTTGGTGAATGGCTAAGAAGAAGAGAATGAGGTAGAGAAAGGGGAGAAGATATGGGGGTTGCTAGGAGGAAAGGGGAAATAAGATAGGGAGATAGATACAGGGGAAAGTTTTATGTTACCCACAAGTCCTAAAGGGGTCCCTATCATGCAAGCAGGCCTGCTAGAATGGTTGGCACCGCACAATTGTGCCATAGTTTTCCTAGGTTGCAGTTGCCAGCTTAAGGCAAAAAGGCAAATAAAAAACTGTTAGGTGGGAAAGAGAGAAGGAAGCAGGAAAATGGAAGAGGCTATGGGGACTTTCACAGAAATAAAAAATAAATATTTTATTTGTATACTGTCCCATCCTGTTAACTTGGGTCATTTGAGAACAGTCTAAAACCCATATGTATTAAAGTAACAATAAGACAACAGTCCTTCATTAAAAACTGCCTTGGAACATTGATTCTCTATGGGGCTTTTAAGAGTTTGGAATGGTCTCTGTTGGTGGATGTTTCAAGTAGGGTGCCAGTATTTCTTGATGTTGTTACCTGGCCTTGACCACAGACCTGGTGGAACAGCTCAGTTTTACAGGCCCTCCAGAATTGTGTGAGATCCCAGAGGGCCCTGAGCTCCTCAGGCAGAGCTTTCCACCATGCTGGGGCCAAGGCCCAAAAGGCCCTGGCTGAAGCCAGTTCTATCTCCCTGGGGCTGGGGAGCTTCCCTAAGCAGGCTTAAGCTGCCTGATCTTAATGTTCTTTGGAGGGTATAAGGGAGGAATTGGGTCTGAAGAAACTGGAAATAATGGGGGAAGGGGAAATGAGATGTCCACCACAAGTCCTTCTGTGTGTGAGTGTATTGTATATATAATTCTATAGCAGTGGAATCCCCCCATTGTGCAAAATACTGAACATAGGTAACAATTTAACAACTCTATTATTGCTTCATTTGATTGTATGCATCAGCCCCTTCTTACTCTCATGGGGTGGGGAAGAGGTACTGAGTGCCATAGCTGGCCCTAAGTCCTGCTTCTGCTTGGGATGCAGAACACATTCCTCTGGTGCCAGGAGCTTTTATTCATGCAGGATCAGCATCTTTCAATGAACCAGCCAGCACCTGCTGCCCGAGGAAAGCACTGTGCAGCAAAGGAACACATCTGAAACATAAGAAGAAGGGGTGCATACAGAAGTCAGACTTGGGATCCAAGCCCATGTCTGATATACACTGGACAATTGTTAACCCTAAATCCCATCCTGGGAGGGAGGACTCAAAAATCATTTTGTGTGTGCCTAGAATACTACATGCTGGCACTACAGGATTTCTTATAATTATTTTCATATTCAGCCTTATTTCAACTTGATTATCTCACTTTAGGGCACAGACATTCCTCCGTCTTACTATGAGAAAGCGGTTTTGTGGATTGGAGAACTAAGCTCACTTTTTCAGTTTTGCTCAGGAACATTTGCCTTGGCTACGAGCATTCTTAACCGGTTATTGGCATCAGTGAAGGTAAACAGCTTTGGCCTCTCCACTGTTGGTTTAACTTGCAGTTGAAAGTCTCCTCAATATCTCATGGGAGTACAAAACAGACATTCTGTTGAGTCAGGTCCAAATCTAAAATAAGATCATCAGGAAGGCGCTGTGGCTCAGTGGGAGACCCATCAGCTTTGTGTCCAGAAGGTCCTAGGTCCCATCGGAGCAACAATCCTATAGGACAAGATTTGAAAGCCCTCTTCCTGAGACCCTGGAAAGGTCTGACTCTTTTATAAAGCAACTTCATGTATTGTCTGCTGACACTAACTGGACACTCCCTTTGAAACCAACGGCACACCACCCCCATTGACTTGTGGAAGGAGATTAGCTGAGCTCTGGGCTTTGAGATGGAAATTATAGGAAAATATTGCTTGTTAACAGCCAGGAGGATAGCATTGATCCCATCTGCTTGGAGAATCTCATGATACATAAAGGAGTGATTGTTAAACATTTCCCCCATGCCCTTTCGTCTTAGCTGTATAACTTGAGTTACACCCACCCCTGCCATCGATCCCCTTCAAAGAGCATTACTACTGAGATGGCTTAGATTATTTGCACTACATGCTACAATATAACCAGGCACTTTAGAGACTTAAGCTATGGATTGTAATGATCCCTCCCCCCCTATTTCGGCACTCTCCTCTATTCTCTTGCCTCCCCCCCCCATTCCTCCCCCCTTCCAGGCACAGTTAAAATACCTCCAGTGCATTGCGATTGCTTGCCTGGTTATTGCAGCCAAAATCAATGAAGAAGATGAGGTATGTATGTTTGTCTTTTAATACAGTGATCCAGAAGGGTGGAGTGGGCTGGGCTGGGCTGGGCTGGGGAATCAGGATAAAATCAGGACTCTTGACACCAGCTTTGTAGATGTGCATGGCTACAACTTATCTAGTCACCATGTTGGCGAATGTAGGTGCAGGGCATTCTGTGCAAAGTTAGCAGGGCTCTTTGGGTAGTCAGATTAATGCAATCCCATTATATTGCTTGGTACAATGTTTTAGGCCGGTGGCATTACACTAACAAAGTTGGTCTTTCATACAAAAGGACTCTTACAATGGAGTCTAGGCTAATCTGTCTGTGCCATCTGGTCAAACTGTCCTTTTCTTAGCCGTGTGTCTGATTCAGTGCCACGTTTATAATGATGGTGGCTGTGATATAGTAGCATCATATCCTGGCAAAGCAGACTGTGCAAGCATAATTTATTAGAGATTAGAATAGCTGCTGCCGATTGTGATGCAGTGTTGGCTGGAGGATATTGTGCCAGCATTATGGGATATGCTTTTTGTTCTTTTAGGGTATTCTGTATTTTTACTGTAACATTTTGTTGTGAACCACCTCGAACCGTCTGGTCCGAGAGGGGCGGCATACAAATCTAATAAATAAATAATAAATAATAAATAAATAATGCCACTATCTGTGACACTGCATTATGGGCACAGAGCTGCATTTAATCTGGACTGTGACTTGTTTCCTGAGCAGCGGAGCACCAAATAATCTTTAATCAGTGACCTCATGTTCTTTTTCTATTAGTAATTGTGAGAAAAAATGTTTGCCTTTCTTAAAGTGTTCTCTAAATCAAGGGGGGATTGCAGTTAGTGGTCTGATTGTATACCATCTCAATGAAAAACCAAGGATACAGCTGAGGTATCGATCAGGTCTGCCATGCAAAGGTTTGAAAAAGACTTCATCAGGTTTCTCTGTTCAGTGTATGTTTAGATTTGTGCCTACAACCTGCAAGGTTTTTTTTTTCTTCAGAGTTTCAAAACACAAAATAAGACTGTTCTTACTTAGCCTCTGTACGAACAAACATAAGGGGATTCTTTAAAGAGAGGGGAGGAAATCTGTTGAATTCTTCCAAAATTTTGCCTTCTAATAAATAGGGGGATGGGGGTGAGGGGGAGCTTAGATATTTAATATCAGGCAGAATTTATTTAAAGGAATGTGGTTATTACACTGACCCAGTAATATTTCACACACAACACAGAGAATTTTGTAGGAATTTATTAATGTTTATTATTTTCCTTTTGTTTTTTAAACAGATAATACCATCAGTAAAGAAGCTTGTGGTGCAGAGTGGTTGCAAATGTTCTCCAGCTGAGATTTTGAGGATGGAAAGAATTGTCCTTGATAAACTTCACTGGGATCTTTACACAGCAACATCAATGGATTTTTTAAACATTGTAAGACATAACATTTCCCCCCCAAAAAGATTAAATTAGATTTTGTTCTGTACCAAATAAGACTAGAAAACAGCAGTGGTGCTTGGTGTATATTTCCCTCTGGTTAGCCTGACAGGCAGAGTTGTCACCTTCCAAGGTGGGAGCGTGGAGATCTCCTGGAGAAAATGGCTGCTTTGGAGGGTGGTCTGCCTGGCCTTATACCCCCCCCCCTCTAAACCCACTCGCCCAGACTCTATCCTCAAATCTCCAGGCATTTCTGAACCCAGAATTGGCAATTCTACTCACAGGCATAACATTTTTGGATATCTGCAAGTGAGGAATGATATTACCGTGAAGATAATGAACTTCCTTTTGAACACCCCACTATTCCAAATCCTGAAGCCTGGTTTACAGATGATATTGACTCGCATTTTGAAAGGACACTAAAGACTGACTTTGAAAAAGATTCTCATACAATATCACTATAGACCTCTTTTTTCTCTTTAAATACACACTGAAAAAATATTTCTAACTATCTGTACTCTGTAATACTGTACATAAAAAGCTTTCAAAGCTTTTGCTACATTTCACAAATAGATTATCTTGGATCTTTCTTGTCCTCTCCCTGCACTAAAAACACTTGACCCTCATTTTAAGGTAAATTAGATCATTCTGATCTGGCACTTAAATCACATCTTATTTGCTGAACGTTCATAGAAAGAATAATAGCTTCCCTTCAAGAAGTTACTGTGTGCTATAGTAAGGCAAAAAGTCATGTGCTCTGACAGTGTCTCAGATTTTCTCTTTATGGCAAATGGTGGATAATTGTTCCATCCCAGCATGAGGACTGTTTTGAGGAAATATCCCATCACAACCAGGATGAAGTGATTGTTAAATCAGCTTCAAGCATCATTAGTGACTCCCCCCCCCTTCTCTGCTACCTCTATTGGTCTGGATTGAACATTGCTATTTTTTAATTGTACAAATGGGACATCAAACTCTCTGAATTTACAATTGCAACAATGCAATAAATTCAGAATTGGTTACATTCAGTATAAGCTTAAACATTTCAATATTTGGCAACTACGACACAAAACGGTAACTGTAGAACAAATTAAGAAGCTTCTGAGAGGTTTCCTGCCATGAATATTAGTTTGCACTTCTGATCAATGACATATGAAAACGTACAAAGTTCACTGTTGACTTCTGCTCTTTTTTAAAATGTCCGTGGACATGTGGTATATATATATATATATATTTATATATATATATATATATCTTTTTATATATATATATCTTGGTGCGATATCTTTGTATCTTTATTATTATTAATGTTTCTCTTCTCTCCAGTTCCATGCCATGGTGATGTCCAAGTGGACCCATCTGCTACACGGGCTGCCTCAAAGGAATCCTTCCCGCCATGCCGCATTCTTGACCAAACAGCTGCAGCACTGCATGGCATGCCACCAACTGCTGCAGTTTAAGGGCTCCACATTGGCTTTGGTGATCATCACCTTAGAGTTGGAGAGGCTGACTCCTGACTGGTTTCCTGTGATAACAGATCTGCTAAAAAAAGCACAGGTAGGAGTCAACGTGGCCTCCACAGCATAAATCAGAGGCCAATGCAAATATTTTTCAGATTAAAAAAAAAGGAATCTAATGAATATTGATAAACCCACATTGCACGTTTTTTAAAATGTACTTCTCAGGAGTGCTTGTATGTATGTTAGAATGCATGGTGGTTGTTTTTCTTTTAACAGGATGCAAAATTCTGTTAGTTTTAATGGAGGTTAGTGCCATTCAGAGACCACTATTAGGTGATGTGATGCATAACACCATGCCTGATTTAGGGCACGCTTTCAAGGTAGTCTAGCATGTACTGTTTTTCCTAAATTGGTATTCACCATGGTTTGAGCTGTTGAGAATTTGTTAAAGTACAGCCTTTAGAACATCAACATCATTTTACTTTTTTAAATCTCACCTGGCATCTCTCATTGTGTGGCTACCTCCAGTCCACCAAGTCTCAAGTACTAAACGAACACCTAGGGAAGTCAAGGATCATTAGATGCAGTACTCTTTTCAATGCAGTTTCCTTGGAAATGAATACACAAAGTGGGGTGGTCAGCTGTGCAACTATTCCGGAGGTCAGCACAGAAGCACCGTGTAAGCACGGGTGACAAATGGTAGGATAACACCACTGTAATAATGCCTTTTCTTAGTTTACCTCTGCTATGATATCAATTTTTAGGAGTCAAACCCAGTGCCCTCTGGTTCCTGTGCTATGCTGACTTTTCCCTCTCATGTTACAGTAGCACTTAGAGGATCCTTCTGCATAAGAGAAGAACTTAACAACTTGTCAAGCGTTATTATGCACCTCCTCTGGCAGCTTACATCAGCAGTCCCCAACCTTTTTGTGGTCAAGGACCGCCTCCGGGGGTGGGGGAGAGCCGGCAGCCCGGGTGCCACGCACGTGTGGCAGCTATGCACAAATGCACATACGTAGTTGCCGCACGTGCATGTTTTCGCCAGCAGGGGGCATTAACGGTCATGCACAGAGTTGCCGCACATGCATGTTTTCACCAGCTGGGGCACAAACGCGCATGTGCGGCAGCTCCGCGCATACGCGTTTGCATCGCCAGTGTCCGGCGGCCGTGCCTGCCTCTTCCCCCCCCCTTTCACAGTGAGAAACTAGCTGGGCCGCGAGCGAAGTGGCTGCTTTGGTGGCCGCTTTGCTTGCAGCCTGGCGAGCTTCTTGCTGCGGGGGGGGGGGCAGGTGCTGCCAGCAGCAGCCCGATACCATGGCCTTCGCAGCCCGGTACTGGGCTGGGGACCGGGGGTTGATGATCCCCAGCTTACATAACACTGGGTGCTTCTATTAAAGTACCATCATTTGTAGGCATCACAGACTGTGCAAAGATTCTTCCTGCAATAAGTATGCAATGTGTATAGACTACATAATGCATATTGCCAGAACAAACCCTGACATATAGCTGTACACACATAACAACTAAAAGGCTGTGCCTTTCCATGTCTGTATATCGGTTAAAGAAAAGTGATGGTAGCAAATACTTCCACAAGCCAGAGGGAAATGGCTGTTATATGTTGCATTGCAGATTGACAGCACTCAGTTCATCCACTGTAAAGAGCTTGTCGACCAGCATCTCCAGTCTTTCCAGCCATCCAACGCTGTCTATATTTTCAACCCTGCAAGCCAAAACATTCAGACCCGCCTGGGCGAAAGGCTCCCCTGCTGTTATCCCATGGTGAAGAAAGATGTGCAAAGTAACCTACAAGCCAGAGAGATCCGGGCAGCCCCAGCAGTTCTGACCCCTCTCCAAGCCAGAGCTGAAGTTCCTATGGAGACAGATGAATTCTATGATGGATTCAAGTACTTGTATAATGAAGATAGGACCCCAGAAGCTGGACAAAGCAGCAGTGAGTGTTTGAGACAAAAAGAAAGTTGCCATTTCTGCCCCCCGTTAGAGCCTGCTCCCAAGATTGAGTAATGTGGAGGGGATTGCTCAGTTGCAGCCAGGGACCAGCCAGTACCCAAAGTTATTTCTAGTATGTCAAAGGATAATAAGCTGTAAATAGAAAGCACTGCCCATTTGGGAGTTCCAATGCACCACCTTTCTAATTGCTTCTAACAAAGCTGGACACAGTAGGGTGGGTTGCTTTGATGCAATCAGAACTTCATACTCACAAACTAATCTATGCCATGAGCACCTAAAAGTGGAAATCTCAGGGATCGACAATCAGCAGCTTGGACTCTATATGCTGCGTTCAGAAATACACCTGGAGCCCAACTCCAGGGGATAAAGGAGAGCTTTCTAAAAGTTTGCCTTTGTTTGGATACTAGCTCTGCTCTCCTGCAGAAGCTAAATTTTGTGTTACTGTTCCTCAGGCAAGTAGGAATACCGATGCAGGACAAGGCTCCTGAAGGGATGTGTCACTGGAACCCTAGGCTTGACCTCTGAGGTCCAGTTTGCATGTTGATCAGAAAGCAATCCAATGGATGATTGCTTGGGTGAAGCCAATGAAGCAAGCATCAACGTTGGTAAAAACTGTGCCATAAAAAGAGCTGAGTTGCAGTGCCTCATGTTACGTTTTTGCTGGCCGGTCACTCCAAAAGTTAAGGACTTTGGGAATGTTCAGTCACTTCAGGGTAGGATCTGCAGCCTTTTGGAGCCAGCCCTAATGCTTTAGCACTTTTTCTTCACATGGCATCTCTGGGTTGTTCTCCATCATGAGGTACATAAAACTGGAACAGTCAGATCAACACTTTCTGGTGCTCTTTTGAAAGGAGGACTGAAGGGTACCAGTAGAAAAGTTATCCAAATGTTACTTTCAAAAGCAATAACACTTGCTGCATTTTAAAATTGATTATATATATTATATATTAATTGCAAATTGCAATTAGGGGCCTTCAAGTGCACAAAATTTGAAGAAAAGCTCCCCACCCCCCAGTATTATTCACAAGAAACAATTTAGATAAACCTTAAGTGTGCAACAGGCTCTTTTGTTTTCTGGCTCAAGCTGACAATTAAGGCCAAAATGAGCTTGTGATGTTATTCCTGCTGTATCAGCACAAACACCACCTCAAGGTTATTTGCAAAAACAGGCAGGCCATTGCTTGCCACTTCATGGTCTGGCCAGCCTTCTTTAGCATATTCAGTTAACAGAGCAGAGCATGTGTAAAACCATAGATTTTGTTAAATGTGCAAAATGGTGCTAAATATAGCACAAGGTGCACATATCCAAAGACTGTATGATAACCTGAGTGAATCATATTACCGGTTTAACCATTAATGTAAATGCCGAAGGGCAGTATTTGCTGTGGGGTTCAAAAACTATTTGAACACAAATGGGAGTATGGTGCCTGTGCAAGCTGTGGCGCCTGCCAGCACCTTTTCTGGAGCTGAGCAAATGCATTCAGGAAGTGAGTGGGACCAAGCTGAGCTTTTACCCAGCAAGACTTCTGACTGGCAGTGTGGATTTATAAAAACATTGCCTTGGCAGCAGCTGCCACCAAAGCACCAGAACTTCACTATGTGGTTAAGCTGTGCCTGTCATCTTGTGGCTGGCTCTGTCTTGTGTGTGGCAGTCATTTCTTTTTTGCTGTGCTCATCATCCTCAGTCAGAATTCCAAATGTGCTCGCAGGCGTAAAAGGGTTGGGGACCTCATGGGGGTGTATTTGCCTGCTCAGCTGATCGCCTGCAAGTACTAGGGATGCCAGCCTCCAGGTGGGACCTGGGCATCCCTGGGAATTACAGCTCATCCCCAGACTCCGGAGATCAGTGCCCCAGTGCCCTTGGAGAACTGGATTCTATGGTTCTGCACCCCATTAAGGTCCCTGTCCTCTCCAAGCAACATCCCCAAATCCCCAACCTGGAACTACTCCCCATCCCCCACCAGCACCCAGGAAGGACCTGGCAACCCTAGCTAGCCCCCCCCCACACACACACACACACATTGTTCTCAAGCACTTTTTCTCAGCCTGGGTTATGTGAACAGACTCAGACACATCCATGGCCACGCTGGGACGTTTTAGGGAATAGAAGCAGCAGTATGAAAATATCAACTTAAAAAAACTGTGAAGGCCGTGCTTATTGCTAAAGGTAGAAAAGACTGAAAAGAGGTGTCAGCACAGTCGCTGATATAAATAAGCTAGGATTCTAGCATTTTGAAACCACAGTGTATTAGACTGCAGCAGTGGTTCTCAACCACTAACGCCGCGACCCCAACTACGGTGGCGGTTGTGGTGCAGGCGGGCGGCATGCGTGTGGGGGCCACCGCCTGCTATTGCCACCGCCTGCTATTGCCACCGCCACCACGGCCACCAACCTGGCAACCCCATGGAAGAGGCCAGGCAACCCCAATTGGGGTCGGGACCCCAAGGTTGAGAACCATTGGACTACAGGCTCTCAATGCTTTCCACATATCTAAAGGCCTCATTTTTAAGGAAACACTTATTGGTTGTTGATGCAGCAAAAGGATGCTTTTTGTTTAAAGGATCAAAATAATCCACGGTTTCTTTGTCAACCATTCCTGTTACTTGACTGTACTTTTTATTAGGTAAGTTTTTTTTTCCTAAACAAGGGGGAGGGATTTTTTAAAAAATATATATTGTTAAATAAAAATTGAACTGAATTGAACTGATTTTGACGTTCTTTAAATGCCTTAAGGCTGACATCAATCATACTTCTTGATACAGAGAAAAACACTTCACTCAGGATCAGACCGATTTATCAGCTTGGAGTCGGGATTAAGAGTGGAGGCTTCTAATCCGTAGTGCCAGCTTGATTCCCTGCTCCTCCATATGCTGCCAGCTGGGTGACCTTGGGTTGGTCACAGTCCTGTTAGGACTGTTCTCAAAGCAGTTTCTCTCAGAGCTCTCTCAGCCACACCTACCTCAAAGAGTGTCTGTTGGGGGAGAAGAACAGAAGGTGATTGTAAGCTGCTTTGAGACTCCTTCAGGTATTGAAAAGTGGGGTATAAAAAACAACACTTCTACTTCTCAAATTCCCTGCTAAAAGATTTAGTGATGGCCACTGCACTAAAAAGTGAATTATGCAAACTCATAGAATACAGGTTTATCACTGGTTATTAGCCATGTTTACTGAAAGCAGTCAAAATTTTCAGAGGAAAAATGCTATGAAATATTAGCAACTGGAAAGGGATGGAATTGTGAAGCCCTCCAAGAGGATCTTTTGAAATGGAATAAGTGGGTTCCAAGTAAATGTAAAGTGATGCATACTGGAGCAAAAACTCTTGAACTACACCACCCGCGTGGTGTCAAAATAGGATCTGGGTGATCCAGGTTCTAGCCAACTCTGTCACAGAAGCTCTCTGCCTAGCAACCTATCTCATAGCGTTGTGAGGATAAAATGGAGAAGAAAATGATGTAAGCTATACTGGGTCCCCATTGAAGAGAAAGGCAGGCTACAAAAGAAGTAAATACACTTTATGTCCTGACTAGAATTAAAGCTGATACAACCGGCACTGGCATGGGGGGGGGAGGGGAAAACAGCAACGAGAGAGTGATTAAGAAAGAGAGAGATAAAGAAAGAGGATAGAGCAAAAAAAGAGTAAGCAAGAAATATAGATAGAAGGAAAGAAAGTAAGAAAGAGATAGAAGAACAGAGACAAATATAGAAAGAGAGGGAAAGAGAATTACAGAGAAAGAAAAAGACAGCGATGGAAAGAAAAAGAAAAAGTGATAGAGATAAAGAAATAAATTGAATATGAGCTAACTATGTGATATGGCATCTAAGAAGGCTAATGAGACATTAGGCTGCATTGCTATGAACATAGAACCTACAGTAAGGGAAGTTGATACCAGTCTATTCCACATTGGTTAGACCTCATTTGGAATATTTTGTAGGTGGAATGTGTTCAGAGAAGGGCAACTAGGATGGTTGAGGGGATGGAATCCATGCCTTATGAGGAAAGGTTGAGAGGGGAGGGTATGTGTAGCTTGGAGAAGGCCAAGGGGTGATAGGATAACTGTGTTTTACTACATAAGAGGTAGACATATTGAAGAGGGAGCCAATTCGTTTACTGAAGCTTTAGAAACAAGGACTAGGAGCAATGGATTCAAATTACAGGAAACAAGGTTCCACTTAAATATTAGAAAGCATTTTATTTCTAATATTCTAATATTATCAGAATATGCTGCCTCAGAAGATGGTGAAATCTCCTTCGTTGGACGTTTTAGGAGATTGGATGAACACTTGTCATGTGTGTGATTTTAAGTACCTCAGAAGGTGGGGGTGGAACTGGACTGGATGACCCTTTGTGGTCTGTGTGATTCTGAAAGGTTAGTAAAGAAACTCAAAATGGAAGGTCCAATGTTGTAATGTCCTTTTGATGCAGTCCCATTTGGAGTACCATACACAGTTCTAGTCAACATGTCTCAAAAATATATTTCAGAGCTGGAACAAATGCAAAAGTGGTCATGGAGCACCTTTCCTAGAAGGGATTGCTAAAGATGCTAGGATTTTTCAGTTTAGAGAAAACTATTAAAGGGGGACATGGTATGGCACGGAGTTGAAAAGGTGGTGACAAAACCTTGCCCTTATACAGGAACTCAAGGT
This sequence comes from Paroedura picta, assembly GCF_049243985.1. Classification (NCBI taxonomy): domain Eukaryota; kingdom Metazoa; phylum Chordata; class Lepidosauria; order Squamata; family Gekkonidae; genus Paroedura; species Paroedura picta. The sequence goes on from NC_135371.1 coordinate 95,509,661, forward strand.
ACACAATGAAACTGATGGCCAATAGATACAGTTGTGAAATTCACTGTCCACAAGCATAATAATGGCATGTAGCAAAGATAGCTTTAAAATGGGATTTAGCAGATTCATGGTGGACAGGTCCTTCCATCGCTATCAGCCATGGTGACGAAAAGGACCCTCCACATTCAGAGGCAGCAAACATCTGAATGCCAGTGCTGGGAGACATCCACTATGCCATGTTTGTTGGTACTATAGAGAGACTGGTTGGCTGGGGGAGCCCTTATGCTGAACCTCTTGTGTTTTCATGGGGGCAACAGCAGGGGAGGTATATCTCCTTCACTTCCTGCTTGTGGCTTCACAGAAGAATTTGGTTGGTCTCTTTAAAAGACAAGGTTATGGAACAGGTAGACTTCTGGTTAGGTTCCTCTTTCTGATTTGGCCTGTATCCCTGGCACTTCACAAAGCAAAGTCTAAAGTATTCCTCCAGCTTCAGGCAACCTTCTTCATTTGGAGGGGGGGAAGGAGACCAAGTTGGAAGAAGTATCCTTAGAACAGAGAAAACAGCCACATCGTAAGGATGGACACAACCTACTTTATAGTTTAGAACATTTGAGATCCTAATCTCCTTCCATATTTTGTCCTAATAATTGTTTTTACTTACAGTTCACTACTTTGCAAAAAGAACCAAAATTACAAAACAGTGCTCAACCCGCTATTAACCATCCCTGCACATAGAAACTCTCCTCCCACCACAAGTTTTATTCCTACTTCAACACTTTCCCACTCCAGATTTCAATGAGCTGAGAAACTAACGAATGTTGACAATTACTTTGCTGTTTCAAAGTGTCTCTTTCTGGTTTTCATTCTCAGATGTTATTTCTGAATTTTAAAAAGGGCAATATATGTTTTTGTAGGGAGAAAGTGATATAATTCTCCTTGTAGTTTTGCTAGATTGGGGTGGGGGGGATGTAAGACCTTCCTTCTACAAATGCCTCCTCCGCCTTCTCTCCCCCACCACCTCTTTCATTTAGTCCTTGTAGTTTTGCTAGATTGGGGTGGGGGGATGTAAGACCTTCCTTCTACAAATGCCTCCTCCGCCTTCTCTCCCCCACCACCTCTTTCATTTAGTCGTCCTTCAAAAATAGTTTCATTTTTAGGTCCAGTTTTTTGTTTTCAGAGGGGACAGCATTGAGGAGGCAACATGGCCATCACAACAGGAAACAAATGGAGACGCAGAAATGATGAAAATGGATCAGAAAAAGAACCTGGTTCAAATTAGGCATCATTTTATTATGGGGAAACATGAGTGACTTTCCTTCTGCATACACTCCCACTATAAAATTCATGCTGGAAAAACCTCTACAAAAATGTGTAGTGCTAAAGGATGTAAGAATTCTGCATAGATGGTGAGGATCTTTAAAGCTCCTTGAAACCCCTGATCCCAAACCCGTTATAAGGTTATTAGTCCCACAAAAGCAAATTAATTAACAAAATAAGAGTGGGACTCAGCACATTTAGGTTATAGTGTGTTAATAGACCTAAAGTCAAATTTTACAGGAAAAAAGCATATCAAGTCTCCATTGAAAACGGCAGAGTAAAGCAGTGAATTTGTTCAATATTGGCTTTGTATTGAACACATACAAGTGTGAACACAAGTGCATTCAGTCTGCCATTGGGAAACTTTTATTAGGGTTCTTTCCCCATAAAGTGAGGTTAGTACTTTGGTTTTAGTGCATGCCATGCATTTAGCTTGAATTAAAATACTGGCTAGTTGAACAACCAGCATCCTAATTAATCAAGAAACCTGGTCAGGCAAAGGTGTCCAAAATCAGATGCTGTTTTATCATCTCTTCTGTGCAACACAACGCAAAACATTTTTTCTAAAAGTGGAAGCACCAATTAAATTTCTTCTGCATGAGCTGTTTTGGCCTTAATAAATCTTCTAATTTACATATCTTCCTGATGTTATGGAGCACGAACTGGGAAGACTAAAGAAGCTACAGAAAGAACAAGAGAGAAGCAACATTTAGCTTGCAATTTAACCCAAATGACAACCAAGCGTAAATGCATGAAAGCACATTCTATAAAACTGGAGGCAGCACTAAGTTTCCATTTATTTCAACACATGGAATCCTGAAAATCCAGAACTTCAAGCATCTGGTGGTGTTGGTGATGTTATTTTTTTTAAGAAGGGTATTTAAAACATGGGGTTGAAAATTTTTGGGGGGTGGGGGTGTTACAGAAGGCCAAGGGACTATGGAGTAAAAGGGCCTAGAAAGAAACCAAAGGAGCTGCCTACTTCATCATGCTCAGCCTTTAGTAAGGACTACTAGAGCCTAGTTTCATGCAAAAACAAGCCTGCATATAAAGACTTTGCAAGCAGTTCGCTTTAAATGTTTAGACTGAAAAAAAACTGGTACATTGTCCTGATTGCTCTGGAGCAGTCTCTTTTGAGACTATCAATAACACTGTTTTCAGATGGACTCTTTAATCCTTTTTTAAAAATTATGTGATTAACAGTTGTTTTTTCTGGCATTTCAGACAGGCAGGCTTTTTAAATCACTGGCGATTTTGATGGCAGTTAATTTTTTTTAATTCAGACATTTTAAACAGGAAGTGCTGTTGTTCCCCCACCTCCTTTTGGGGGGAAGTTTTGATTCATTTTTGTGGCTTTAATCTTTTTACCCATGTTTATATTGTTCTTTAAAGAAATGAACCAGTTTTTCAATGTAATGCAGCAGCATACTTGGAGAGAAACCTTAAAAAGGCAGGTGCAGCAAGAATGTGCAGCATCTCCTGAAATCCAAAATCTGATACAAATGCTCTGTGGATACAGTTTAAGGGGCCCATCTGAAAACAGTCTCATTCGGAATAGAATAATGTCTTCGGATGGAAGTGGCCCAGGGCTCTCAGAATTTCCCACTTCATCATTCCAATTACATACCTCTTTGGGGGATTTAAGTAATGTAAAAGTCATTCCAGTATCCAAAGCAGTGGAGTATCCAACATTTTAGAAGCAATGAACCTGAACTCAAACACTGAATGGTTTAACTCCCCAAATTCAAGTGATTATATATCACAGCAACCAATAGCATACAGCAGACTTTCTCAACCAAGATTTTGTCAAATCCTGGGGTTTCTTGGAGCCCCTGAAAGAGTCTCCTGAATGGATGGGAGTTATTTTTTAATATATTTTTTAAACTTATTAAAACATTTATCGGGTGATATGACCATAAATCCCCACTCACAAGATATCCAATGATGGGCCTGGAGGGGGTAGAAGAGGAGGGGCCCTGGGTGGGCATGTATACGGCTATGCTTCCCAACCCTATTCTGCACCATCCTGCCACTTCTGGGGTTTCTCGAAGCCTAAAGAATGTTTCAGGGTTCCTCAACAGTAAAAAAGTTGAGAAAGGCTGGCATACGGCCTGTCAACATTAATACGAAATCAATTGTAATATGTATATAGCACTATGGGAGTATTCTCAATTGCCCTGCCCAAACATCTGGAAATGTTTACTATTTTCTTTACCTGTTCAAATTTTTAATGTCATCAGTTTCTACTATATTAACAAGACAAGATGGATCAGAGTCACTCTTGAGAAGCCAAGGAATTGTGACTTCAAGCACAAAGGCATTACTTTCCTCTAACATTCCCTGCCCCTTCACTGTTAACAATACAATCAAATATTCCATCAAGTCTTGTTACTCAAATCTTATTTTCCTGCCCAGAAATTAAGCCCTCACCCTCTTTAAGTGGAAGACTGGATGTTCAAAAATGTGCCATAATACTGTGGAGCACTCTATGAATGGCAGCATGTATTTGGAGCACTGCAACTAAGCCTTGGAAACCCTAATGCTTTATGTATGTGACAAACCAAGTCAACTAGTTTTAAGCCTGGACAATTCCTAGTTCCAGGTATTTTTGTAAGTAAAATAGCTTTTTACATCAGTGAGACAATGTGTGATACATGTGTGGCTCACAACTGCATATGGAAATCTTGGAACAAAAAGTATTTTTCCATATAATGGAGAATGGATATTCAGCACTGAAGGAAACATGTCAAAAGTAAAACGCTACAGAACGCAAAGTAAAATGTAACATTTAATAATAGTACAAAGAAAACTGAAAGAAAACTGAAAGCTTTTAAAAAAAACTTGTAAAACAAAAATGAGAATGGCATGTTAACATTTCTTGAAAGCAGTTTCATAATTATTCCCAACAGTCTCTCAGTAACATGTTGTCGGTCCTGCAGGTGGAATCCTCTACTTCGCTCGTGTTAACAAATAAACTGCTCAAATATACAAACTTTGAAAAACAGGAAAACATGTTATAGCGAAGCTTCCATGAAAAGCTGCATCTTTCCATTAGTCCAATTATTTTGGGGGTGGGGGGGTGGGATGGGGGTGGAATGAGTTAAATAGTTTCAAGTTTCCTGCTTTCCTCACCTAACATAAGAGTTGAATTTAATTTAAGATTAATCTCACATTTTATCTCCCAGGAACTCATTAAATAAGAAACAAATGTGTAGAATTAATATGTATATCAACAGCTGAGTTTGGTCTCGTACAAAAATATGACATTAAGTACTACTAAAGAGGATCCCAGGCAAGAAAGTAAGTGTGTGATTTCTGTTGGGGATGATTTTTACTACAAAAGGACAATCAGACTGAGGCAAAATTGAGGTCAGTAATTTTTAAAAGGGGCAAAATGGTCAGCACAATGTATGTATGTGTATATATACATACATATTTTCACATACAATTAATATATTGTTACATACATTCTGAATGTCTTCATCAGAAATATATGGAAATCTTTTCATGATTACTACTACTAGATTTTCACACACTTCCAAAAAATGCAGGGAGAAATAAACTGAGCTCTTACAAGCCAATCAGAAAGAAAATATTTCATAGATAATCTTACTGGTTACAGCACTTGCTAGAACAGATACATTAGTTTGCATTATCCGATCAAACTTTTGACCTGCTCTGAAGTCTTGTGTATTTAGTCTTCAGGCTTTTACAAAACCTTTCATCTGACAAAGAAAAGCATGATTGACTTTGCAAACTTTAGCCAATTTCATTTAGCCAGATTGTCATCTTGTACACGTTGTGTCACATTTGTCTATTTAGACAATAATTCTTCCTAATATGTTTATCAATCAGGAAATTATATATATATATATATATTTAGCTTAACAGAGGCACAGCCTTTTAAAAAATCAGATTATAACAAACTCCTAAAAAGTGTAAATATCTACACCACCATTTCTTAGATGGTTTGCCATTTAAAGTACCTGTATAATTTTATCACGAGGTTTTTTCCCCCTTACAAATATCAAGTAATACTGTAACATGATTTTTAATCTATGACAGACAATTGCCTTTTATGTGGGGGAGAGAAAACCCCAAGAACATATTTCAACTTTTGAGCACTTCTAACAGGCTACTGCAAGAGAATGCGCAACATGAGGAGTCTCTGCCCAGTTAAATGCTACTTTTGGGCAGGGAATGAAAGTGCCTCTCACCAAATATAAAATACAGGCTATAATACAGCATTAAAAAGGATCTTATGTGGGACGCTAAACCATCTCCAGAGAAAAGGAGAGCTGAGAACAGTCAATGGCATTACATAAAAGCAAGGTGGGAAGAACATAGAGGAACAACCTCTACCACCTCTGGAGATGACTGATCTGGTTGAGGATACAATACACACCTCATTTTACATGGAAAGAATGAATGAGAGATGCTTATACTTCTTTCGGGGTTTTATTCCCACTTCTATGCAATGAAGGATCTAACAGATGTGAATATGGCTTGGATCCCACCCAGAATTGCTTCACATGCAAGGAGGGACAATTTTCACTGATTTCTCCTTCCCAAGTTAGTCCCAAATGCCCCCAACCCCCTAATGTTGCACCTGAGAGATCCCCAGGATTATCTCCCATGAGTTCTGCCAGGGGAGGAAGAAATCAGAGAGAATCACCCTACCCATCGTGCCTATGGAAAATGGAGGCAGGACATATTTGCATTTCTTGTGAAACAAATGTAGACTGTAGTATTAAAAGCATTTAAGTGCAAGCTAAGGTATAATGTGTGTTACTGCCCTGAAGTCTCCTTCATGTAATTAATTAAATCCCACAGCTAATTTTATCATCACCTGGAGATATTCTGCCATTAACCTCATTTGTGCTGATTTTCCATTTCAAATTCTAGCTCATGAATGTGTCCAATGTGCAAAAGGATTCCCAGCTTTAACAAACAACAGGCACAGCTCCAAAGACTGCCAGTTACTCAACAGCAGGGAAAATCCTTCCACAAACTCTTATTTCAAAATATACCTTTTCCCATGATGCCTGGCAAACAAATTCTTATTTGAATGCCTCAGATTTTGTCAATCATTCCTTTTTCTTTAGTCTAAGATCTGGAAATTTCTTAATTAGGTCAGATGGTTCCCCCCCCCTCAAGCAAGCCCTTGTTTGTTTAAAGCAGGGGTAGTCAAACTGTGGCCCTCCAAATGTCCATGGACTACAATTCCCAGGAGCCCCTGCCAGCGTTTGCTGGCACAGGCTCTTGGGAATTGTAGTCTATGGGCATCTGGAGGGCCGCAGTTTGACTACCTCTGGTTAAAAGCATGTCAGTTACCACACAGAGATGTAAATTTAAGAAATGTTCACATCTAAGTGCTTCTACATTTGTCATGCCTACTCTAAATTAAAGGGAATTCAAGGGAAATCTTGCTCTGAAAGTCATATCCATTCCTTGTCTCAGTTCCATCCTACACAAGAGAGGATAGTAACTGTTGCTGATATACAACAGTCCCATGTACTTTTTTATTCTCACCCACTGCAGAAAAGCAAATGCATAGGTTTTTAAAATGTGTATTTTTAGCTTCAGTAGAAAGAAAACTTTCTTAAAAGAGTGGGCAGGGCTGCGGAAAGGGATTGAAAGGAAATAATAAACTGCAGTTATCTACATCTTACTTTGGATTAAGGAATTTCAGGCTGAATCATTACTCATAAGGATACATTTATACAATAAATGGAATCGTATCTCATTCATAGTTCCATAATTACAATGAGTGTAAGTCCTCTTAAAATGTCTATCTAATAATGCTGCATGGCAGATGCACAGAAAACTACACATTGTTATTACTACTACAAACAAAGATACTTAGGGATTTTGTTTAAATAACACAACTAGAGTGGAAGTTGTTAAGCTGGAGCACTTTTCTTCAAACAAGAAATTTGAAGTGTTCAGTGATGATTTATTCAAAACGTTTTGGTCATTTTTTTACACCAGAATTACTTAAAAAAATAAAACAAATGAGGTACCCAGGGGTAATTTAACGTAAATTCCTTAGTTACATTGCAATGGTTAATTTATTAGGTATAGGTAGTGTCAGTATATAAATAGATGTTCTTGGCTTGAAATAAATTAAATTCCTGCTCATTCCAGAGCTAGGCATTGCAATGCATATAAGGGAATTTGCAAATACAAGGCTAATAATTCCTTTTTAAAAAGTTACATCCTGCAAAGACCCAGTCCTTTCACTGAGATACACAGAAGATGGTCATTTTGTCTTTCATGCTGGCTCACTTGCATAATGGTAAGGGCAGAACGGATCACAGGGTGGAAGCACAAGCAACTAAATACATGAATGCACAAAGTCCGCTCCTGGCATTTAAGTCTGCATGTGAGATTAACTGAAACAAAAAAGAACATAAAAAGTATAAATTAAACTACAGAAATCAAATATAATCAAAACATAAGAGTAATGAAATATGTATAATATAAATACTTATATACACAAACACACACAAAATGATACAAAGAGGACATAGTCCTTCAGAACACACAACATGAGTAAAGCTACACCTGTTCAAAAAAAACCATGGGCTAGACAACATTTTCATTAACAACTGTACCATAGCTAAACTTTTTTTAAAAAAGGTCTTCACTTTAATCCTTGCTATCTCACCATATTAGGACTAGGCCGGGCTAGATCCAAACACTGATTTCTGTTAAAGAGATACAATTCCATCAGCAGAGTGGAATGCTCCTGCCACCCACCCCCAAAGCAGATCACCGAGTTCCACAAAAGGCTGCTCCTGAGGAAAACCTCAAAACAAAATGAAAAATATAATGACGGTTTGCAGTAGCTAGATGGTTCCCTCTAGTTGCCCTGCAATGTGAGCCTACCAGCCTTCCCAGCCAGGTTGGCAATGCAGCTCAGCATCCCCACAACCTCTTAAGGAGGCCCCCATGTTGGAGAGTCCGGTTTTCAGATCCACCAGCTGTGACAAAAATAATAAGCCTTAACAGTACTGGGGGGAAAAAAACAACATTTGAAAGAATAAACCAAACAAATAAAAGGGTTGATGGGTGGTAGCTTCTCACTAATGCCCCAAGCAAGTGGTAAAGAGCAGGTAGCCTCCTTTGAAGGCTTAGCCACGCCACCAAACAGCATGCAGCTGGCTGAATACAAGCAGGCACTCCTCACCCGCCCGATACGCCACACATCAATGCCCACATCCTCCTTGGTGACCAGCACTCCGCCACGGAAAACAGGGCGGCCTTTGGGGAGCACTCGGCCACTTTCGTTAAAGGGCTTGAGTTTGCAATTTAAACCCTTCTGTAAAGCCCAATTGCATCATCTGTGAATGAAGAAGTCACAAATCCCTCTGTCCAGGTCCCACCCAACCTGCATGTTACCATCTACCATTGTCACGGGAGAGCTAGACTAGACTTGATTGAAAATGGCAGCAGATTCCAGACTTTAGACAGCTAACATTGAATTTTCAACCAGAAGCTGTTTTACTGCTATTTTCGTCATTACTGTTATTTTAAATGCTATTTTAACTGTTTTAATCACAGTTAATTTATACTCTGTATTTATATGATATATTGTACACCGCTCAGAGTCGGGTTACTAGGATGGGTGGTATAAATATCAAATAAATAAGTGATACAATATCCAGCCAACAGTCTGGTGAAGCTTGTATTCACCTTAGCTTTCCATTCCTGGCAGCTTACTCTGTGAAATGTGAGTGCAAAGATCAAGCAGTATAACAATTGCAATGAGTAAAGCCGATCATGCAAGCTGATCCTTAAGAATTTGAGAATCCAGATTCTAGTACCAAATGCCAAGGGTATTAGCTAATTAGAAATCTCAGCCCTGCTAATAACAGAATTATCCTCTTAACAAAGGGAGCTTTCCTAAAATCTAAGACCCAGCACTCTCATTCACATGAATTAGCTCAAAAATCTTCTCTGTATTGTCCAGAAGATGTCACTGCCTAGCTTTAATGAGATCATTTGGGTTTCTAGTGAATTGGTACAGTTAACAGCTACCCAGATTATTGAAGCATATTAGCTGAATTAAATTTTACTCAGCCAAATGCAGAGTTTTAAACCTGAATCCATGTTTTATTTAAAAATTGGCTTATTACTATAGCTGCCTTTAATCTTTTTTAAAAAAATAGTGATGCCAGCAGTGATTACATCTTCCATTGGGCTGTCAAATAACGGCATCTGTTTGTGGCTCTATAATTTAGCAATGTACACAGATTAAAGAAAAGACAGCGCATGCTTGTCCCATTTACATGTGCTGAGTCAAAAATTGTCCATGTCTAAAGAACTATAAGAGCCTCTTGTGGCGCAGAGTGGTAAGGCAGCCGTCTGAAAGCTTTGCCCATAAGGCTGGGAGTTCAATCCCAGCAGCCGGCTCAAGGTTGACTCAGCCTTCCATCCTTCCGAGGTCGGTAAAATGAGTACCCAGCTTGCTGGGGGGTAAATGGTCATGACTGGGGAAGGCACTGGCAAACCACCCCGTATTGAGTCTGCCATGAAAACGCTAGAGGGCGTCACCCCAAGGGTCAGACATGACTCGGTGCTTGCACAGGGGATACCTTTACCTTTACCTTTAAAGAACTATCTGAGGCTCTTGTGGCGCAGAGTGGTAAGGCAGCAGACATGCAGTCTGAAAGCTCTGCCCATGAGGCTGGGAGTTCAATCCCAGCAGCCAGCTCAAGGTTGACTCAGCCTTCCATCTTTCCGAGGTCAGTAAAATGAGTACCCAGCTTGCTCTTGTTGGGGGGGTAAAATGGTAATGACTGGGGAAGGCAGTGACAAACCACCCCGTATTGAGTGTGCCATGAAAACGCTCGAGGGCATAACCCCAAGGGTCAGACATGACCCGGTGCTTGCACAGGTGATACCTTTACCTTTAAAGAACTATCTAAGCATTTACTGTGGAAGCTCACATCACCCCTCAATGTTTTGTTCTGTTTTTAACTCTGCCTTGTAGCAACCTTGCCTCTTCCAATTTAATATGATTCTAAACTCTGTCTGAGATTATATAAAGGTTAATGCTAGCTATATATTGTTAAAGCTATTCTAAGCTTTAGCTGCAGACATATAGCCATTTAGGCCACACAGCCCCATCAATCAAGAACTATAGTAGGTAATCTAGAACAGGTATTTCTCCCCAGAGCCCAACCTCCATGACTGACATCTGGATAGGGATTGACATAGATCTACAAGTCGGCCATAATCATTTCAGAGGTGGACCTCGTTTCATGAAGTCTTCAAATAAAGTCCTTACAGGCTGCACCATGTATTTACCCATTGCAGGGTGGAATCACTACTTACCCTGTCAAGTTGGTGTGAGAAAAAAGCCTATCATCTACCCAGCCTAAATTTTTGTTTACACATGTTCCTATTAAAGCATTAGCCTGAACCTTACAGGACTACTTTAACAGAAACCTATGAGCCTATTTCAAATGATGTTTTCTATTTCTGGTCTGGAGGTAAGCACAAACCACTTGCTAATTCAGACATAATGAGAAACTATGGTTTGCCCCAACTAGGAAGCAAATTAGAGTACATGAGGGGAGAAGGGATCATACAAGCACAGGCCCAGCAATCAAACCATGGCCATTATATCTGAACCAGGTCATTATATCTGAACATTTCAGAACTAAGCAGCCAACCATGAAGCTGTATGTTTCAGTATAGAAATGTGGCTGCTAAGCTTTGGCCTTGTTCATGATGGCCATTATCATGACTACTCACAATAAGGTCAGGAGTTTTTTCAGCATTCAAGATAGAAAATATTAAAGGTGGCAAAGGAATAATCTGCTTTTTAATCTGCTTAACATATTGGTGTTGACAGTTGCAGAGGACCAAAGGCAAGGAACAGTGGAGAAACGCTTCCTCTCCTAAATTAATTCTACATATTGTTTTAATTTATATAGCATAAAATAAATCTTGAACTCTTTAGGAGTTCTCTGATCCATGCTATAGTGATGGCTACTGGTTTAAGATGTTTTTAAAAAGTGGATCAGACACATTCAGGGGGATAAATGGCTTGTAATAACTGACACCGAATTTTCGTCTTCAGAGGCAGTTTCTCTAAGATACAGAGGTAGACATCAGAAGATGACCTCTGTGCTTCCTTGGCAGCTTTTCAGGGAAATTTGAGCGATTATCTGTCTAGGAAGATCTTTGGTCTAGTCTAGTAAGGTGCAGTTAAACTTAGGGAAGGAGCCATAACTCAGTGGTAAAGGAAGTGGTTTTCACTCAGAAGGTCTATAGTTAAAGCTCTACCACCTCCAGTAGTTCTCCAGTTCACTGGTGGAGAGCAGGGGAAGACCTCTACTGGAGACCCCTGGACAATCATTGACAGTCTGAGTCTCCATAAGGCACTTCCATATAACCATGGGACATATTATTTAGCTGAAACACAAAAAATTCCAAATAAAAAGGTAAATCAACATGGAACAACATATAATCTGTTCCACATAATATATTTCTGGTAAGGCCTTGGAGGAGGAGCATGTCTCATGGCTTAAGTGCCACTCGGTGCTTAACATCCACTCAGAGTGGCTGTCCCGCCCGAGTGCCGCCTCCTCCAATTGGCTTGCCTGTCTGTCCAGCAGCCAGCCAATCATCTTCCATCCCCCACCCCTGACCACCTCCTCCTCCTTCCACTTCCTTCGGAGGCTGCAAATTCCTGCTGCGTGACAGCTGCCCCAGCCTGTGAGTTCTCTTCCCAGGGGTCTCCAGCCTTTCCAGGTCCTGTGAGGAGGGGGAGGCCATCCACAGAGTTCTTCCACCCCACCCCACCCCACCACCCGTTGTATTCCTGAATGCAACAGTCTTGTCCCCTAGTAATGACAATAAAAAACAAGAAACTATGTTGATCATCCCCCCAATTTACCCTTCTGTTTTACTGTTTTTAAAGACCTTTTTTGTATATTTAGTACAAAAATGTCAATGTTAACCATCTAGATGCCAAAGCCCAGAATGTTAAGGGTGATGACTTCCTTCCTTGAAAAGCAGCAGGCTTTGTACTCCTTTGAAACTAAAGATGCCAGGGACTGTCCTGATGCAAGGCCATCCTGAGAAGATGCCCCTGCCTCAGCATCACTAAAAGCATCATTTGCAGAGGGCATATTCTTATTTCTACCTCTCTAATATTTGGAATCGTGATTAAGCCTTGCTAAAATGTTCACCATACCTGTGATGTATTCTACTCACATTAAAGGAGCTCTGAATAGATGGTTTAAAAAACATACAAATTCAAGCACTTAGCTAAATGGTTTTTTCAAGGCTTTTTAAAAGGAGCCAAGCTAATGCAATATTTACTAATGCCCGGGTGTGAATGCAGTGTGGGGTAAAGAAGCTTGTGTCAGGCTGCTTACTTTTTCTTGTCCTTGTCCTTCTTCAGTGGCTGCTGCGATGTGGCCTGCAAAGACTGGCACTGCAGTGTTTCAACCGCTACCTTCCGCCTGTTGAAGGCATTCATCTCTTCCTCCAGCTCTCTTCTCTTCTCCTCCACCTTCCTCTTTTCTTCCTGATGTATCCTTTTTAGATGTTCAAACTTCTCATGCAGCTGACAGGAAAATCAAAACACATCCAGTGAACTTGGCTTTTACATTTCTATTTAGAAAGAGACCTTTGGCCCTGACCTACTCTGAGGCGCTTTGCCACATACGAGTTCTATAGGAACTGGGCTAGTTCAAAATGTTAATGTGCACCACTGCTGCACATTTGTTCTGAAGGGAACTGGTAGCATCTGTAACAGGCAGCTATGTGGGTCAGGCAACTTTTGTATGCTTTTTCTTCTTCCCTTCCAGGCACAGGAAGGAGACGCAACATGTTCCTGATTCATATGGCTCCTTTTTACAGTTATTACTGGAAACATGAGGACAGCAGCTCTTCCATTTCAAAATGAACAATTAACCTGGCCTTCAGTTCCAGTTTTGAGTAAGTAAATTTTTCCCTCATTGCACAAAGCAATACAGCTTCAATGTGGGTTGGAGCGGAGATTTAATATCTAAAAGCTAAGAGAAAAGTCTCATGGTTAGAGCAAACCCCCCCAGGAAGAAGAACTGGTTTTCGTACCCTGCTTTTCACTACCCAAAGGAGTCTCAAAGCAGCTTACAATCATCTTCCCTTACTCTCCCACAACAGACACCCTGTGGGTGGGTGAGGCTGAGAGAGCCCTGATATTACTGCTTGGTCAGAACAGCTTTATCAGTGCTGTGGCGAGCCCAAGGTCACCCAGCTGGCTGCATGTGGGGGAGCACAGAATCAAACCTGGTTCACCCTACTAGAAGCCGCCACTCTTAACCACAGGCAGTCTGGACAAAATTAAAATGTGAATTTTTCTCCTAGGTTTTGGAGCCCAAAATAATTTCCCCCTAACTTTTCCGAGAAGATTTTAAGAATTCAAAGATGATCTTTCAATTTTTGAAGAAAGTTTTAGATCTTCATGGACGGGCTACCAAGCTAGGCACCTGCACAAAGTTATTCGTCATTTTCAGTATACCAGATTGCTAATACATTGACAATTGAATTCAGCAGAAGAATCTCGCTCTCGACTTAAATTAAAGGATTTTTAAGACTTCAAAGAAACGAACAAAAAAAATCAAAATTTGATTTGTTGTTTCAAGAGTTACCATGTTTCAACACTCTCTCTGACTAATCGCCAACAGATTTGGAACAAGAATATGCTTCAGCACTATGACTGTCACACGAGGCACTGCAGTCTGGTTTCAAATAACAGATTTATATCAACAAAGTTATGCATACCAGTAAGAAACATTACTTTCAGTTTTTGTATATTTTATGAAATTATATTTGTGTGTGAAAAAACGGGGTTTTTCCTTCCTTCCCTCTTTCAATTCCAGATCACCCAACTTCTTCAGAGATTAGATAGCTTTAAAAATAGATTAGGCTAATTAATGGAGGTTCTCACAATAGTTATTAACCATCTCAAATGTTGTGGATAAGGAGGGGATAGAACATCTCCCATGCATCCTGTTTAAAGGCAAGAAGGACAAAATGGACAGAAAGGGCAGAACTTTTGTCTAATCAGACTAGCAAGGCAGTTCCCTAATGGTGGAATTCACTCTTAAGAATCATATCCATCAACAGGATTTTTGGACTCAGTACACACAATTCTGTAGCCCATTTTCAGCCTCTGCCATACGTACTTCCCTTTCCTTTTCTTTCAGTTCAGACTCTGTTTCCTTGACCTTGTTCACAAACATCTGCCTCATTTCTTCTTCTTTCCTCTGTAATTCACAAAGGAATTCTTTTCTTTTCGTCTCATATGTTTCTTGAAGGCTAGTAAATAAATACAAAATAATACAGCCCCTGATCATTAGACAGTTAAAAAATTTACAAAACATTTACAAATTAGCAGCAACCATAAAATGTTTATTTACAGCTTGCACTGTGTATGAGAGAAAGAAAGGTTAGAGAATAAATGCCTATACTTTCAATGAGAAAGAAGCTCAATGCAAAACCTGTGATACTTATTCCTGACTCTAAAATTCACCATAGATTGAGACTATTTTCACCTTTCACACATTTCAGCAGGTACATTGGTGGAAAAGAAAGCTCTTCTCTTTCACCTGAAAGGTTGGTTGTCAGGATCAGTATCTTTGAATCCCATTTCTTCCAGCTTACACCGCCTGTACAGCTCATAGTGGCGGGTATGAGTTTGCTCTCGAAGATCTTCCATGTTGACACGGATCAGCATTTCTCGCAGTTTCACGAAGTCACAGTGGCTTTCGTTCTCAACTTGTTAAACAAAAAGTAGGAATGCAGACAGCATGAAAACAATGTTTTACACACACACACACACTGTAACTGGACTAAAAACTCTGCATCTCTTTTGTCAGAGTATACATCTAAATGAAATTAAAGGAAAATTTCCTTTAGTAACAGGATCACAACTTTTTTATCTGGTAGGATTAAGAAGCCATTACATGATTTAAATATGATATACTAGGGTACTGCAGAACTTTGCCAGGCCATCATACGCATTACGGACATAATGAGCATTCAGGAAGATCCATTACCCTACAAAACTGATCTCCTGCCTCTCACTTACAGATACATCTTTTAATTCTCTTCAGGCCTTTAAATGATTCTATTTTGCTGTACTACAGTAACTCTGGAGGGCAGAATGCATGTGCAATCTTCTTTCCAAATGGCACTTGGCCATTTGTCCCAGCCACTACCACTACTATATAGAATCACAGAATCATAGAGTTGGAAGGGGCCATACAGGCCATCTAGTCCACCACCCGAAATTTCTTCTTCAACCACTTTACTTCACCCCTTCTGTATTAGTGAAACTTGTCTGCCAATATATCATTGCCTTTCTTGCCCACATCTCTTCTCCTTGTCTTTCCCTTATTTCCCCAACTTGTCTTCTGCTCCATTTTAACTTCGATATGCAGGGCATGGCCTTGATCTGATTTCTTTTGGTGGTCATTGTTCAGTGCTTAATATTAGTTAGTGTCCATGTTTTAGTCCCAAGTATCAATGAAAATCCCATAATCACACAGATATGGTGCAAATGCAATCAACAAGGAAAAATGTGTGTTTTTGGATTATTATAGCTACATAAGCATGAAATTCATGCTAATGCAATACATCCTGACCAAATGTAAACCTTTAATATTTTGTGACCTTTTCTTCCCTTTATTTTTAATAACCTGGGAATGTTCCCTAACAGCCACTAGGGCCAAGCACATACGGCAGGTGTAAAACAGGCACAGCACTTGCCTTACCTTGCACCACTCCCCACGGATACTGCCGAGCTCTTGCCATTTTGTTTCCAACTTTTACCTCTTCTGTACTCCCCACAACAGCAAATGGCAGGTGAGCCTAAAAATGTGAGTCACAACTTTAATGCACTTAGCCATTTGCCCCAGCCACTGCCACTACTATATAGAATCATAGAATCATCAAGTTGGAAGGGGCCATCTAGGCCACCCCCTGTTCAATTCAGAGTCAGCCTAAAGCAGCCAGGATAAGTATCTGTCCAGCCTCTGCTTGAAGACTGCTAGTGAGGGGGAGCTCACCACCTCCTTAGGCAGTCGATCCCACTGCTGAACTGCTGTGATTGTGAAACTTTTTGCCTGATATCTAGCCTATATCATTCTCCATGTACTTTAAACCCAATACTGCAGGCCCTACCCTCTGCTGCCATTAGGAACCTTTTCCTGCCCTCCTCCAAATGACAACCTTTCAAATACTTAAAGACAGCAAACATGTCCCCTCTCAGCCTCCGCTTTTCCAGGCTGAACATTCCCAAGTCCCTCAGCCTTTCCTCATAGGGCTTGGTCCCATGGTCCCGGATCATTCTCACTGCTCTCCTCTGAACCTTCTTAATTTTGTCCACGTCCTTTTTGAAGTACATGCATGTACGTACAGATTCACCTACACATTCAAAAAAGCAAACACACTTGTGCAATACAGCAAATTCTAGCATGATAGAAATATAGGATTACTAAAATATAGTCTACATTCAACCAGCACAGATACATTCCTGGCTGCCACTTTTGGTAGATAGTGCCATGGCTATGAGCATGGCAACTGGATCAGGAAGTCTGATACAAATCTTATATTTGTGCCTCAAACTCATCTTTCTACTGAAATATAGCAATAACAGTAATCACCTTACATGTTGTCACTGGCAGTGACTGTACCCCACTGTGAGTAGCACATTCCTGGGAAATGGATCTTTGGACCTTCTCGCCAGAATCCTCTGTGCCCACTCCCCAAACCTGCTCCTGAAGTATGGAGGATCTTAGCAAGGTTTTATGTAAGAACTAGCAGAAATCTTGCCACCTTCTTATGCAAGCTCTTTTTCTGCACACAGAACAACTTGTGCAGCAATGGAGGGGCACAAAGCAGGCAGAGTGGGGTCCACACTGGGGATAAAGGTGGCAGAGGCAGGGAGGGTGAAAACTATCAGATCCAGTGTAGTGTCATCCTGGAAGACCCACATTAAAATCTCTAATCCTCTGTAGCAAGCGTTCAGACTATGGCATTTTACACATCCCCTCTGATGACGCATATATAAAATGTCTAGGGGACTCAGAGTGAGTGAAAGTGATTCTCCAGCTGCACCATCTGGGAGACCTTGAGCCAGTCACACAGCCTCACTCAGACCTACCTCACTTGGTGGTTGGGAGGATAAAACGGAGGAGTGTAGAATGGTACGAGCCATCTGGGGTCCTCATTGTGGAGAAAGGTGAGGGATGATACTAGTTATAAATCTAATTTTGCCTACAGTTCACAAAGAAGATGGTCACTGCTGTGCCGATGCTTCATTAGGCATTGCTGGACCATCTTTGGCAGGAGGCAGAATTGCTTATTCAGTATCCAAATTCCCACTAAATATTCCAAGCACAGCAAGCAACAGGGTGGGCAAGAAGGAGGACTGGGTCAGACCCACAGTTAGTAATGACTTCGAAACATCCCTGGATGTTCAACTGTCCAATATATTCAAAATGCAAAGAGGCTCTAATCTCTTTGCAGACACAGTGACAATCCACTGAATGACCTGCTCAGGATTTCGCACACCTTCAAAAATAAAAAGAAGCACTCCAATGAGAAAGGGGACTGATAGCACCTTACAAATATCCCACTATGAATGAAATTTAAATTGGCCTGTATCCTACACATCCTGACTTGGATAGCCTAGGCAAGCCTGATACTGTCAGATCTCAGAAGTGAAGTAGGACCCGCCCCGATTAGTATATGGATGGGAGACCTCCAAGGATTTGGGTCACCCAAGGAACACTAGGGGAGGCAGGAAATTGCAAATCACATCAGATCTCCTGGCTACACTACACGTCATATGATAAATAAGTCGTCCTATGAATTATGAACCAAAGGCTCTTGTTGCCGTGTCTCTTCCCTGCTTCCACCTTCCCCAGTTGCCTCCTGTGATCCCTAGAAAGTTGACACTGTGATTTGAGGGAGCCTCTTGCACCAAGAGCCATGCAGAGCTGCCAAAGAGAAGGAGGATACAGTCCCTTCTCTTTCTTGCACAAATGGATAGCTTGCTAACATCTGCTGATGGAAGAGGGAGGCGAAGGCAACTTCACCTGACACTGCAGCCCTGACACAGACCCTTGCCCACAAGGCTCCCTTGCCCACCAGTCCCAGAGTTTCAGGGATGAGGCTCAGAGGAAGGCACTGGGTACAGCCACATGCATGAGTGCTGTTGTGCTCTTGGCTTGGAGGATCCAAGGCATTCTCTTCAGTTTGGAAATGCGGCTACTGCACAAAGCTATATGAATCTGAAGCCCATGACTCACGTTCATCACTGAGTTAATCTCAGCTACAGCCTCATCATCCGTGGGGAACTGATAGATCTGGACTCCGTTGCTGACCAGCTCACTCATTATCTTGATCTTGAATTTGTGCAACTCGCTCTTGGAAATAGTGTCAGCTTTGGCAATTATAGGGATAATGTTCACCTGCACAGAAAAGAGAAGCAACAAAAATAATTAAAAACCAGCTGCAAGGGCTGCAAGTAGGATCTGGACATTTTGTCCGCCCACTCCAGGGGCATGACAGGATGATTCAATACGACACACCTCCTTTTTTATTTCATAAGCTGCTATCAACATTTAGTACTTCCAGGAACATTTTCAGTCCTCATCTGGCTTGTTTTTGCTTTGTTTTTTACCTGTCTAAAACCTTTTTTTTCCCTTTGCATTTCTGAGTAGTGCAGCCAGCTTGGTATAGTGGTTAGGAGTGTGGACTTCTGATCTGGCAAGCTGGGTTTGATTCTGTGCTCCCCCACATGCAGCCAGCTGGGTGACCTTAGGCTTGCCACGGCACTGATAAAGCTGTTCTAACCGAGCAGTGATATCAGGGTCTCACCTGCCTCACAGGGTGTCTGTTATGGGGAGAGGAAAGGTAAGGCAAATGTAAGCCGCTTTGAGACTCCTTCGGGGAGAGAAAAAGCATCATATAAGAACCAATTCTTCTTCTTCTACACAGAGACTAATGATTTTAATGATAACTTAATATGAATGTTCAGGTCTTATGTCTGTGTTGAATTTGTGTATTTGTTTTGTAATGTCTCACAATGGCCTAAGGCTATAAACCAGTGGTCCTCAACCTTTTTATCACCAAGGACCGGTCAACGCTTGACCATTTTACTGAGGCCCAGGGGGGGGTAAGCTTTTGCCAAGGGACGTTGCTGCCGCCACCTGAGCCCCTGTTCTACTTGCTTTCCTGCTGGCGCCCCTGACTTCCCACCACCCGCTGGGGGGGCACTGCCAGCAGCAACTGCACAGTGCCACGCCGAGGGGGAGCTGTGAAGCCTCAACACTAATGCACAGAGTATGAGAAAAAAACAGGAAAAACTAGAAGTCTTAATAGGGGAAGGGAACTATGACCTAATAGGCATTACAGAAACTTGGAGGGATAACACTCATAAATGGAGCATTAGGAATAAGGGGTACAACTTATTTCAAAGGGACAGACAAAGAAGGGGGAGGTGTAGCAGTATATGTTAAGAATGTGCATATTTGTGAGGAAATACATGTGCCTGAGCAAGGAAATTTGGTTGAGAGTCTTTGGTAAAAATAAAAGGAGTAGGAAATAACAGTGGTATTGTGGCATAGACCACCAGGCCAGGCAGAGGACTTGTATGAGATGCTCCTAGACCAGATTTCAAAATTCTCGAAGAGGTGGGATACATGGGTCATGGGTGATTTCAATTACCCAGATATCTGTTGGAAGACCAACTCTGCTAAACGTTGCTGACAACTTCATTTCACAGAAGGTGGAGTGAGCAACTAGGGGGTCCACAATTTTAGACTTGATTCTCATCAATAGGGAGGAACTGGTTAATGAGGTGAAAGTATTGGATGCACTTAGTACAAGTGAGCATGTGATTTTGGAATTTACAATCTTGGGGAATAGAAAAACTGTCAGACACATAGGCTGGACTTCAGGAAAGTAAATTTTAACAAATTTAAAGTTATGCTGGGTAGAATCCAGTGGTCAGGAAAACCACTGGAGGTGTGAGCAAGACGGGTCAGAGTTTCTTGAAAGTGAAATACTGAAGGCACAACCACAAACAATTCCCTTGAGAAGGAAAAACAGGACGAGCCTAAAGAAGCCACGGTGGCTCCGTAAACAGCTTTCAAAAGAATTCAGTAATAAAAAGACTCATTTAGGAAATAGAGGGAAAGCCTTATAACCAAGGAGGAATATAAACAAATAACTAATGTTTCAATCAATCTTTGTTGGTATTAAAGGTGCTATTGGGCTCTATTTTTGTTGTGCCACTTCAGACCAACACCGGCTACCCACTTGAATTAATGCTTGTAGGGAGAGTGTTAGAAAATTAAAGCTCTGTAGGAGATTAGGCTAGTGAGAAATGCTAAACACTAAAAGAACTTCTGAGCCCCTGTTCATTTTTTTTGACAATTCGTGGAGAACAGGTGAAGTGCCATGGAAATGCCGATCGCCATTTTGGGATCAGAACGCTAATTTCTTCCAAACCAGCTTGGACAGGGATTCTGGTTTTCTTTGGGGTGGGAATCATCTGGGCATTGAATTGGGGTCACTGTGGGTGGGCAGGTAGTTGTGAATTTCCTGCATTCGACAGAGGGTTGGACTAGATGATTCTGAAGGTCCCATCCAAGTCTATGATTCTATGCTGTGATATAGAATCATAGAGTTGGAAGGGACATCCAGTGTCATCAAGTCCAATCCCCTGAACAATGCAGGAACTCACAACTACATGCCCACTCACAGTGACCCCAATTTTATGGCCAAGTGATCCCCCCACCAAAAATCTCCTAATCCAGCCTGGCCTGGAGGAAATTCACCTACGATCTCACAGTGATGGGCACCTAGCCAGAGTGATCCATCCGACAGTCACCTCTAGACTGGACTTCTGCAACTCGCTCTACGCAGGCCTACCTTTATCCTTGATCCAGAAACTACAACTGGTACGGAATGCTGCAGCCAGGATTCTCACTAAAACATCATGGAAGTCCCACATCTGGCTGGCACTCCGACAACTTGGCTGGCTCCCAGTTGAATTCCAGATTAATCTTAAGATTTTGGTAATCACCCTTAAGGCCATACGCGGTTTGGGCCCAGTGTATTTGAGAGACCACCTCCCTGGCTATATCCCCAAAAGAGTCTTACGCTCTGCCACCTCTAGCTGGCTGAGGATTCCTGACCCCAGGAAGCAATGTTGGACCTCAACAAGGGCCAGAGCCTTCTCAGTCTTGGCCCCCACCTGGTGAAATGAGCTCCCTGAGGAAATCAAAGCCCTGCCTGAACGTCCACAGTTCTGCAGTGCCTGCAAAAGGGAGCTCCTGCACCAGGCATTCACTTGAGGCCAACCAACTCGGAACATCTGCTGGTGTCCCCCCCCCAGACACCCTTCCATGACTGAACAAAGTAAATTTATGCAGTTTTCCATGTAAACTGCCCAGAGCTGTAATGAATGGGCAGCATAAAAATAATAGATAAAAACTAAAATGACAGACAGAGACAGATACAGTTCTCTGGGTATGCAAGGAAAGGCCATAAGAGACAAACACTGACATATCCCTTCCTGCCCATCAACTTACAATGCGCCTAAATTAATAAAATCAGCATTTCTGTCAGATGACTATCACCTCTTAGTCATCTTCTCTCCAGGCTAAACATACCAAACTCCTTCAACCTTTCCTCATACGACTTGGTCTCGAAACACCTCACCATCTTTGTAGCCCTCCTCTAGACATGCTCTAATTTCTCTACCTCTTTCTTCAGTTGTGGTTCCCCAGAACTGAGCACAGTACCCCAAGTGAGGTCTAACCAGAGCAAAGTGGTAACATCACCTCATGTGATCTGGACACTATACTCCTTTTAATACAGCCCCAAATCCCATCTGCCTTTTTAGCCACTGAGTCAGACTACTGACTCATGTTCAGTGTATGGTCCACTGAGATCCCTAGAACCTTTTTACACATACTACTGCCAAGAAAAGTCTCACCCATCCTATGCTGATGAATTTGATTTTTCCTACCTAAATGAAGACCTTTACATTTATCACTATTGAAATTCATTTTATTCATTTTAGCCCAGTTTTCTAGTCTTTCAAATTCATCCTGTATACTGATTCTGTCTTCTGGTGTGTTTGCTCCCTCCCAGTTTAGTGTCATCTGCAAATGTAATAAGTACCCCCTCTATTCCTTCATCTAAATCATTTACAAATATATTGAACAACTAAGGTCCATGGACAAATCCCTGAGGCACTCCACTCATCACTCCTTTCCAAGATGATGACGAACCATTTACAAGCACCCTTTGGGTGCAATCTGTCAACCAGTTCTCAATCCACCTAACTGCAATAGGATTCATGACACTTTTTACCAACTTGCCTATAAGAATATCATGTGGAACTTTATCAGAAGCCTTACTGAAATCAAGGTAAACTATGTCCACAGTATTTACCTGATCTAGAAAGATAGTAATTTTATCAAAAAAAGAGATAAGTTTAGTCTGACATGATTTGTTCTTGAGAAAACCATGCTCACTCTTAGTAATTACAGCCATCCACTCTAGCTGCTCAAGGACCCACTGTTTGATGATTAGTTCTAAAATTTTTGCCAGCTATAGACTTCAAGCTGATGTTATCCAGATGCTCCTTTTCCCCCTTCTTGAAGATGGAGCCATTTGCCTGCCTCCATTCTGGCACTTCACCTGTTCCCTAAGAATTGTTAAAAATAATGGACAGAGGCATAGAAATTACATCTGGAAGTTCTTTTAGTACCCCTGGATGCAATTTATCTGGCCCAGAGAATTTGATTTCATTTAAAGAAACTAGATGTTTATGGTCTAACCCTATAGTGATCCCAGGCCACAACTCCCATCCCTCATCCTGTGAAATGATTTTGCCACATTGAGCATGATTCGCCTTGCAAGAGAAGACTGTGAAGTAGGAATTGAGCAGTTCATAGTCCCCTTCCTTTATTAGGATTTTAGTTCTTCCTACTTGTTTCCCAAACTTTGCACATTAGTATAGAGGCATTGTAATCCTTCATATGAGTACCCCAGGGTTTTAGTTTTTGAATTTACCTGTAAGTTAACAGTCCCCTGCATATGTACCAATCCCTTTAACACCAACATTCAGAACTCCAGAAATGATGTTGCCAGCACTGTAGCCTAGGCCACCCTCTCTCGCCACATAAATCCCCCCATTAGTCAAATGATAGGCAGTGGGAGGCGGGGCATGGTGGCAGGCGAACCTCACCTCCACCAGGGCCTGGCAACCCCAGGTCAGATTGATCTCTGCTCCGTCATTGAGCAAATTCCTGGCAGCATTTAATGTTTCTTTTTCTCTACAGCATATTTAAGACTTCATCCAGCCATTTTAAAATGGTTTTTCTTCTTTTCAATAATTAACAGTTATTTTTTCCTTGGATATGTGAAGAGCCCACCAGGTTAAATAATGACCTCTTCCTTGTTTGTGGGTGGCCCACTTTTATAACTGGTACAATTTTGTAACCTGTACAGGGACCAGCCAGTTTTTTTACTTGATGCGGTGCTTGAGATTGAAGATCAGTCGATAGTATATGGGCTATAACTTGATTAAAACGATTTGGAATTGCAGCCAGAATTGACTTACCTAAAAAATGGAAAGACACTGGTGGTCTACTCTAGACCATTTGGAATATATGAGTAAAATTACCCATTTGGTAGGGTTCCATGAAGAAAAGGAAATATCAAATACACTAAATTACTATGATTACTGGAACAGCTTTGTAAGTTACCAGAATATGGCTTCCATAAGAATTTCCCAGTGGAAATATTTTTGGCCAGAATGATTTAAGATGTTAACTAGTATTATATTGAATCACTAGAAGTATTTTCTGAGCTACTTTCAGGCACCTTGTTATGGCATTAAAGCTTCTGCGGAATGGATTCCAATACTTGTGATGCCAGAGGATTCTAATCCATGAAACCTTGACAGCAAAGCTCATACTATAATCAGGGGAGGAAACTGGCCATAGATTTGCCTGCCCCCACAAAGGAGGAGGGAAGAAGGGAGGGCCAGCCAGTGTCACACTTAGAGTTGCCAGTTCCAGGATAAGAAATACCTGGAGATTTGGGGGTGGAACCTGCGGAGAGTGGAGTTTGGTGACAGGAGGGACTTCAGTGGGGTAGAATGCCATACAGTCCACTTTCCAAAGCAGCCATTTTCTTCAGGGGAACTGATCTTCATCACCAGGAGATAAACTGTAATAGTGAAAGATCTCCAGGTGCCACCTTGAGATTGGCAATCCTAGCCACACCTTGCTCAGCTCGGCAGCTCTACGAAGCTGGGGCCCATTTGTGGTTGTTTTGGTTGGGCTTACCTGGGGCCATCTTCTCCAGATCAGGTGCTACCCTTTTGTACTGTGAACTGGACTAGGTCCAGTAGGAGGGGAACAGGCCATTGACCCACTGGGGAATTCTCTGGTTGCTATAATGGCCAGTCCATTGCTGGCTATATCTTTTAAGGGGAGCACT
Organism: Paroedura picta; assembly: GCF_049243985.1. NCBI lineage: Eukaryota > Metazoa > Chordata > Lepidosauria > Squamata > Gekkonidae > Paroedura > Paroedura picta. Next base: position 95,534,498 of record NC_135371.1, read on the forward strand.
GCACAGGGCATCAAGGGGGAAATATTCTTAGCATTTTGACCAGTTTGGTATCTACATTTGTGTTATCAGCCTTAGGAGCAATATACTTCCCTCTAGCATGATGATAAATTATATTCTTAACTGCATTATTAATGTAGCACACTTAGAGCTATCAGTATAAAGCTAGGAAAAAATCAGAACTATTAGGAATGCATTCATCCCACGGTGCATGGGAAGACAGCTTAATTATAACAGCACAATTCATTAAGTTAACTGTGTCTGTCCATTGAAAATCCAGCACTCATCAGTATTCACTGTTTCTGTCCCTTGATTAAAATATTTTGTTCTGAAAAGCTAATAAATAATATGTAGAAAGTAAAAATTCTGGCTGAGATTCAATCATCCCCCTCTGAGTCCCACAAGCAGTAAACATGCCTATGCATACGCATGGGAAACTGGTAGCTATTTCCCATAGGTCTTGTGGGGAACCATTGCTTATGAGACTACAGAACCTGCATCCACGGTGGTTAGAGTAGAATCTGAGAGACCAGGTTTTGAAACCTCACTCTGCCCTGGAAGCTTGCTGGGAGACTTTGGGTGCTGTGTGGATGAAACAGTGTAGAGGTGAATGATGCAGGCCGCTTCAGTCCCACTGGGAGACAAAAGCTGAGTATCTATGAAGTAAATAAATACTGGGAGATTGCTTCACCTCAAGAGGGGAAACTAAAAAGGATGCTGCTTTGGATTCAGCTTTCTCCTATAATGCCCTACAGGGCTAGCTTTGTGAACTGGTACAATTTATAGCAACTGGCAACCAGTAAAATATTATTACTTCTTCAAGCTAACTTCTGGATTGTTAATTAATTTGACACTAGCAATTAGCTCTAAAAGAGGAATATGGGGGTTTTTTTAAGTGTGATTTAAGTGTGCGAGGGAAATGCTCCAGCAAGCTACCAAGAAGAAGCACCATAAAAACACACAGCTTCACTGATATTAAGCTTGAAGTGCTGTTGAGCACCTCCCTCCCCCACCCCCACGTACAGATTCCTCAATGATGACAGTTTTTACTTGGCTGCCCACAGATGCATAAGCATGAAAGGCATTCTTGTACTAATGAACATGTGCATGGTTTATTGTATGAAATTCAATGCAACCATGCATTTTTCTCTCTTGTTCTCTGTGTGCCGCAGAATGGAGATAAAGTAGTTAAAATTGGATCCTGACCAAAGAACAATAACATTCGTTCTGGGATCCCAAGGAGACTTGTTTTTCCAAAACAACCACCTCCCCGTCTCCCGTGCTGCATGGAAAACCGATTTTGAAACTGGGCACAGCGGAGATTTCAAAGGCAACTTGTAATACAGCACAGGAGGCAGCTATAGAACCCCAAGGATTCTACTTCCCTTTATCACACATATGTGTAACCCAAGCAACTGGTCTTTGGGAACAATGAGAGTGCTTCAACCATATGTTGTCACTTGATTTTTGCGGTGTTCATATCTAAAACATTCTGACAAATGGCCAATGTCCTCTGAAAGTTATACCTACTCAGCGCTTCCTGAGACTCAGCTGCCAACAGGAGTTTTATGGCTGCAAGAACAAAGAGCCCTGCTGGATCAGAACAGTGGTCTATCTAGTCCAGCATCATGCCTCATACATGGACCAACCAATTACCCGGAGAGCCAACAACACAGCATAGAAGCCAAGGCTTACTTCTGATGTTGCCTGGCTGTTCTGCTATTCTGAGGTCTACTGCCTCTGAACACAGAAGCTTCCTTTCATCACCATGGCTAGTAGCCACTGACAGACCTGTCCTCTGTGAATCTTTCTAGTCCCCTTGTATGGCTGTCAATGTCCACATTCATCACTTTATTCTCTGGCAGCAAATTCCACATTTTAATAGGCAAAGAGCCCCAAAGCACTTCTATGTTGCAAATCAAGACTTCCTCATCCTGTTCTGGCTTACTTCCTCTTCAAACTAGCTGCTGATGTATCACCATCTTGAACTGACCCTCTCCTGTCAAATGCAGGTTTGGATCCACAGGGGCATTCTGTGGATGGATTTCCACCCATGGAATGTTACTTTATTCATCTCTCCCTTCCTTCTGCAACCCAAATGCTCCAAGAGATCCAGTCATTGATTATACAATCAAGCATATGCAGATCACGAATGCTTTTTCAAATGCAGGACTTTTTTTTCTAAAATCAGAACCAAGCATCTTAATAATGTAGCTAATCAGACAGATTTGTTCCCAATTTCTTTTTTTTAAGTCCCACTTTAAAAAACAAGACATGGATCAGTTCCAGTCTGTCTCTCTTGGTTTAACTGCCATCTCTGCCAGCTATTATTTGACTTAAGAATTCATCTTTGAAGAGGACTTTTGGCTGTCTGTAAGTAATGAGATACAGTAGGCAACAGCTGGTTATGAACTCAGTTGAAAATACATCCACGATGGAAGAGCACATTATGGAAACATTCTCCATCCTGGTGAAGACAATCTGATGGACAAGATTCCACATCACTACAGGAAACACAGACAATCTAGCTTGCATCTGACATCATTCTGCTGACATCGCTAAGCTGTTGAACAGCTGCCCTCCTTCCAATGTGCAACTAATCAAAATGCCTACCACCAAAATACATCTTAGTGAAGTGGATGTTTGATCTCAAGCCAAGTGTCATATCAAAACCACATTTGACAAAAAGACAAAATTATATGGCACTGAGAGCATGATTTCCTACCTAGCCCACAAACCTCCAAGTTGGCCCTGACTGTGTCCTACAGAAGTTCATTTCCAAACCAACCTCTGCTATCATTAAACCCTTTTATTCTTTAGATCCCAGCGCACAACTTGTGTAGAATAAGCCTAATAGTCTCTGACCTTCTGTTTATCACACCACTACGTATTCATCTACCACTGATTCAAAAGCCTTCCTAAGCTACATAGCAAAATATGAACACAGTTCCACACTGAAATAATTTTCAACTGGTGCTTTTTTGTACCCATATTGCTGGCTTGGAACGTCACACTTAGGTGCTGCATTTGCCAAGTGTAGCCAAGTTGCCATGAACTACCCTACCCTTAATGTTTTCTTACCTTATGTGGCTCTACACTGATTAAAACACACACAAATGCCTTGCCAAATATGAAAGTGAATTGATTTAATATATATCCCTGCTTTGCTATGTAGTATAGGCCTTCAAGAAGGCTTAAAAACAAAATTAAAGCCAATCCATAGCAAAAAACCTAAAGGTGCATGCATGTTGAAATACATTTGTATCAGTAGGTGCTGGTTTCCAAAACATTCTCACCTCCTAGCACTGAAAAGCTCAAAAATTCCATTCAATTCGATCTGCAGGCCGAAGCAATAATGAATACAGGAGGACTCATTTTATTTCCAACAGACTTTCTCAGCTTTTTTACCATTGAGAAACCCCCTGAACCTTTTTTCAGGCTTTGAGAAACCCTAAGATATGGTTGGGAAACACAGCCACCCAAACCCCTCCCTTTCCCACCTCCTCTAGGCCCATCTTTGGCCATTTTGGGAGGGTCAACATAACCATATATGGTTATATCACCCATTACACATTTAACAAATTAAAAAATATATTAAAATTAATTAAACCCCCACCCATTCAGGAAACCCTTCCAGAGCCATCAAGAAACCCCAGGGTTTCATGAAACCCTGGACTAGATGTTACAAAAAGTTTCATATTAGTAAACAACCTTGGCTGGCTCAAATAATCTTCAAGATTAAAAAGCCACACATAAGAATTTAACATAATTGACACCAACGCAGTTTGCAGCCTGCCCCTCAAGCTGCATTCACAGCCTGGGTTTCAGAAGACTTGCTTCTCTTCCTTGAGCACCATTTAAGAACCCACTGGTAATTAAGTAGCAAGAATGGTGCACCAAAGGTCCCCCATAAAGAAATTATTTCAGCATTCCCAAAACAACATATTTGGCTGTGTGCTGACATAAATAACTGCTTCCTTAGACACACTCTAAATCAACAGTGTACGCTAATGCCTACTACACTCAAACAGCAGTGGCTTAAACAGAATAACTGCAGTCTGGTTGGGAAGTGATTTCTTGTGTTAACCATCATTTTATCATTTAATCTTTTGACTGTTGTTCCTATCAACATAACTGTCAGGATGAGACTACTCACTAATCTCTATGCGCAATAAGTATTTCCCTTCCCTAACCCAGTTGCTCTTTGTGCATGCCCCCACCACAAATCACTTTGGACTGCCAGAAGAATGGTATATTGGAAAATTTAATGATTATACTCATCTAAAAAACTAAGGGTTTCCATATTATAACAACTCTGATAAGGTAGAACTTAGCCAGAATGACCCCACTGATGGATGTAGAAAATAAACCAAGGGCGATATAATAGTTTTTATCCTTTTTAGGGGGTGGGGAAGCAATTGTTGTAGTACAAGGATTCTTGGCATCTTAAGTGTTTCCAGATAGCTGAAGGAAAGAGGATATCTGCAGCTACTGTTTTATACATAAACTAGGGGCAAAGCCCGTTGTCTCCAAGAATACAACGGGCGCTAGAGCTTGGCAGTGGGAAGAGGAAGGGGAGGAGTTGTCCAGTCTGTAAGGGCATGGGGTTGTCATGTGTGTTGTGTGGGAGGTTGTGGTGGCATGGTGGCAAATGAGGCCATGGGTGTGGAGTTATAGGTGTCAAGAACCTGTGGTGTGGAATGTTCGTTGATTGTGGGAGAGGACTGACCTTTGGGAATTGTGGCATAGTAGTTACAGATGAGCTTTCCAGAGCCATGTCCTCAGATATGTGAAGGGAAAATCAGACTGGAGACTCTTCTTAGGGGAAGATTACATGGCAACCAATTCCCCCTAGTTCTGCGTCATTTCCCTTCTTGGGTGAATTAGGCCACATTCACCGAAATGCCCCTCTGCCCTAATACACATGGGGTAGTCACAGTACACAGGTGTCTACCCTTCTGTGTCCCACTGTTGGTAAAATGTTATTTTCACTGTTGGTAAAATGTTATGCGCCCACATGCTTCTTTCATGGTTGCTCCTTAGAAGAACAGATTTTTGTACCCTATTGCTTACTACCCAAAGGAGTCTCAAAGTGGTTTACAAACACCTTTTCCATTTGTCTCTCCACAATAGTCAACCTGTGAGGTATGTGGGGCTGTGAGAGATCTGAGAGAACTGGGAATGGGCCGCAGTGACCCAGCAGGCCTCAGGTGTCTCAAAGCATTTTCCAATTGTCTTCCCCTTCTCTCCCCATAGCAGACTCCCCATGAGGGAGGTGGGGTAGCGAGCCTCACAGGGAAGCTGGCAACCCTAAGAGGAAGACTGTCTGTGCACAGCAGTCTTGACCTGAGTAAGGTTTTTAATACTGTTTTTTTATTTGCCAGGCCAAGGTTATTTGCCAGTTACTATTTCAGTTACGATGTGTCTCCAGACATTTACTTGTTCTCTATTTAGTTTCAGGCTGTAAATATTTATTTAGATCTTCCTGCACTTTCCAGACTCACAGGACTGATGCTGGTCTGCCTGTCTGCGCCCCAGAATACAAACAGTTGCTGATAAGGGCTGGCCATAGCCCATAGCTCAGGAGGGACACACCTGCACCACTCCCTACCAACTGCAGGCAAAAACGGCTCATTTGAAGGCTGGACTCTGAGGCATTGTACGATTTTGAAGTCCCACCTCCAAACCTCCAGGAATATTTCCAACCCAGGGGTAGCTAACCCCCAGGTGGAGCCTGGAGAGCTCCTGGAATTACAGCTCACCTGCAGAGTATAAAGATCAGCTCCCCAGGCAGAAAGGGCTACTTTGGACAGGGTTGTGATAGAGAAGAAATATTTAAGGCTTCCCAAACAGGTTGTTGTTGAATTGAAAGACTTGAGGCCTACTGCACAGGGTTGTTGTGCAGATGAAACAGGAGACAAAAGAGCCAGCTTCCTCTGCAGAATAACACTGTGCAGTGGCCTCAAATCTGCAGAGAGTTGCAAAGAAGAAAGACACATGGCTTGGCTGTGTCTAACCCCCGGCCAGAGCAGTATTTTAAGTGAGAAGGGGCTTTTCTGTCAGGCAACTGTTTGGCAGAAGGGGTAAGTCCCCCCCCCCTCAAAAGGAAGGCCCTCAGTCTCCCCTGCGTTGCTCTTGGAAAGGCCTCCCTCCCCTCAGTCAGGGCCTGTCAGAGGCTCCTTCGCAGCAGGCCTGAAGGGGGGAGGGGGAGCACTCTGCAGCCTCCTGCCAGCTCTGTCAGGGTTCTGAGGCAATTTGCAGTTGGACATAACAGTTAGGGCAGCCTTGGGGGGAAAAAGGCTGGTGCAGCCTGTCCAAGCCTCTGTTCTCATCCCCCTTGGCAGCCCTACTGACCTCCTCTCCCTTTGGTGGTCAGGAGCAGACTGGCAGCAAGACTGGGCTGGGTGAATGGAATTTTGGTCTGTCCTGGTGAGGGGCCAATAGGAAGGCACTTTGCGCGCCTCCCCATTGGCTACTTGGCCCTGGATGGACACTCGGAGGGCCCAATCAGGAGCCGCTTCGCGGCTCCTGATTGGGCCCTCTGAGTTTTTATCCTGGACAGGGCCCGCCCTAACTCCTCCCCAGGTGGCCTTACTCTTTTATTTAATAGGACCCTGTCCTATTTAAAGATAAGAAGCGGAAAGTCAATGAGTAGCAAAAAGTCAATGTTAATGGAATATACACACTTAAGTACATACCTTACTATCCAGTTTTTTCATGGTTACCAAATCCAGGGACTTAAGTGAGTGGCCAGTTGGAGTGATAAAGTAAAGGCAGACATGGATTCTCGTATCATGATAATTGAATAGAGAACGCCGTATTTTTAACTCTTCTTGTAAGTAGTTTTCAAACTGCGTGTCAATGTAATCAACTATTGGCCTGTAACTAAAAACAAATTCAATTAGGAACCTGAACAGTGTGATTTACACTTTCTGATTTCAAGTACACTGTCTGAAAACAAAAACATCCGTACCAAGAGCAACACGGTTTTTCCCAGCCATCAAGTTTTGCTCAAAGCTCAGGGGACTAAACACCTTTAAAAAGACTTCCATGCTGCTAAGAATACACCCCACCAGAAAGCAAGCTAAAATTATGCACAAGATGTTGCATGCAAGGAGCAATGTAATGAAAATCAATGTGAAAAGGGGTTTCAGGTCTCTGATAGGCAACCATGTACTGATCTTGGAGACACTGAACACATTGAACTAGAGTTGCTTACTTCACTATGAAGGAAGAGTTGGGGTTTTGTACCCCACTTTTTACTACCCCAAAGAATCTCAAAGTGGTTTACAATCACCTACCCCTCCTCTCCAGGCACCCTGTACGGTAGGTGGGACTGAGAGCACTCTGAGAGAACTTACTGGCCCAAAGTCACAGAGCTGAGTGCGTGTGAAGGAAGGGAGGAATCAAACCCAACTCCCCAGATTAGTGTCCACCGCTCTTAATCACTACACGAAGCTGGCTCTCAGCTATGAGGAGTTCAACCAATTCTGACTCATTTACAAGCTTCACTGTGTAGCCTTTGGCAGCAAGTTAAATCTTTGGCAAAACTTAATTTACAAGATGGCTGCTGGACCAAAAAGCTTCATAGATGGAAATGAATTATATTTTTGAAATCCTGTGTGACCTTGAGCAAATGCTGGCTTGGTTCCAAAGGAACTGTCCTTTTGGCTCTGCAGCAGTTCCTTCAATTGAATGAATTGAGTTCTGCACCTCCTGCTGCACATTCCCTGCACTGTTCTTGGCAATCTGCTGACCTACAGAAGCACAACCACGAGAGGTACAGAAGGCTGCAAGACAATGAAGAGGTAGCAAAGTTCCTTTCCTTTAACACAAATTTGCTCATGCTGCTTCAGGGCCAAACCTTTGCCTAGCAGTCCTAACCAATGATGCTGCATCACAAGAAATTATAATCCCTCTAATTAAAACATCTATTGCATGTGGGAATAGAACCCCAAAGCTATCAAAATAATCACCATCCCCAGGAAGCATTATAGGCTAATTACACTGGATTAGTCATTTTGTATTCCAAAAACCTGGGGAAGGCACTGGCAAACCACCCCGTATTGAGTCTGCCATGAAAACGCTGGAGGGCGTCACCCCAAGGGTCAGACATGACCCACTGCTTGCACAGGGGATACCTTTACCTTATTCCAAAACCCATGAGATTCCATATGTCGTGAAATGTTTTTATCATATCTTTTTTTCCTCTTCTTCCCTTATATATTCTCTGTACACATGTTTGGCTCTACGACAGATTACGATCTGACTATGTTGAGTTTTAGTTTTGTTATTCCAATACTGAGATAGCTGTATTTTAGGTAGATATTTTGCAAGTTTCAAACAGGCATTGAATGAATCTATGTGAGTGAACTAATGATAATCTATTCTCTGAAGAAGCACCTGGGATTCATCATGGGCCACCGGATAATACAGTAAACTGTATAGCAGACACAGTTTTCCTTAACATTTGTCTCTACAGAATGTTCCCAAGGAAAGTGAGAGCCAATGCAAATTACTGAGCAGGTATAGCCTTCTTCTTCCAAAAATGGCTAGAGACATCTTAGAGTATGTATTTATGTTGGCTTCCATTGAATTACAAGCACTCCTTAATGGACTCTTAATCTACCGGCTGCTTCTAGCACTGCATTGCCAAAAAAGACCCCTGATCGTGTCTCCTATTCCACAGCTCCCTCCACCAAAGTTTCTACTCTCACAACTAGAAGTGGCCACAACAAATGAAATGGGGTTCAAAACTAGTATTTAGAAGCCTACTGTTGGTGGAAATGGAAGAGAGAGAATATGAATTGGCAGAATCTGCTTGAAAAGCATCTTTAATCTTCTACATTCAAGTTTTTTCCTTTCTAGCCTATGTACAACACAGCCTTTGGAACATAATGCAACTGAGAAATCCAAAATTAAAATTATCCTTCATGTCTCAGGTCTGGAGTTTCAGAGTCAATATGAATGCTTTACTTTTTTAATGAAGTTCAATGCACATGGAAACATTTATTAAATCTGGATAGCATAAGCTGGCGATTGTGCTATACTTAGCTCCTGAAGTGAACTCCATTGTATTCCAAAGCAGTATGTTACATGCCAAAACTCTGTGGTCTTTCTGCATCAAATCAGAAAGTAACTTGCCTTTCATCTTTATTTATCTGATCCCCAAACCCCACCGCATCCACGATTGTGAGCTTCAGCTGGACATTGCTTTCCTGCAGGTCATATGTCCGTGGCCGCAGGCGGACTGTACTCTCATAGTGACTGGCTTCCTCAGTCTCAAACGTCGTATTAAAAAGAGTATTCATCAGCGTGGATTTCCCAATGCCAGTTTCGCCTAAATTTAAAAACAACCACATCAATTTTTCAGCACAAATTTCTCCTGGCTTCAAGACAAATTAGCTAGAAAATGACATTGTATCCCTCAAAGAATGTTCTTAATATTGATTCCCCCCCCCCAATGAACTGAACCATACTTTCTTTAAGTATAATCCCTCCATCTCTCTAAAAATGCATATGAAAAATTGTTTTCCATCCTTTCCCATTAAAAAAAATTAAGGCAGATTCCATTTTCAGATATAACTGGCGCAGCAATATTTAAAACAGTTTCTACTCTTAAGAAACCACAGGTTTGTAGTTCTCTTCTAGAGCTCAAACTGTAAGAAAAAAAGACAAACATCCATACAATTCCAAAAGATACAATCACTCCACCTCCTCCATCCACACACACACAAACAATTATCAACAGCAAGGAAATCTGAAGTAATGTAATTTTGAAAGATTATCATAAACTCCCACCAAGAGTCAGGAATTGCTTGTCAATAACAATAATCATTTCCATATAATCCCAATCCACACAGACCTGTTTGACAGAGGGCAGAATACCAGAAACTGCTGCTTTAATGGTTTGTGATACAAGAATGTGTTGCAAACTGAGCTGGTAGAATTGGAAGAGCAAGTGGGAACTGAACTGGGGAATATTTGCTCTGGGCTATGGCTGGCAGAAACCCAGACTTTTGAAATAGCAGAGCCACTCTGTCAGAGAGGCAATGAGGTGTGGGGATATTTTGAAACATCAGTTAACAAACCCTTTCAAAGCTGGCCCAGGCCCATTAATAACAAGAGAATCTTTCAAGACATTCCAAGCCGTAGAGAATTTAATGCTTTCTTTGTGATTTAGAACCTTCTGTCCTTAATCCTTTCTCTCCACCCACAATGATGCATAAGCAACCTTTATGCCTAGACTCCCTGTCCAAATTTACATAAGAACTGATCATATTTCTTTGTGATAGTAATCTGTGTTGAAGAAAGAACAGGAGGTTCAAGTTTCTTTTGGACCCCCAAATTCAACATCAAAGCCTTTCCCTTTTGTATGTAACACTGGAGCGACTCAACTTAGAGGTGAAGGAGAACAAGCACTGGAAGTGAATCAGAAGTGAATTCTGAAAGCTGCCTAGCACTCTCCTTGCACTGATTAGTCCAATCCTATTATTCTCCCTCTCTTACCAGGTTCTGCCACAGCTAGCAACATTTGCTCACCATTTGCTTTAGTGCAGGGTGGGAAACATCCCGAGGAACTATGCCTATTTTGTTAAAAGCAGAATAATTCTTTCTGAGAGCAATTTCTTCTAGCATCCTCAAGAGTGAATGTGTCTGACATGACTTTCATTGATAATACTCTCAGTCCTTGGTAGTGTCTCCATTTAGGGTGGAGTTAGTGTATAAGGAGTCAACATCCATTGTAACTAGGTGAATATTCTCATTCATGTGTGATTTTTCTCTCAATTCTCAGTGTTTTTAATATAAAGTGGTGTCTAAGGGACAAAAAGTCTTTAAAAAATCCCTATATATCTGAAGAGTATTTCCAGGATTGGATCACATCCAGAGACAATCGGTCTCCTAGGGGAAGGAAGAACCTCCTCATGAATATAAAGATTCTATTGCAAGAATATCGATTTTGAAAAGCCTTGAAAATTATTAACAGAAGGCATCATAGAACCTCAACAAAACCCAGAAAATCCAGCACTATTGTTAGATTCTGAGAAACAAACATATGCAGACAATTTAGAATTCTTGGCTTGTACACAGCCTCAAACTGGAGCTATTGACAGCCTGATCTGTGCTGAATTTTCAAGGAGTATTTGAACTCTTGATTGGAACAAAGGAAAAAAGCATATTCATTATATACTCAATGTACAATCCCCCCCTCCGTCAAGAAGAAGAGAAGAAGAAGAGTTGGTTCTTATATGCCGCTTTTCCCTACCCGAAGGAGGCTCAAAGCGGCTTACAGTCGCCTTCCCATTCCTCTCCCCACAACAGACACCCTGTGGGGTGGGTGAGGCTGAGAGAGCCCTGATATCACTGCTCGGTCAGAACAGTTTTATCAGTGCCGTGGCGAGCCCAAGGTCACCCAGCTGGCTGCATGTGGGGGAGTGCAGAATCGAACCCGGCATGCCAGATTAGAAGTCCGCACTCCTAACCACTACACCAAACTGGCTACACCAAACAATTTAGTACAGCTGGATTATGATGCTGCATTTGATCATCCAATGTCAACATGTGGGACTCTATAGCCTACACACGCTGAGCTGACCCAGGCTGAGCTGACCCAAAGATTTCACAGAAATATGGTGGAGTACATGTCATCTTCAAGCTGCCTGCTGTTTGTTCTGAAACTCGTCTCTAAGGATCAGCACAGCCTTGACTTGACAGTTACCTCTGCACACTTCCCCACTCAAAGATAAAATTTCCCTCCAAAATAAAAATATTCTTTCCTCACAGACTGAGCTAGCCTTGTTGTGTGGTTTCTTAGTTATAAAATGAAGTTCACTGTCCCACCCTGTTACTGAAAGAACTTTTTGATTTCACTCGGCTCTAGAACTTTTGGGAAGGTATAGTCCCTTTTTCTTATAACCCTTTATCAGAAAGGCACTGAGGCATTTTTAAGAAATAAATGATTTTATTTTACAAAGAAGGAATGGGGAAGTTGGTTACACGGTTTTGAGATGTTCTTAGACCTATTTTTAGTGGTTGGGATTTCTTTTAAACTGAGGGGTTTATATGTTTATCTTTTTTGATCATTTTATTTATTGAGTTCCCCTGGCTTCTAAAAAATGGGCACTCTTTCCTAGTACCACCGCTTTCCCCCTTCCGAGAAGTACCAGTATCTCACCTTCTACTAAGGAGTCTGAAGTATCTACACATGAATTTGAGGAAATACACTTAGATGATTTCCCCTTTTAAGTTGGGCAGGGATCCTCTTTCTGAGAAAACCTCTCCTTCCAATTTGACCCAAATTGGGAGTTAACATACGACTGCCCAAATTCCCACTGCTACATAGCTGCCCTAGTTGCCCTAACATTGTGTGGTTCAGTTGTCAGTAGAAAACTCAGTTTTTTTAATGAGAGTTTCCCCTCAGAGTGGATGGTCAGCTAAGCATAGACTCACAGGTTCTGTCAGAATCAGAATGGACTGACTCTCTCTCTCTGGACACAAATAATCAGCTCCCTCTCAGTTGTTGCTGGCCAATCAGAGCACTCAGAACAGGTTGTCTCTCCCTAGTGAACATTCTTAATCTTTCACTTGCTGCTGCTGCTACTTCAGCACCTAGAAGCTGTCTTTCAAAGTGCAGTCCATCAGACTAGGCCAGTAAAGTGAGCCATGAAAAGGGAGAGGTGGGGCAAGATTGCTGGAAGGACAAGAGGCATTCAGTAAATCGCCTCTTTTTTACTCTTCTGCCAACCCAAGCAGAAAAAAAGGAGATTTCACTTGATTCCCAGTGGGCACTGCACACTCTCTTTCCATCCTGCCCCTCAGTTCACTTGTGAGGATCTCCCTATCCACAAAAAAAGGTTTCAGGACAAACAAACAGCTGCTCAAAATGGGAAATATCTCCGTCCATCAAGTTCTTGTGCAAACTCTTCCAGTGGATACAATGCAAGCAAGCACCCAGTAGCAAATGAGACAATGTTTTATGCAATAAACATATCACTTGGACATGTGCTTCAAAATATTTTCCCCAAGAAAAGGTTAAATGGAGCTTGATAGGTACCAGGAGATGAAAATATTTTATGACAGAAATCAGTTTTCAGTGTACAAAGCTTATTATACAGACTAGTAATCAAGCCTGCTGTAAAATAAATACAGCGGGCGCTAGGCAAGGGAGCCCCCGGCAGTCGCACAGAGCGCAGAGCGCAGCTGCCGAGGGCTCCCTTGGCCAGCGGCTTGACGCGGCGAGAGGCGCTTTGCGCCTCCCGACGCGTCAGGTCGCTGGCAAGGAAGCAACTGCGATTGCTTCCTTTTCAGCAGGGTGGGAATCGGCTGGGCCAATCAGCAGGCGCTTTGTGCCTGCCGATTGGCCCGGCCGATGGTCCGTCTGGAGGAAGGGGCCAATCGGCACCCTTCCTCATCCCGGCAGAGCCCGCCCTAACTCCTCCCCCTAAGTTCTTACGGCTTTATTCAGTCCGCGGCACCCGTGGCGCCGTGGGCTGTGTAAAGATGTTCATTTTCAACTGGCAAGGGTCAAAAGTATGTAATTTATGGACCTGTCAAAAGCCTTTTTACGCAGATACTTTTTTGACAGGGCAAAGCTTAAAAGTATTTTTAAGCTCCGCCTCAGAGAGAAAGAACAGTTGCACTTTAAGTTCTTTCCCAGCATACCAGCCATGGTTTGACAGCTGCAGCAAAGAAGCCCTCGTGCTAATTTATTCTCAAGCATTTCTCTTTTGCAATAAACACTCTACTCACCCACACAGAGGATGTTGAAGCTGAAGCCTTGTGTCACAGATTTGCTGACAAGCTGGTCAGGAAGACTGTCAAATCCAACATGGCCCCCCAGAGAAAGATTCCGTTTCTCCTCATTCTGTTAAAGACCATTGACACCAGTTAGCAGGGGTGAGGTTTAAAATGAAAGGAAGTCACAGTCAAAGACTAGGTCAAAAATACAGGACTCCTAAGAAACATTACCATTTTTCTTAGAGCAGAGCAGGCTGTTTTTATATGCCACATTCCAGACATACTAGTAATTATAGTCAAATATCAGAAGGAAAAGAAACCTTCCCTGATCTTCACAGGTAACTTTCATTCATTCCTTCATTCATATACTGCCCTCCCTGTGGCTCAGGGCAGTTTACATAGAATGTGAGAAAACATGGAACAAGTACAGCATAACATAATAACAACATTGAATAAACAACCATGGTAATAGCAGCATCAGTAACAGTGATTCCAATGGTTCAGTAACTGGTTAAACAACATTAACTTGTTATCTATCCCACAGTTGATCAGTCCATAATTCATGAAGAGGGATTCTGGGGAGCCAAGTAGATGTTGTTAGTTTTGGTCAACCTCAGTCAAATGTCTGGCAGAAGAGCTCCATTGTGCGGGCCCTGCAGAACTGTGTTAGCTCCAGCAGGGGCCTAATCTCTTCTGGGAGCTCATTCCACCAGGTGGGGGCCAGGACAGAGAAGTCTTTGGCCCTGGTTGAGGTCAGATATGCTTCTTTGGGGCCAAGGATCACCAACCAGTTGAATGTGGCAGATCAAAGAGCTCTTTGGGGGGTGGGGTATAGACAGCATGGCCCAGTGTCAGGTACACTGGGCCCAGACTGCATATGGCATTAAAGGTGAATACCAAAACCTTAAGTTTGATCCGGAATTCAATTGGGAGCTACTGCAGATCAGATATGGAACATCCACCGTGTTCTTGTGAGGACCCTGGGTGTGGCATTCTGGACCACTTGCAACTTCCAGATCAAGGTTAAAGATAGAACAAGTTACATAAATCCAGTCTAGAGGTGACTGTTGCATAGATCACTGTGGTTGGGGGATCTGGGTGCCAAATAAGGTGGTAGTAGTTTGGCTTGGCGTAGACGGCAGAAGGCCAGCCATGCTACTCTTGTGACCTGCACCTACAGAAAGGGAGATGTTCAGCATCACGCCCAGGTTCCTGGCGAACTGAGCCACTGATAGCCATACTCTGTCCAGGTTAGACAAACATGCTTCCTCATTTGGATCCTTCCTGCCCAGCCATAGGACCTCCATCTTTGAAGGGTAGAGCTTCAGATGACTCTTCTTGAGCCACCTTGTCACCGCTTCCAGACATCTGGCTAAGCCTTCAGGGGAAGAATCAGGGCAGCCATCCATAGGAGGAAGAGCTGGGTGTCATCTGCATAATGATGGCATCCCAGTCCAAACCTCCGTACCAGCTGAGCAAGAGGGAGCCTAAAGATGTTAAATAAGATTGGAGAGGGGACCACTTCCTGCCGGACTCCACATTTAAGCTGGCAGCGGCTTGATAGTCTCTTCTCCTATTTCTACCTTCTGCACGTGACCCTGGAGAAAGGAGATCAACCATTTGAGGCCTGTCCCCCATATCCCAACATCAACAAGGTGGTGAGCTAATTGATTGTGTCAAACGCTGCTGAGGTCTGATAGCGCAAGCAGCACTGACCCACCTTTGTCCGGCTGCCAATGGAGGCCATCCGTCAGGGCAACTAGCGCTGTTTCTACCCCATGGCCAAGTTGGAAGTCTGACTGGGATCAGTTAAAGACTGAAGCTTCTTCCAGGAATGCTGATATTTCTACCATTTCCCCTAAAAACACTAGGTGTGAGACTGGTTGGTAGTTGAGCTCTTGAGGGTCCAGAGATGTTTTTTTCAGCAACGGCTGTACCACTGCCTCCTTAAGCCCTTCCAGAAATTCTAAAATGTAAAGATCCTTTGAAAGGACAGTCAAACACAATAGAATTCAAGGACAAATTTGAGTCCAATGGCACACCTTTAAGATCAATGAAGTTGTATTCAAGTTATAAGCTTTCATGTACAGAGCACACTTAATCAGACAATGAAATGGAAATTACCAGATCACATACCATATACACTCGCATATAAGCCGGCCCGCATATATGTCGAGGCACCTAATTTGACCACAAAATCTGGGCAAACTTATTTACTCATATATAATTCCGAGGGTGGGAAATGCAGCAGCTACTGGTAAATTTACATTAATTGAGGCATCAGTAGTTTGAAATAAATATTCAAAAACATTTAAAGAAAAACAGTAAACCAGCTCTGTAAGTGCAAAAGAAGGTCAACATCCATCCTCTCCTCCTCCAACAAATACAGAAAAGTCAAGAGGATGAACAGCTGCTGGTTTTTGTACCCCACTTTTCACTAACCACTGGAGTCTCAAAATGGCTTATAATCACCTTCCCTTCCTCTCTTGATGCCAGATACCCTGAGAGCTCTAACAGAACTGCTCTGGGAGAACAACTCTGACAGGAGAACCAAACAGTGCCCCCAGGCCAGCAAACTAGAGCAGAACAACAGTACCCGAAGTTGTCAACCTACTACAACAAGTACAACAGCTATCAAACTGGCAGAACGGACAACTACAGTGCCCCCCCCAGAACAAAACACTGAAATAAAAAACTGTAGAACTAAACACTGAAAAAATCAACTTTTAAAAGAAATACAACCCCAAGAAGAAAAGGCAAACAATGCTGCCCCTCAGATAAAAGATGAAAGAAAACACTAGGAGAAAGAAACAGTAAACCCAAAAGCACCCCCAAAGAAATATTGTAAAGGAAATAAAAACATCAAGATTAAAAATTAATGGATGGATGCATTCCCAATTATGGATCCTGGAAGTAATTAAAAGAGAATCTGCCACTATGCGCAATCTGTTTCAAACCAAGCATGGAGAGTTCTGTCTGCAGACCTGAAAATTAAATTTCAGCCTCCCATTCTAAATTACATTACATTCTACTATACTTTACGATACACATGACAATCACTATTCTATTATTATCCCAAATAATAAGAAATAAAATAAAATGATGTATGACCCTTCTGGGGGATTGTTAGCATATGTAGTGGGATAAGAAACCAATATCAGTATTGAGTCCTGGGGATTCCCTTGTTTTGAGTGCTGTAATAACTTGCAATAGGATTTATTATGTGGTGGGAGAAATAACAATTCCCATGTTTTATTTATCACTCCTAATCCTTTCATTTTCTAACAGCTCCTACTTTTCAATCATGTTAGCAAAGTCAACTGCATGTGTATTTTTTCCAGAACCCTTTATCTGTTTCCTTTGACTCTGACATAAGCGGCTTTGTTCAGTCCCACTGTGAAAACAATCACAGGTGGGGAGGCACATAAGACAAGGGAACCATCTCATCTCACCATCTGTAACTACACCAGTTTCCTTTTTAATGAAAGTATCTTGTTCCCCCCCCACACAAGTTTTCCCAGCTCCAGACACTTCCATCTGTTCCTTTTGCCTCAGCAAAGATATGACGACTTGACAACCTTTTCAAGAAGGTCTGCTGACTAAATGAGTCAAACAGTTCAGAATGAATGCCACATGCCATTCACAAAATGGAAAGAATGCAGGTCACCTAGTGCAAGAGGCAGGGCGATCCATGCAGTTCACTGGGACAGGATCAGCAAATAGTATTTAGCACAAAGGTTCAACAAATACAGCAGATAATAACAAGCATTGCTGAGGAAGGGGAGCTGCTGGTTAACCAAATACACCAGTTAAAGCTTTACAACTACAGCAGCAAGTAGGTAGCAGGTTTGACTCAAGTACATTCCAGTGCATCGCTGTGATTGTCTGTTGCAGCACAATGTCTAAAAGGAGCCTTGTCTTTAAGCCAAACCGGTTTATTTTAGTAGAAGCTACTTATTGCTAGAGCTGCAATAAGATACATTTTATCCAGTCAAGAACTTCAGTCTGCTGGTTTTTAAGGCACTACAAGATTCCTTTATTTTGGTTCAAGCATGAATCAGGTGACTACCAAGCCACACTATACAAGAGAAGAATAACCACTTCCCCTCACACATAAACAATCACTAGGCAGACTGACTAATCAATCCCAAGTGTAGTAATTGAAGCGGTTGCATCCTTCTCACCTCCTCCAACCCAAAAGGCTTCCAAGGATAATCAAACACCTCTGGCATGCCATGCATGTAGGACCACCCCAGCTCTGCACAGTCTTTAAAGTTCTGGGTTAAAGACGTCTTGCTTCAAGTCTCCATTGAACCCACTGGGTGACCTTGAGACAATCCTCTTCTCTGAGCCACACACACCTCTCTCACAGAATTGTGAGAGAAAAAGAGGAGGAAAATATGGATGATGTTTGGAGGAAGGGAGTGATTAAAGCATGGGACAGATAATTAGCAAAAATCTGTTACCACTATTGGCAGCTTCTATTTCTTCAGTCTGAAATTTGCAGCACATTCAAAATACAACTGCAAAGAACTTAAGACTGAAAAGTTCTTTAGTGAACTGTCAGATAGGAAAACTAACACCAGTGAAGCAGCACATTGTGCTATATTTGTTTCAATGCAGCCATGTTTTAATGTCTATGTTTCAAGGCAGAAAGTCAAAAGGCATTACATAAAAGGAAGCAGAGCTGCTGCCATATCACAAGCATACAGATTCTTCAGATTCGCACATTGGGAAGGGGATACCAACTAACAAATCAGTCCGATGTATTGTGCTAGCTGTTGTTCAGCTTTAATCCATTTTTCCCAAGTTTCACATGTAAACTTGTTCCAAAATAAACTGGATCCAATGTGTCTATTTTCAAGGTCTGGGGAGAGAGCATCTTTGAATGTACACTACATGAGTCTTTATGCATTTTGGCCCTTCTCTGCTATGTTATAAAGCTCATCCCCAGGGCTAAGTATCTTAAAAGGATGGTTATTGACCCATCAGATGAAATTTCCTTTAATATCTCCTCTTAAAAGCAGTTTATAACACTCAACAAGACTGCTTGGGGAGGGTTTTACTGAGCTACACAATTTTACATTCCCTTTAACATTTGCCCCGGACTGTGATGCAAAAGGCTTCACATACACGAAATCTGTGCAGCTGCTAAAGCCTCAGTCTCTGCCGAGAAACAAAAAGGGTAGGGGTGCCTGCTCCAGTCACAATTAGTTTTAATTCGTTCAGCAAATCCTGGCGGATGAGCAGAAAATTAGTCTCTACGCTTGAGGATCAAGCTTCTCAGTTCTCTGTGCTCATAAAGGCTGCACCGACGGTCTTGTACGAAAGGATGGTCCACAGGAATTAAAATGCTTACGAAATTTTCAACGAGCTGCCAGCTTTTAAAAAACAATTATTTCCACGAGGAACATGAGATTTTTCTCTACTCTCCTCAACATAATTAAAGGAAACATTAACTTGTTCAGTGGAATTTAAATATATCCCCCCCCTTAAAAGTTCAAACAAGAAATCCTTATTTTACGAGGTGAGAAAAGAACCCCGTCACAAAAACAGCTTCCTTGGCTATGACAGGCCTTGCAGCCCAATTCTTTTTTTTAATGGATACTCCATCATGCTTGCCCTGCATATTGATAGATGTTTATTCTTTCTTCCTCTTTGGAAACAACAGTAGCACAACATGCTCCCATGGAGGCTGCCAAAGCAGGAAAGACAATCTGACCAGTACAGTTTGTTGTCATCCATTCTGCTTCAACCCATCAATATCAATTGTTTTCACCAACAGAGGAAAAAGCTATTACCCCAAGTACCCCGCTGGGGCTGGCTAGTTTTCCATTCCAACAGTAATGAAGTCATCTTAAGTACTGTATTGATCACCAATTATTAAAACAAAAGCCTGGGTCCTGAATATGTATTGTCTATAGAATGCGAGTGGGATCATACTGACTACAGGATGGAATATTAACGGCGGTTTTTCCTCTATGGCTATAGAACCATTAAAAGCACTGCTGTTGGACTATTATACTGGACCACTGTCAATACAGAAGGCAGTCTCTAAAAAGAGTTGACAGCAAGAAAGACAACGAGAACCAGGGAGGGGGAATCAACACAGGAATCAGCAGGAGAGTAAGTTGCAACGCTAAACCATAACTGTCCTCACTAGCAAACCTCTTCACCAGACAGATGGCGATGTCATGTTCACCACAGGGGCAGGGATCACAACCTGTGGTTGCCCCAGTTCCACATCTCTCTTGGATCAGGAAACTTGCAAATGGCTCATGTTAGGAGGAAGCGGCTGACAGGATAATGCAATGTGCAGGCATTCAAAAGAAGAATTGTGCATATCCAGCACCATCCTTGTCTTCTCTTGTGTGTTCCCTTTTCTGCTGCTGTTCCTAAATGCTTCCTGTTCACTTTTCTCACATCCCTACCCTACTGGCCCTATTCTACTGTCTAGATCTATCAGCTGCCACTTTAGCAAGGAAAAAAATTAATTTTTAGATTTGGGTATATTGAACCGCCAAAAAACCAGTATTTCCTGATATTCCCAAATCCAAATACTGGTATTTGGATTTGGTTATATTCAGGAATCCTGAACTTTTTCAAGTCCATTAAAGTCAATGGCAAATCTATTTTTAGAATATTCAGTTGCTGGGGGGGGGGAGCAGAGTCACAAAACTTTCAGCATAATGGCTGGAGCATCTCAACCACAAACCCCACCCCCCAAGTTTCAAAAAGATTGAATCAAAGGGCCCATTTCTATGGGCACCCAGAGAAGCCCCCTCCCCATTCTCCATTGTCCCAAATGGGATGGAATAGCAAGGCAATACAAGCACAGCAGAACATCCCAGAGAAAGGGAAGTGTATGTGTGTGTGTGTGGGGGGGGGATATTTGCAAGGGCGGCAGCAGAACCGGCAGTGCCAAAACCCAGCAGGTCTGAAACTCTCTGAACAACAAAGGTGGGGGGGCGGGGACAAGGACAGCAGCACCAGTGAAACAGTACCCAGCAGCACAACCCACAGCCAACCTATTAGAGCCAAACAGAAACCAGTAACCTTTGGGCCACATGCCAGGACTGATGTCAAGCAAAGAATAAAACCAGAGGGAACCACCTCCCACCCCATAACCTACCACCTGCCAAGCCCAAGGGACACTAAATTAAGAAAACGTTAAAAAAAACTTTTTAAAAAAATGGTGTGGTGGTTCCATCACACCAGCTGCTATCTTCACTCTTCTCCAGGCAGGCAGGATCTGATCTAAAGTCCACAGCAGAGTCTCCCAGGCAGCAGGAGTCAGGCCAGAGCAGTTAAAGCCAAAGCCACTCTCCAAATGGAGTCCAGCTTAGCCAGACACTTGCCTATGCACAGAAGAATTTCAAATAAAGAAGAAACTTTGTGATTGGCTGAAGAGCAGTGTTCCTCCTAACATGAAATCCTATTTGACAGACTGCCACTAATCCTTCCTTCCTTCCTTCCTTCCTTCCTTCCTTCCTTCCTTCCTTCCTTCCTTCCTTCCTTCCTTCCTTCCTTCCTTCCTTCCTTCCTTCCTTCCTTCATCCCTCCAGTTCCCTGGGAAATGGGTGGGTAGTGAATTGGACAATTTTGCAAGTTGCAAACCTGCAATGCACTGCTATTTGCAAAACTGTTGCAATGACTGGCTCTAAGGCTCTACAGCTCTTCCTAAGGTACTTTTGCCGTTAGGTTGCATAAATGCCTCTTCCCTCTCCCTCCTGTTGTCCATGAAACCAGAGCAAAAGGTGGGAAGGAGGGAAGAACTGAAAGTTAACTTAACTTTGTAGCCCTTTAAACTTCTCCACCTCCAGCTATTCAGTATATCTGAATATACCCCCAAAAAAAGTCAGAAAAATATAGGCTTTATTTGGGATTGGCTAAACTGGTAGCTGGCTAGATTCTCTGATCTGTATTCAGCTTTAAAAAAAAATCTTCAGCTCAGATACAGCTGAATGCACCCCTACTAGCCAAAGTGACTGAGGGAAACCTCCACATTCAGAGGCACTAAAACGCTGAATTCCAGACTCAGAAAGCAGCATCTTGGCCACCATGGCCTGTTGCTGGCTCTCAAGAGGGACCGGTTGGCTACTGTATGAGACCAGATATTGGATTAGATAGACTGCTGGATTAGACCAGTGGTCTATCTAATCCAATATCTGGTCTCATACAGTAGCCAGCCAGTCCCTCTTGAGAGCCAGCAACAGGCCATGGTGGCCAAGATGCTGCTTTCTGATCTTATGTTCTGGTCACTGGGAAAGGATTCTTACCTGATCACATGAAACTAGAAGGATGGTGATGTTGCTTTAAAAAAGCCTGATTTTGCTATCAAAATAAATGCTATCAAATCAGTTTGATTTACATAATATATTCTATAGGAAGGATTGGCTTTTGCAAGATGTTTTAGACCCACACCCTGATTTGGTTATAAACAAAACATGAATACAAGTCAAAAAACCTTTATCATCTGCTCTGTAAGGAAAGGAAGTAAACAAGGCCTTCTAGAGAGCTATGATTAGAATATGAATGACCCAGAAGACAAGAGACATGTTCCTAGGCAACCGTCAACATCAGTGTTATGAATTTAAAAGCAAGCTCTGCCATTGCCAAGAAAAACTAAGACAATCTTGGAAGATGCGGATGAGAATACATTAAATGTATTCTCATGTACATGTATTCCTGTATACATGTATTCTCATATACATTAAATGTATTCTCATCTACACGCAAATTGCTTTTAAGTATGAGCTAATATGCTGCGTGCACAATCCATTTCTTAAACATGAATACTAAAAAGCTAATGAGTTGCTGGCTTATGAGTGACCAATGTCCTATTACCATTAAAGTAAGGTTGTCAAATTGCTGTTTTCCAGTGAAACACTTATGATGGTCAATAGGAAAACAATTGGATCATCAGTCTGTTACTCACAGTCCTCCATCCTACAAACAAAATTGGGGAAAGATTTACACAGGAAGATCTTTATTTGGGGTTCACCATCCACATGTGGTGAAGGATGCTCAAGACAGCAAATATACCATCTTCCACTGTGATTGTGCATCAATGGACCAGGTTCTTACTGGTTCCAAACCACTGCTGCAGTAACATGCATGCCAGAAGCGGTTCTTTAGTGTGTTTTGGAATATGGACCACACTCAAAACATGCAATAAAAGTCAATTCAAATGAACACTTGTAAATTTATGTTGCCATCTGGGGTATATACATCTTCCTTAAATTGGTTCATATTTTTGTAAAGAGACAAGCATAATAACTGGATTCAAAAACAAAGCCATCAAAAATTTAAAAACACTGCCAGTTTAACATTGACCTTGAAAAGCAAAGCAAAATAAAGTTTCCAAAATGCTCTGCCTTTGGCAAATATTCAGACCAATAAGTTCCATGATCAGACAAGTACTAACAACAGATTTCAAGAAATCTTTACTGTCCAGATATGGTTCACAGATGACAGCTTATCTTATGAAGAGGAAGAGATGAATGAATGAATGAATGAATGAATGAATGAATGAATGAATGAATGAATGAATGAATGAATGAATGAATGAATGAATGAATACCTGCTAACTATGCTAATCAGTTGGTCTGGAGTTGCAGAAATTCCTACAGATCCTGAAGTATCTAATATATAAAATTAAAAGATACAAACCTAAGCACAGAAGTTACATATGTCAGCTTTTGTTGGACTTTGTCATGCTGCTTTAGGTGGAAGAAATCACATTTGTAAGCTTTCTCGTATTTAAAAAAACATTTAAGTATATATACTTCAGGGAGACAGCTAACCCTACTCAGTTACAATAGTATTGCATGTGAATTTACATTTTAAAGACAGAAAGGCTCATTTGCACGCTGAAATGTTATAGTCCAACAAATAGCACACCACAGATGATTCAGATTGTGTTATTTGGACCATAATTCTGAAGGATTTAACAGGACGTTAATTTACTGGGCTGCATCTGTCATTATTATAAGAGCCTCTTGTGGCGCAGAGTGGTAAGGCAGCCGTCTGAAAGCTCTGCCCATGAGGCTGGGAGTTCTATCCCAGCAGCCGGCTCAAGGTTGACTCAGCCTTCCATCCTTCCGAGGTCGGTAAAATGAGTACCCAGCTTGCTGGGGGGTAAACGGTAATGACTGGGGAAGGCACTGGCAAACCACCCCGTATTGAGTCTGCCATGAAAACGCTAGAGGGCGTCACCCCAAGGGTCAGACATGACTCGGTGCTTGCACAGGGGATACCTTTACCTTTACCTTTTTATCTGTCATTATACTCAGATAAGGCCTTTCAGCACAAGGGATTCCCCTCTTCCTACAAGATATGCCACCCTTAGTTACATCCAATAGCAAAGGATCATCAAACAGTTTATGGTACAGAACAGAGAAGCAGAGCAATTTTTAGAAGGCTGGCAGCCTTTGCAGATGCCTAAGTGCTCAACAAATTGTGTTGACACAATACACAGAGAATAGTCCTCACAATAGTCACTGGTGAAGATCGCTAATCTGTCGGAAGCATCTGGAGAAATAGCCCAAGTGGGTATGAGTGTGTCTTCAATATTTCTGTTTTGGGAACCTCTCACACCTGCTGCAGACATATGGATGACACTGGCCCATGCTGCTACTTATTAGCAGGAAATTCTTATTTCTATACCAAAAAACACCCACACCCATGACAAAACCTAGGACAGCAGGCTCCTTGCTTATTATAACACTCTTTGCACACTGGTATTTCTCTAGCTCTTCCATATATTAAAAAAGCTTCAAGAATGAACCAGTCAAATAAAAAATATATATTAAAAAAAAAAGAATGAACCAGTCAAAACAATTTCCCAGTTTATGAAAATGGATACAACACAGGTGTTCCCTCTGACATCATTTAAGAGATTAATGCATTCTGAAATGACAGCAGCCCCATAAACATTTTCCTGACAAGTTAATAGCCTTATGGGTGTTAAAAGGCAAAATGAGATACTGTCAGATCAAGCACCATCTAGAAATAAAAATAATCACTGGAAGATGAATAATGGTCCAGGGAATGTGAGTATTTTACAGATGAAACAGAATATTGTCTGCCCTTAGAATGTTATAGACTTAGCTGCAAACTTCTACCAAATCTTACATTCATGCTAAATTAGTTCAATTAAGTCCTATGTGAGAAGTGGTTAGTGGTCAAATTAGTCATAGGCAGTGTTATTAATGCCAAGTTACCACCAGTCTGTCTAACATAAACAGCTGCTCCGTACTGCACCCATATGAGGGGCAATTGCAGCCAAAGAAAGACTTGAGCCCAACTGATTTTAGTATGAGGAAGTCATCTTTTCCTGTGATTTCAGTGGGCCTTTGGAGCACTTAACTTTAGCTGGGTCCTAGAGTCAATACGGTTAGCAGTTTAGCTATCATTTTGTATACCCAAGGGTGGTTTTTAAATTAAACTTATACCTCAGTGGTTAAAAATAAAAGCAGGGGAAAAGACTGACAGAAGAATCATAGAATCATAGAGTTGGAAGGGGCCATACAGGCCATCTAGTCCAACCCCCTGCTCAACGCAGGATCAGCCCTAAGAACCCCAGCAGAATGATTTCTACCATTCTGTTAAGGAATATATCTTTATATGCATTTCAAAACACTGCAGATCTTGAACGAATACAAGCAAAATATATCCTCTTACTATGAACAAAAGGAACAAAACCAGAATTTTTATTTGACCCTCTACTTGGGCTATAAATCAACAGATCAGCTGACCTACCTCTTTACACTAATCTACTTTAGACAATTTGCTTTGGAAGGACCACAGTAAATTAGTTTACCGACTGTGCTGTACAGCACCTGTTGTTATTAAACTCTTCGTTCTGCAGCCCTTTTATTCATCGCCAGTATTGTACTGATGCAGGAAGGGCATCACTCCCATTTAATTCTCTCAGGAGTTGATGCCAGGGTCTTCAGTGACACTAGTGGTGTGCCAGAGAATGAGAAAACAAGTGATCTAAAAGCTTTATTACTAACCAAAGATATAAACGGAGAGTCCATGCTTTGGGCTCATTGCCAACATTAAGTTAACTTGCAACAGAACTGAAAAATTAGATGTCACATTCCCCTGTATATTTGAAAAGGCAATTTGTGATTCACCTAACAGCAAATCAATGTAGTACAACAGTGAGAGTGTTAAGCTAACTCTGGGAACAGCTGGGTTCAAGTCCATATTCAGGCTATAAAGCTGACCATGTGATCTTCAGCTAGGCACAGCCGCACTAACTTACCATACAGGTCCACTGCAAGGAAAACCAGGGTGCTGCACTTGCCTCCAACTGCAGGGCCTAAGCACTGTCTCCTCAGGCACCTGCCCGCGCTGCCACCAGCAACAGTGGCCAGACGTTCCCTTCCTTTCCCCTTCTTCCAAGACTTTCTGATGACTGAACACCAAAGAGGCAACCTCTGGGCCTGGGCAGCTCCGTCTCCCCCAGCCCTTCTCCGGAGAGGATCGCTCGAAGCTGCCTGCACTCCCCAGACACCGGCCAAACGGCTTGCCACTGGCTGACTTCCATTGGAAAGCAGGGCATGGCCTCCTACAATGGTGGGAAGGAGGACCCACCAGGCCTTCAAGGGGCGAACGGAACCCAGCCAGGGCTCCTGTTCGCCCCAAGAATGCATGGCGCAGCCCCAGTAAAGCTTCCAAAGGTGAAGGGGAGGGCTGGCTTGGACTCGCCGCCACCCCCACCCCAGGCAGGCTCGGCGAGGCTGAGAAAGGCTGCACCAGGCCTTCTGGGGGTGAACGGGAACCCTGGCTGGGACTTGCCTCCTCGAGTCCCAGCCAGGGCTCCCATTCACCCTGACAAGGGCTGGCACAGCCTTTCTTGGCCTCGGCGAGGCTTCCTTAGGCGAAGCACTTATGGGGGTTGGGGGAAGGGAGAAGATTAAAACCTCCTTTCCTGGTAGTGTCCAGGCACATAATGGCGGCGAGTGCCTCCTTGGTCTCATTGCCAGGTTTGTTGGGGGTGGGGCCGAGTGGGGCTGGGATTGGCCCATGTCACAGGGGGCTGGAAGCAAAGGCCAGACCGGCTCTGCCCAGGAGGCCTCTGCACAAATATTAATACAGCTAAGTGTTAAAGATAATAAACCTCACCTTGGAGAAGCAAAATGTCTGGTGATTCAAAGGATTCCAAATTATTATGCACACTTATGCGGAAGTGAAACAGGACCCCCAGGGCAGAAATAGTTAGACTGGCCTCAACCCAGCCTGGTAGAATGCTCACCCCAGGTAATTCAAGGCCCCCTGGGATCTTCCACGGTTCCAGAGCCTGCAAGACAGAAGTACTCTGCCAGGCCTATTGCTGAGGCCAGGAATTAACATCAAGTAAACACTGGCCAAGAACCCTCCATTCTAACTTGCCCGATGTAACCAATCACCTTTAGTCAGGTCTTTAAAGAGGTAGCTTTAAAAATAATTTATATTGATTTTAATTTATATTGATTTTAATTATGGGATTTATTATTTATATATGCTTACTATCAGGGAAGGGCAGGTAATAATGATAATGATAATTAGTCTATGGCAAATCTAGACAGCATCCTAAAAAGCAGAGGCATTAACAAAAGTGCGTCTAGTCAAGGCTATGGTCTTCCCAGTTGCAATGTATGGCTGCGAAAGTTGGACCATAAGGAAGGCTGAGCGTCAAAGAATTGAGGCTTTTGAACTCTGGTGCTGGAGAAGACTCTTGCGAGTCCCTTGGACTGCAAAGTGAACAAACTGGCCAGTCCTAGATTAGATCAGCCCTGACTGCTCCTTAAAAGGCCAGATCCTGAAAATGAAACTCAAATACTTTGGCCTCCCTGGAGAAGAGCCTAATGCTGGGAGTGATTGAGGGCAAAAGAAGAAGGGGACGACAGAGAATGAGGTGGCTGGATGGAGTCACTGAAACAGTTGGTGCAAACTTAAATGGACTTCGAGAAATGGTAGAGGACAGGAAGTATTAGTAGTAGTAGTAGTAGTAGTAGTAAACAAAGCTTGGCTCACTTCTGAGGACTACCTTATTGGATAGTCAATAAGGTTATACTACCTCATTGGGGGAAATCTGGCATTTTGCCAAGAGGAGAACATGGCAAGATGAGAAGAATAAAATTAACATTTAAGACCTTTACATTTGAAAACAATACTACTAGGCCAATACTGCATCCAGTGCCACAGCGCTAAAGCGCTAAAGGCCATCTCAAACCTTTGGTATCTCTCAGAACTCAAATTTACGGAGAAAAGTTACAGAAGATAAGAGAAGCTTTTCATTTGAGGGCAGGTGTTTCTCATAGCTTGATAGTTCCGTCTTATTTATTGAGCTTTATAGATTGCCCCTCCCTGCAAGCAGGCTCAGGGCAGTTCACATCACACAACATTTATACATGTGTACTGTTAAACTTAAAATTAAAACATAAATATCTTGTAGTGCTCTGATTTCCCCTTTCAGTTCGTGGTAGGAATACCTCAGATTAATGGAGGGAGG
This sequence comes from Paroedura picta, assembly GCF_049243985.1. Classification (NCBI taxonomy): domain Eukaryota; kingdom Metazoa; phylum Chordata; class Lepidosauria; order Squamata; family Gekkonidae; genus Paroedura; species Paroedura picta. The sequence continues at coordinate 95,562,738 of NC_135371.1, forward strand.
CCTGTATTTTACTGGCTACATTAGCTTGCTCCAGTCCCAACCCTAAGCTTATAGGCCCCACAGAGCTTAGATAGTTTCATCTCAATTGGCAGCTCATTCCACCAGGCCGAGGCCATAGCCCTGGTTGAGGACAGGTGAGCTTATTTGGGGCCAAGAACTACCAACATGTTGGTATTTGAAGATCTTAAGGTTCTTCTGGTGGCTGTTTATGGCCTTGAAAGTTAAAACCAAAACTTTAAATTTAATCCAGAATTCAACCAGCAATCAGTGCAGCTACTGAAGGGTAGGTTGTATATGGGCCTTCCATGGTGTCTTGGTAAAGACTCAAGCTCCTGCATTCTGTACCAGCTGCGGTTTCCACATCAGGGCTCAGGGTAGGCCCTCATAGAGTTACAGTACTCTATCCTGGTGGTGACTGTGGCTAGATTTTCTGGGGTCTTGGAGGGTGCTAGTAGCTTCAACTGGTAAAAAGGGGGAAATGCCTGATATGCTACATTTGTGATCTGAGCCTCCATTGTTTGTGCTCTAAAAAGAAATTTCAAATTTTGAAAGACCATGATTGGGAATTATAACCTCGCTACATAAAAAGGAGAATAGTTTAGATCTTGATGTTTTGGATCTTTATAATTTTCCATTGGTAAATGAAGCATGTGTGTCATGTTGCATTGTGCGAGAGAGACATGGATGGGATGGTATCTCTGTCCAATAACCTTTTTTTTTAAATGGACAAAATCTTGAAGAAAGAAGAACTGCAATTCTTGGGCTAAAAATTAACTGGGTTGGAATAGTCATAACTCACTCATTCAAAATATGAACTTTAGTTAAGGTAGCTAGTCTAATAGGGGCAAGACCTGCTGCAAGTTTATCAGTTTCCTTACACAACTGGGGAACTCCACCCTGAATCAGAGCTTCAGACAGTTTCCCATAGTATGCCGAGTGCCACACAACCTACCCATCCAAAATGTGCTGAGAGATGCCAATCCATGACAGCATCCCATGTGCCAAAAGGGTTTGGTTAGGTGAGGCCCAAGTTGATTCTTGTCCCAGATCCCTCAGTCAGGGAGACCTGAAAAAAAATAGCTTCACCATGCAAATGGTGTCAATCCAATGTTCCCTTTACATAATTCAACATCTACTGATGCTGCCAAGTGTGGTGAAAGCTCTTAACAAATTGCCATGAATCCAAATCCCAATGGAATTCTCTTTGATGCTGTAGCATAGAACAGGTGAGGGAAAACCATTATCCCCACAGTGAAGGTTAAATTTAAGGGAGGAGGCAGGTGCTATATCCCATGCCTGAATGCCAGCTGAGGAGGGGCCTGCCATGGGACCACCTTATAGCTATGAACACCTCTGGCAAAACAAGAATTGGAGTCAATCACAAATGAACTAGAAATGTGTGGGAAATGGCATATCTATTCAAACTTCTGATCCTTATGTGTACTTTCCTCCTTTACTGGTTGGATTCAGGCCATCTTCTGGTCACACAAGGCACTTCTTTCAGTGAAATACAATTTTTTGCCTCTCTTCCTCCCACCAGAGCCCACTAGTCTCCAGGAAATCCTGTTCATGTGTGACAAGTGACTCTCAAGGATAGCATAAAAGGCAAGTCTGGGGTGGGGACTGCAGTGGGAAGAGGAAACTGGTAGAAATTAGCCTACCCGAGATTTAATCTGGATCCAACCAAATGTTTTTGTTCTTTGAACTGGTGTTGGTTTTTTCCATCAGGTTTGACAAGGTAAGCATTTTCTTTATGGCTCTGTAGTAATTCACACACTTTGCCTACAGAATGTGCCCACGGTTTGATTCCCATCAACTCAAACGGCGAATAACAATGAGCCGGAATGCAATGTTAGGCATGAACCGAATATGGAAGAGTAAGGATATCAGCCTTAATACAAAGTGCTGGCTAGTCAACGCCGTTGTCTTCCCCACCTATGGATGCGAAAGCTGGACCCTGAAGAAGGAAGACAGGAGGAGAACAGATGCTTTCGAATTATGGTTTTGGAGACGAAGGCTGCGAATACCATGGACAGCCAAAGTTACCAATCGTTTTAGAGAGGAGCAAACCAACTATGTCATTAGAAGGGAAGATATTACGTCTGAAGCTCACTTACTTTGGACACATCATGCTGTTGAGATTTCAGACTTGTAAACAAGACTCCACTGTGTTTCAAGATGGACGTTTATTCAAGCAGCTCTCTTTGGACTTTCAAAGGCAGTTCTGGTGAACCCAGAACTGCACAGTACAATTATTCCCTCAGTTTCCCACCCAAATGCAATTGTTTGATACATAGTACAAGCAAGAACACAACAAATTGTGGCAAGTTCTTAAAGAGATGGGAATACCAGAGCATCTTATTTGTCTCTTGAGAAATTTATATGCAGGTCAAGAAGCAACAGTGAGAACTGAACATGGAATCACTGACTGGTTCAAAATTGAGAAAGGAGTTCGGCAAGGCTGTATACTGTCGCCTTGCCTATTTAACTTGTATGCAGAGCACATCATGAGAAATGTGGGATTAGAGGAGTCACAAATTGGGATCAAGATTGCAGGGAGAAATAGCAACAACCTCAGATATGCAGATGATACCACTCTAATGGCAGAAAGTGAAGAGGAACTAAAGAGCCTGTTGATGCGGGTGAAGGAGGAGAGTGCAAAAGTTGGCTTGAAACTCAACCTCAAGAAAACAAAGATCATGGCATCCGGCCCTCTCAATTCCTGGCAAATAGAAGGGGAAGAAATGGAGATAGTGACAGATTTTATTTTCCTGGGCTCCAAGATCACTGCAGATGGGGACTGCAGCAAAGAAATTAAAAGACGCTTGCTCCTGGGGAGGAAAGCTATGGCAAATCTAGACAGCATCCTAAAAAGCAGAGACATCACCCTGCCAACAAAAGTGCGTTTAGTCAAGGCTATGGTCTTCCCAGTTGCAATGTATGGCTGCGAAAGTTGGACCATAAGGAAGGCCGAGCGTCAAAGAATTGAGGCTTTTGAACTCTGGTGCTGGAGAAGACTCTTGCGAGTCCCTTGGACTGCAAGGCGAACAAACCGGTCAGTCCTAGAGGAGATCAGCCCTGACTGCTCTTTAGAAGGCCAGATCCTGAAGATGAAACTCAAATACTTTGGCCACCTCATGAGAAGGAAGGACTCCCTGGAGAAGAGCCTAATGCTGGGAGCGATCAAGGGCAAAAGAAGAAGGGGACGACAGAGAATGAGGTGGCTGGATGGAGTCACTGAAGCAGTTGGTGCAAACTTAAATGGACTCCAGGGAATGGTAGAGGACAGGAAGGCCTGGAGGATCATTGTCCATGGGGTCGCGATGGGTCGGACACGACTTCGCACATAACAACAACAACAACAAGCAAGACATAATACTACAAGCCCCAGGTGCAAGGTCTGGGAACCCAGCCAAGATAGATAACTGGGCAGCAGCACTGACCTTGGAGCAGGCATCTAATCTACCAGCCAGACAGAATGAGCACAGGCAGTAAATCCAAACTGGTCACAGAGAACAAGAAACTAAAATGGCTACAGAAAGGCCAATGCCTGGATAGAACAACCATGGCAGAAACCAGGGGATTCTGACCAGGGCTGGATTTACATGAAAAGAGGCCCTAGGCTATTCCACTTATGTGGCCCTTTCACCTCCCATTTTTAAGTTTGTAAATTACATGAGAGATAATAAAATACATCATTACTGTGATATATATCAATATGTTAGATGAAACATGTTGTGCCTGGTACTAACCTTTATAAAAAAAATGTGGAATATAGGCCCCTCTTGATCTTGAGGCCCTAGGCTGAAGCCTAGTCAGCCTATAGGAAAATCCGGCCCTGATTCTGATACATGCAATCAAACTCACTAGAAAAATCATTAATGCTCGGCATGGTCAGCGGCAAAAGGAAACGTGGTCGCCAAAGGATCCGCTGGCTCGACACGATCAAAGCCAATACAGGGATGACCATGAACCAACTAAAAGAAGCAGTCAGAGACAGGGGCACATGGCAAAGACTTTCCTATAAAATCGCCGAGGGTCGGACACAACTGAACGGATGACATCATCAAGTCCAGGTTAAATTTTTCAGGTAGCAGGTCTGGGAAAGGTCCAACCTTATGCAACAGGTTATAATGGGAAAGATTATAGCTTCATAACATTCAGATTTATTTGCCAGTTCAAACAAGGGGTAGATCTTTCCTAAACAGCTGCTGGAATTCAAAGTAGTCAGAGATCTGATCCTGCATTAAAGCAGCTTCATGTCTTCATAGTTACATGACCATATTTTCTTGTCAGTTTCTTCAAAGAAACGCTACACACATATTTAAATTTAGGAAACCCCATTAGAACAGCATGAGTTCAATCATACTTCAGGTTCTTCTTAGGTCCCCCCCCCCAATTTTGTGATATTCACATAACAATCAAAAGAAAATACTGCAATTCTATAGCCACCTGTGCCTTTTCCCAGGCAAAGTTCTAATCACTGGGGGTAATGACACCATCAAGCCACAGTAATAATGTCTAAGGCATACATTTATGTGCTCTGTACAGGATGCTTTAGCCCTAATTTCAATTTCCTGCTGTTAACTCCGTCCCACATGCTATCATGCATGCATGGAATGCACATGGAGTTTTCCAACATTCTTCTCCATTCCTGCATCACTTCCCAACACAGAAAAATATCATTCCTGGAGTTGCAGGAACTCCATGGAAACATTCCATGCAAGTGGTAAAGGAAGGAGTGCTTTCAGACACAGTGATGGAGGAAATGTAGGAAAACCTCCCCTTCCTTTTTCATCCATCTGCTCTACTAAAAGACACAGTACTTCTAGACCCAGGGCTAAGGCAGTGAGAATTTCTATTTACACGGGAAACTAAGGAATTCAGTATGGTAAACAACATATGGTTTGATGCAAACATTTGCTACAAGATTAACCTCGCTAGTTAGTTAGATGTTTTCCAGTACAATCCCACATAGAGCGGTACTAGTCTAACTCTTTTTGGGAACAAATTGAAATAACCGTGTGGAACTACACTATGGTGTAGGAATACCCCAGCCATCTGTACCACTTATAAACTGCCATCTCCAGCCCTACAGTGGCTGTAAATCTTTGGGACGGGCACAACACACCTAAAAGCAGTTTGGTTCAGGGCAGCACCCAAACCAAACACTAAAGCAATCCAGAAGGAACCCACCCAAATTGAGTCAGTCTGACAAGTTCCGTTCCCCCTCTCTCCTGGCTGCAGCAGGAGTAAAGGGGTGGAGACTGTCCTGAAAAGAACATCCTGCCACCTGTGGCTCACTGAGGGATACCCAGGAAGGGTTAAACAGCTGCCAGCCATTTGATCTGTTTTCGAAGGGTTTAATGCAGGTTTTCTCAACCAGGGTTCATGAAACCCTTGAAGGGTTTCCCAAATGGGTGAGAGATACACAGCTATGCTGCCTAACCATATTCTGCATGATTGTGCCACTTCTAGGATTTCTCAAAGCCCGAACAATGTTTCAGGAGTTTCTCAATGGTAAAACAGTTTGAGAAAGGTTCATTTAATGTTTTGCAACTATTTAATTGGTCAGCTTGTCTCCCCCCTATTTCAAAGCCCAGAAAATATGAGGGATTTAATAGCTTGCAGACATTTAAGCCTAATATCTTTGCAGGTACCACTGATTAGCTGTTAGGTTTAAATAGCTGACTGTTAGACATTTAAACGCAACAGAAAAACAAGGAACCTTTCCATGGCAATATACGTGTGATAGTGTATATATTGAATTCCAATACAATTCCTTTTACAATTTGTTTGATATACAAGAAGAAACAACCATAACGGCTTCTAGATAATTTGTTTTCAGTGACTTCTTCAGTGGCTTAGTCCTCTAATCCTCCAATGTCAGTTTGTTGTGGAAAAAAGTGGAAAAATCCTACCACCTCTCCTTATATAACTATTTTAAGTATCAATAGGCCATTGGCTCAAAGGTACCGGGGACATTTAAACCCAACAGTTGACCGGCACACCTCCTGCTGCTCAGCTGCCAGATTTAAATGGCTGGTACCAAACAGCCAAGTGAATTGACTACAAGTCTGGTAAATGTTCGAGGAAGGCAACTTCTCTGAACATCAGTTCACAAGGTGTGAACTGGCTCAAGTTCAGGCTGATTTTCAGTTTGTGAACCAGTTTGTGAATTTCTGTAGTAACTCTGTGTCTAAGATGTACAACTTTAGAATCTGCAGGTTCCAATAATTCAAAATTCCTCCATACAAAAAAAAGGCCATATAGAAACTTAAGTCAGGAAGCTGGGTTTCTGCCTAGCCATCTCTCTGAGATATATATTTGTGAAGTACTGGAAAATTTCTGTGCCTTTAATCTAAAGAAGCATCATGTGGAATCCAGATTTTTTACAGCCCAAATATAGCTTTACTATTTTAGCAAGAAGGAAACTTAAGTTTAATGAGTTAATGCAGAAAATTTCCATTTGTAAGTCAGCAGGTATCAAATGATTTTTTTAAATAAGATTTTTATTTTTGTTTTCCAAGATTAAAGATAATGAAATACAGGCAATCTACATTGTTAATACAGAAAAAGAAAAAGAAATCATTTGATACATTTAGTCCCCCATTTCAATCCCCTTTTGTAATATTTAAAGATAATACAATGCAAATAATCTACATTATTGATACAGAAAGAAAAAGATTATGCTCTTTGTTTGATATACTTGATACCCCGTTTCAATCCCCTTTTAACTTATTTTCTTAGGTAAATCAGATAAGGGCCCCATTGTTCTTGAAAAGCCTCTTTTCTTCATTTAAGATTATAAGACTCCACATGGCTACAATATTATGGACTTTTACCCAAAGCTTATAAACTTTTTCACGTTTCCACCACATTTAAAAAGAGAAGTCTACTTTGTTACCATTGTTTCAACATTTGTTTGCATAGTTTTTAACAATTTTAACAATCATAAACAATTTATACTTAACATGGTCTTAGAGCCATCCTCATTTCCACTAGGGAAAATAAAAAATAAAAAATAAAAGCCTACTTAGTTGTACGGAAAAAGAAATATGTATATGTATGTGTGTGTGTGTGTGTGTGTGTGTGTGTGTCTACGAAAAAAAGCAGGAGGAGGAAAAGAATTTCAACCACTGTGTTTCATTTCCATTCCCCAAGCTTCTTAAGGGGGTCTCATATCGAGGCCTGCCGCATCCTGTTGTTCCCGCTGACCCATGTTCTGTCCAGTTGGCCTTTGGCTTAGAGAGTGCAGTTGTAGTCTTTCCCTCGGAGTATACATCGGTGAGTCTTGAAACAGTTGTACCTCCTGGGCTCCAATATCAGTACAGTTTTTTTCCCAAGAAACTCATTTCAATTGATTACTTTCACAGCAGATCCATATATCTTTTGATTGGTTCTTGTATACTGTTGCTTTGGAGTGGCTGTATGTCTTCTTAGGTAGGGAGTCCTTATCTAGGCTGCAAAGCTCCGACATCCCCTTTTCCATCTCCATAGTTTCAAATTTCTCTTCTGCTGGTAATTTTCCACCTTGTTTAGAGCTATCATCAGACACTGTTATTGATTCATCATTCCTGTTAGAGACTTCTTCCTTGCTGCCCTTGAACTCCTTGAGCATATCTTTAAGCAAGCCATCTGTATATGCTTTCAAGTCTTGGGTCTGCTTCTCTAATAAATAAGCAAATTTCTTTAGCATGGACATGTTGTAGGCAATTTTGCGAATAACCAGTAGAGGTCCTACGGAGTCCTAACGAAGAGCAACAGTCTGTTTTGATATTAAAGCAATGTCTCGTACTGGAACAGAATTCTTGCGAGATCTTCTCACCCACGGCTCTTATCTCTTATCTCCGAAAACCAAAACAAATGCCGTAAGAGCTATTACTAATTAGTTTGAGTTATTTTAAGTCCTTCTTCTACTTAGAAAAGAAAATTGGCCTGCCTCGTATCGAGGTGGCTTCAAGCAGAGCCAGAGATGGGGGGGGGGGAAGAATTAACGGGAAAGTACTTGCGTCTTTATGCGTTGATTGATGTCTTAATGTCTTGGAGTTTAGCAGATGTCCTCCCCTCAGTTCACAGTTGCAATAAATCGTAGTAGAGGATCAAAGTAGATTCGCTTATCTTCCTGTCACTCTAGCTTGCTTAAATTAAAGAAAGCAGCTTTCCACACCGAGAGTTTGTTCCAGAGGAGAAGGTGCCGGGGGAAACCCCACTCACTGTTTATAGGCTCGATCTGATGTCTACCAGATGTTTTCACTCCAAAGTTGTGATGAATCAAAAATCTTGCAGGGAAGTATCCAATTAGCTTTGAGATAAGAGTTTTGTAGATTGCAGAGTTGAAAGAAGAGAAAAAGATTTTAAAATGGCGGACGGCACTTACTGGACCCTGTGCACACTGAGCTTACGTTCCAGTGGGATATTAATTTCCCTGCGGAACAGAGAGGCCCCAGAGATTCACAAGGAATTCCTGAGAAGATTGTGGGTGGGTTAGCGTACCCAAAACCCGATTCTGTCAATCACAGCAGCGATTGACCCTCAGTGGAACAGGAGCTCAAAGTATTCGAGCTATCCAAGTGCCATGTCTCCACCCCCAATCCCTGGTATCAAATGATTTTTAAAAGAAAAGCAAGAAGCTACCAACAAGTATGTTCAGTTATCGGGGATCGAAGAATAAATCGAATAGATCGAAGAATAAATCGGGGCCCATTATGAAAGTGAGGTGAAATAAAAACCCAACAATAAATGTTGTCAGAGATTCAAAATCCAGATGATCTAGAGCAGTGGTCCCCAACCTTTTTATCACCGGGGACCACTCAACGCTGGGGACCACTCACCGGGGACCACTCAACGCCTTTTACTGAGGCCCGGTGGGGGGGGGGTAGTTTACTCCTCTACTCCCAACCACTGCCCTAACGCTCTCTGATCGTTATGGCAATGTTTAAACATCCCTTCAAAATAAGATACAGACACGCCACAACAATGAAGTGTGTTGTAAAGGGCTGGGGGGGGGTGAAGTAAAGGGCCGGGGGGGGAGAGAAGGCGTCCTTCGGGGCCCACCTCCAATTAGTCAAAGGACCACATGTGGTCCGCGGCCCACAGGTTGGGGATCGCTAATCTAGAGTACATTTGTATAGACCAACAAAGCAGCCAATTTGAGCAGGTTGTATGAGACTGGAAATAACACTGCACTATTTTGTTCACATTCCCATAATGCAGATCAGGAAAGGAAGAAGCAGCTTTGAATGACATTTGTGATGTTGCTTTTGTAGAACTGGACTGCACAAGCATTTCTATGGTGCTGACAATTCAAAACTGGCTTTGCTTCCAGGCTAAAATGCCCCCATGCCCAGCATATGCATGTTAGGAAATTCACTGCAGTATGGGTTTGACTAAAAAAGCAGGGACAAAAATTAGAGCAACGAAGAGGTCAGTGCAATGAGGTCAGCACATAAAACCATGTCTCATGATCTAAGGATTGCAGGGAGGGAAAGGAGGAAGGTGAGGGAGGAAAAGGAATTCAAAAGCATAAACAGATTCAAGCCAGGTTTTGGAGCATGGTCTTCAAGGCTATTTATAAAATGTATTCCATCCCACACCTTTCAATTCCTTTCCTTTCACTCTGCCAGGCTCTTACCTTATCCACTTTCATCCTGAATCACCACCTTTAAAGATATATGGTCTAGCTGTCTGGCTTGCATTTCAAATGGATGTTGCACAGGCAAAATAGCAAGAATGTAGTTCAGACGTACTGAAGCAAACTTGCTGTGAAAAAACATGGATAGGGCCAGCAAGCAGGCAGTTCTAGCATGTGCATGTATCTCTCCCTCCTGCATACAGCACTACTAGATGACATGGAAGACAGCACACTGACATTTATTGTATTGTGCCTTCCCACAGGATCTGAATGAAGCCATGGAAAGACACTTCCTTGTATTGGTAAAATGAATCTTCTGGCCATTCTTATTTGCAATGAACATTATAAAGCTAACATTGGAAGCAACATTTTATACTGTTCAGTGGTCAAAATAATACCTTTTGGGCTCCATAATTTTTTGGGCTCTGCTGGTCAGACCTACTGGCTAGGATTCATTTCCCCAGCAGCCAGCCTTTTCTCTCATCTCAAACTCCACTTCTCTTTAACTACATCAACAACTACACCAGTGCTGAAAATCTCCATTCTTCAGGCAATCTTACTGTCAAAAAGAGGTTTTCAAAATGTTTTGGTACTTAACTCTAACATATCCATCAGTTCACTTTCTATAAACATGTCTCTTAATCATCTCCTTACCACAAAGTTAACTCTTTAAAAATAATTACATGTTCCTAATCATTTAATTGTTCACATTAGCTTGTGGCTGTTGCACCAGTGTAATTGTGGGAAGTGTATGTTTCCACCACCACTCCCTGACACCCCACTCTTAGCAACTGATATGTGATTGACTGCACTTTTTTAAAGCTTAAAAGTGACGTACAGACAGTTAAAGTACTGTGAAGTGTTAATTCATCACAGAAACAGAGAGCTTTGAGTGACAGGCTGCTCCAAGCAATCTGATTGTTTAGCATCAGCAAAGCAGACAGATTTTAGAGATGATCAGCCCTGACTAAGAGCAGCTTAACATTGACAGGAGAACTTGGGAAAGTTGGAAAGGATGAGTGGATAGTTAGATAGAAGCTCCCATTCAAACTAAGGAAGGGGAATAGATCTTCTAGAGCAGGGGTAGTCAAACTGCGGCCCTCCAGATGTCCATGGACTCCAATTCCCATGAGCCCCCTGCCAGCAAATGCTGGCAGGGGGCTCTTGGGAATTGGAGTCCATGGACATCTGGAGGGCCGCAGTTTGACTACCCCTGTTCTAGAGAGAGAAGAAAATTCCCTACCCAGTCATACAGTATGCATTGAGGGAAACCTCACAAATACTCTGCAATACCCACATCTTTTTCTTGGTTTCTGCATGTGGCAGATTTCCCCACACAAACCCCACCATCATATTTTTGTTTCTGCATGGCACTCACCCCTCATGGCAGCAAGCATGCATTTTCTGCATCATTTCCTCATAGTATAGAAAACTTGCTTTGCTACAACTTTTTCCTTTACATCAGTTCCAGGGAGCTACAACTTTTTCCTTTACATCAGTTCCAGCATGCATAAACATGACCATATTTTTTCTTTCCTCCACTATGCTAGCAAGCACCAATGGCTGAACAGAAATCCCAGGAACTACAATTCCTATGATGTTCTGCGAGCAGCATGTGTCAGTTACAACATTGCTGCACATCATAGCCTACCAATGAGCTCATAGTACAATAGAGGAAGTAACCCTCCCTCAAGAATAACTCTCTCAAATGCATAATCATTTACTTTGGTCTAATATGGTATGCAAAAAAAACACGGTATCATCGTGCATGCATAAACAAATGTTTTAAAGGGGGTTTGATTTAACAGGATCAGTGAACAGACTTCTGTGAAAAATGGTGTAAATACAACCTGGTGTGGTTAGAAACTGCCTTTGGAGTCCTTAAGAATCAGTTTAAAACTCAAGAGAAGTACTGGTATTCAAGAGAGAGTCTAGGTACTGAAAAGTGTGTACCAGCCTTGTGAAAACCCAGAGTCCGAATACTGAAAGTGTGCTGGAGTGCCTGGAAAACAGTGGAACAAAAACCTCTAATATAAAGATTTTAAATAAGTCTGAAGAGCTTATAAAACTCCCATTAGCCTGAAACTTAAGAACTAAAGTTGGTGCATATACTGGTTTTACCTCAGAAATGTTCATCTCTGATTCCACCTGACCTTTCCCCTCTATGTTGAATAAAATATTTTATTAATTTGGAATAGAAAAAATTTCTTGAGTGCCATTAAAGTTAAAGGAAGTACCCAATCTTTTCCTCAGGTTCCTGGTTGAAGCCAGCTTTAGGTTAGGAAATACCTGGAAACTTTGAGGATGGAGCCAGGAATGAGTGGGATTTGGAGTGGGGAAGGATCTCAATCGAATATAATGCTATGGAGTCCACCCCCCAAGGCAGCCATTTTCTCCAGTGCAACTGATCTCTTTATTCTGGAGATTAGCTGTAAAACTGGGAGATCCCTGGGTCCCACCTTGGGACTGGCATCCCTAGGCATGAACATGAAGTAATTAAACACAAACCCATAAACAAAAGGCAAGAACTTGAACAGGATGCTCCAAAAGTCAAGGCATTTTGCTGGTCACAGAATCACACCCATACATTAAGGGCAGATGAGTTGCTGTTTAGTGGCAAGTAATTAAAAGCACAACTCCCCCATTTAAAAAAGAGCTTGATGTTTATGCTTAATGGTAACCCTTGTGTGAGTCAGTGTGGTCCCTGGACCATCAAGGCCTACATTCAAATTTCCTCTAAGCTATGAAGCTCAGTGGGTGATCCTTCCCTAGTCATAGTTTCCCAGGCAGAATCTCTCATGGTTACTGTGATAATTAAAATAATCATCATGTAGGAAAAATGGCTGCTTTATGTCAGAACATGCTCTTTCATCAGTTGCCCATCCCATTCATAAAAGGAAGTTAATGTTTAATGCCTATAATAAATGTGACTACAACAACATAACCACTGAACATAGAGGACACTACCATACATGCATCCATATTACATATTTAGTTATTTATAAAATTGGCCATGCCTGTCTTGCATTACACCTGAAGTATTAAGAAAATCATGTGGAATTCTAAATTTAATTCACATTTAACTAAACAAGACAGAATACATACAAGAATCTGAGTGGAAGGGAATTTGAGTTGAGGTTCAAATGGTTGTGCACAGTATTCTACTCATGCAATTGGGCTTTTCTGGCCCACCTCTCACTATAACACCTCAGAAAACTGTTCCTAAATGTCAGAGCACCCTCCAAAGTGTCCCACGAAGCAGCCTGGAAAGGGAGTTGCGGGGGGAGGGGGGATCTGCAATTCCCATGCAGAAGAGTTTTCCCCTTAATATAAGACTAAGCCATGAAAAAACAGGTTTTTCAAAGTGCAGCACCACAGAAATATACAAATCTTTACCATAAGTAGTTTTAAAAAAAAAGAATACCAATTAAGAGAACATCTCCCTTTACAATATTTACAACTGTCCAACAGGAAACATATGGATAGCAAGTCTTCTACAAGCATTCATGTGAAAGATTCCCAGATATCTATAGATCAAAACTGTGATAGCTAGAAGATAAATGAGTCAACTCAGGCAGGTTAGATCTCTTGGTCAACCTTAGTGCACAGAAGCAAAGCCTCCCAAGGGCTTATACAGATGGGTAACGTTTTAACAATGATGCCTTCTTACCCTTCTTAAATGGAAAGTATACCAAATTTGGCTTGTTTTTCTGATTTGTCCTTGCACTTGCCTTAGAGTAAACAAACCCATAGTAAAAGACTCACAAGGGAGTGAAAAAGAGATTTATCATAAAACTACTGCCTGGGCTACATCACTTCAGACTTCAGGTTGGGAAGTAGTGCCATGGGATTGATTTAAACTTTGTTTAAAGCACATACATGTCACTTTTTAACCTATCAGATCCATAAAGAAAAAATGGGCAAATGAGAACAAGATGCAATTTAATAAAGATAAGTGTAAAGTTCTGCATCTGGGTCAGAAAAATGAAAAGCATACCTACTGGATGGGGAATATGCTTCTAGGTAACACTGTGTATGAACGAGACCTTGGGGTACTTGTGGATTGTAAGCTAAACATGAGCAGGCAGTGTGATGCAGCAGTAAAAAAGGCGAATGCCATTTTGGGCTGTATCAACAGGGGCATCACATCAAAATCACAAGATGTCATAGTCCCATTGTATACGGCACTGGTCAACCACATCTGGAGTAGTGTGCAGTTCTGGAGGCCTCACTTCAAGAAGGATGTAGATAAAATTGAAAGGATACAGAGGAGAGAGACGAAGATGATCTGGGGCCAAGGGACCAAGCCCTATGAAGATAGGTTGAGAGATTTGGGAATGTTCAGCCTGGAGAAAAGGAGGTTGAGAGGGGACATGATAGCCCTCTTTAAGTATTTGAAAGGTTGACATTTGGAGGAGGGCAGGATGCTGTTCCGATTGGCTGCAGAGGAGAGGACATGCAGTAATGGGTTTAAACTACAAGTACAACGATATAGGCTAGATATCAGGAAAAAGCTTTTCACAGTCAGAGTAGTTCAGCAGTGGAATAGGCTGCCTAAGGAGGTGGTGAGCTCCCCCTCACTGGCAGTCTTCAAGCAAAGGTTGGATACACACTTTTCTTGGATGCTTTAGGATGCTTTGGGCTGATCCTGCGTTGAGCAGGGGGTTGGACTAGATGGCCTGTATGGCCCTTTCCAACTCTATGATTCGAAGTAGCTTACCCAAAACCAAAACCCAAAGTATATTAAGAGGAATAAGGAAGATAAAAACCAGCAGCAATTATGGTGGGTTATGCATACCAAGGTCTTCATCGAAGCCAACACACTGAACCTATTAAATCGTCATTTTTAAAACAATTGTGTTTTTCCTGCAAGGATTATGCACTGAAAGACAGACTTCTAATGGCAAATAGCAGGGGGGGGGGCAATTCATTCACTGTGCTAGATGCTCATTGGCAGGCCATGGTCAGTTGTAATATCACATGACCATGTCTCTGGCACATGCTACTGGCAGGGCCTTATGGGAATCGTAGTTCATGGACACAGATCTCAACAAGTAATTTCCATCAGAGCACAGTTTTTTGAAAACACTACAACCTTTCCCTATCAGATGTATGTTATTCCTCATAGAGAAAGGACTAAAATGCTTGCAAATGCCTCTGATGAAATGAATAAATTCATTTTCTGTTTGTGTAATGTCATAGGAGAGGTGGGAGAGTCTGCGCCGAAAAAGGGGCGTCTCCCATTGGTGGATGAGAGACTAGAGGCTCATTGGTGTCCCTCATTGGTGTACAGTGGCACAGGGGAGGAGATCAAAAACATGCTACCATTTATGCATGCAAAAAACAGGCATTTTCATGACCTCTGTAAAAAAAGGGTTGTTTTAAAGTTAGTTATAAATACTGCATTGAAAAGATATAGTGGCTGCTCTGAGGGGGGAATGCTGTACATAAACAAAAATACAATAGGTTGTTCAAGTAAAGATATAAGGGGAAGGTAAATTAGTAGCAAATTTGTAAACAGCATCATAAGTCCAAATATGCAGTATGATAATTCTTTGCTAGAAAAGCCAATCAGTCCTGTGGGTTCAATTGTCCTTCATGTGATATAAGTGTGTAATTCTGTTGAGAATCTAATTCGGTTAGACAGAACAGGATAACATACTCAGCATGGCTTGTCACTTGTGGGGATGCCCCCATGCCTGGGTGGAGATGGATGGGGCTAACAAGAAGTCGCTTTTAATTACTTATTTTAAAAACTGGGAAAGTGTCTGCCATTAATCACTAATTTTACATTTTTATTTCTCCAATGTTTTTGTAAACAACTGAATCCACAGGACTGCTTGGCTATTCTAGCAAAAATTTATCATACTGCATATTTGGACTTATAGTCCTGCTTACTACTTTGCTACTAATTTACTTTCTCCTTATATCTGTACTTTTATCTTATGATCCCTGTTCTATTGTCTGAGGAAGTGTGCATGCACATGACAGTTCACGCCTTGAATAAATCTTTGATGTTCTTAAAGGTGCCATTAAATTCATTTTTTTAATGTAAGGCCTAGTCTACATATTCAGTACAATAAGCTTGTAGATTTCTGATGTAGAAGAATGGGTCATACCACTCCATTTTATATGCCTCTTTTCTCTCCCCGAAGGAGTTTCAAAACAGCTTACAGTCACCTTCTCTTTCCTCTCTCCACAACAGACACCCTGTGAGGTGGGTGAGACTGAGAGAGCCCTGATATTCCTGCTCGGTCAGAAAAAGCTTTATCAGTGCTGTGGTGAGCCCAAGGTCACCCAGCTGGCTGCATGTGGGGGAGTGCAGAATCGAACCCGGCATGCCAGATTAGAAGTCCGCACTCCTAACCACTACACCATACTGTATGTATAATCTGTATACAGTGTACTCTTGAGTGCTGGTTAATTCTCATTTTACATTCAACGCATGTTAACAGCTAAATGCATAATTTAAACCCAGGAATAATTTAACCACGTCCCTAGTTTGATTTGCAGAGTGACAGTGTGTTGATTGTTCCTTAGAAGTGGATGTTCACATGTAAATACAGGATGTACGTGTGTTCCTTATATCATGTAAAACAGTGCATTTAATGTTCCCCTGTACAAAAGCCCCTGAACATATCAAGAGGAACTTCAAAAACTGAAATCCCTCACCTGCTGCCTGAAGTGGTACAGTCCATTCTGCTGCATGTTTGGACCAAGTCTAAACACTTCTACACAGACAAGCTGTGCTTTGGAGGAGTTGGTTAAAACAGAAGGAAGTCATGAAGCAGAAAAATGAAAGACATTTCCTCTAGAATGACCTTAAGGGATGAGAAAGTTCACAATTTTAGAAGCACAAGAATTCCATTCCTCGCATGAGTACAGCTCTGAGAAAGAAAAACACTGCCTGGTATAAAAAGAAAGGCTAAATCAGTAAATTTAGTAAATGCTTTCAAATATTTTCCTCCTCTGATGACCATCTAAACCTTTTCAGAAGAGTTATGATCACAAATCAGCACCAATGTCAGATCTCTTTAACACTATAAAGACTTAAACATTAGACTAAGTTGCTACTTCTACCTTGGTAATCTAGACCAGTGGTCCCCAACCTTTTTATCACCAGGGACCACTCAATGCCAGGGACCACTCACCGGGGACCACTCAACGCCTTTTACTGAGGCCCGGTGGGAGGGGGTAGTTTACTCTCAACCACTGCCCTAACGCTCTCTGATTGCTATGGTAATGTTTAAACATCCCTTCAAAATAAGATACAGACACGCCACAACAATGAAGTGTGTTGTAAAGGGCTGGGGGGGATGAAGTAAAGGGCCGGGGGGGGGGGGGAGAAGGCATCCTTCCGGGCCCACCTCCAATTAGTCGAAGGACCACATGTGGTCCACGGCCCACAGGTTGGGAATCGCTAATCTAGACACCGCCCCACCCCAAGGGCAACATGTGTGGATTATTATGTACCTACATACCTGCACCCTGCCCATTCTGCATTATGATTATCCTCATTATCAGGGTCAGAGATAGTGACTAGCTAACCCATGCAGAGCTGCCAACCTCCAGATGGGTCCTGGAGATATCCTGGAACTACAGCTGATCTCCAGGCTACAGAGATCAGTTCCCCTGGAGAAAATGGCTGCTTTGAGGTGGACTCTATGGCATAATACCCTGCTGGCAGTACAATACCTCCCCTCCCCAAACTCCACTCCCAAAACTCCAGGAATTTCCCAAGCCAGAGTTGCATCAACCCTCACCTATGGTCCCCCCAGTGAGCTTTAGAGATTGGCACTACATTGCACTGGGGCATACAGGGCTGCTGTCATCACATTCTAAATCACTCATCTGTCCATTCAATTTCTGCTTACATGTGGATCTGCTCTACATATCCTCCGCACTAGTAAAAGCACTCATTCTGAACCAAGGTAAGACAACTCTGCCCAGAATGAAGTTGATCTGACATATTTCTCTCAAGCAAGAGAGAGTATGACCCCTGACAATCCTGTTCATCTACATCACAATCATTGTTTAAACATTTTCAAGCTCTTATCTTTGCAACTATAAAAGCCTAGAGGAGGAGTAGAGCTGGTTTAGCAGAGAGAACTGGCATCCTCGGCATGCCTGAATCTGAGCTTGTAGGCCTGGGAAATCTGGATCATGCCCAGCTGTAACTAAAGTAAATGTAGTCTCC
This sequence comes from Paroedura picta, assembly GCF_049243985.1. Taxonomy (NCBI): domain Eukaryota; kingdom Metazoa; phylum Chordata; class Lepidosauria; order Squamata; family Gekkonidae; genus Paroedura; species Paroedura picta. The sequence goes on from NC_135371.1 coordinate 95,580,569, forward strand.
AATCAGGGGGGCAAAGTGGAAGGCAAAAACAGTTCTACCCCTCAATGGAGGGGGGAAGGATGGAGCAGGCTCACCACGGCTTCTACCAGCCCGCTTGGTGGACCGGGAATGCCAGCATCTCCAGTCACAAACTGTCAACTCAACACAATGGTGGCTCATGCACATTTTGAGTGGAGCCACCACTGTCTCCCATACAGAGACTTCAAATGCTATTTTACTTGGAAAACCAGTGTTGCCATTAAGAAAAGAAGGGAGCAAAGAGCCACACAATCACCAAGGCATGTTTCCCACTAGGGATGCCAATCCTCAGGTGGGACCTGGGGATTACCCAATTTTACAGCTCATCTCCAGATGACAGAGATTTGTTCCCCTTCAGAGAGTGGACTCCATAGCATTATCCACCACTGAGGTCCCTCCCTGCCCCCAATCCTGTCTCTCCCGGCTCCACCCCTAAAGTCGGCAGTTATGTCCCAACACAGAACTGGCAGCTGTATTTCCCACCTACCCTACATATTCAAGCCACCTCCAATATTGGAAAGGAGTTTCCTCTGCAGTGTCACTGAGGCATAATGTGATGGCAAGGGATAGCTCTTGCTCCTCTTCAGGTACCTCTGAAACCTTACTATGACATCAAAGCAAGCCTTCGTTTTCTTGTGTATTAGGCAAGCAACAACATACCAGAAACCACCCAGTTTGGCTGGCTGCAGATGCCTGACAAGTTCCTCTAGCAGAGCCTTCTCCTCCAGAGTTTTGGGTGATAGATAAGGTTATTATTGACAACAACCTGAGGTTTGCTGTAACATTTTTTAAAATGTAGCTGCACATTTTTCTAATGTAAGTTTGAATATGGCAAAAGAGCTGTCCTTTTTAACCTTGGCATTTCTGATGCAGCCCTGAAGCCTTTTTTTTTTTTGGGGGGGGGGGGGTGGATGTCTTCTATGTTTTCACAACCTCATGCCATCAGTGAAATATAACCAGCAGAATCCTTTGCAGGGGAGAGCAATGCATTTCCCCCTTGTTACTAAGGCTTCCAGCAGTACTCACCACATACTTCAGGACATTTAATAATATCTAGAGGGGATTGTGCCCATTTGTTAGAGTAAAGCACAGAGGTGCCTTGTGGCACCTTACATTCTCACAGAAATGCTACAAAGCTTGGGGGGGGTAGAGACAGAATAAGCCATCATGGGAAAATTCCACCCATGCAGCTCATTCAACACATCCCATATGGGTCCTTCTTTCTGAAAGAGACTCTGCCCTATCTCTTAGGCATGAAATACCACAAACCAGTTCCAGAGGGAAATCACAGGAGAAGCTTTCCCACAGCAATGCTCTACGGAACACTTAACAGTCGTGGTCTGTTATGAAATGCAAGCAGGGCAGCACATGACCTGTTCTCACACGGCTGCCTCAGTTATTGGTAGCATTTTTCAAATGTTTTCCCGAGCTCCTTCATCTGCCAGGAACACCCTATCATCTAAAAGCGGAGACTAGCCCTGGCCAGTCAGGGACTAAGCATAAATCCATTAGCACTTGGGGGGGAGGGCATTTCTATCAAAACAAGCCCAGATCTCCAGCTTGACCCAAATCACTTGTCAGATTTTTCTAAATAATTCTCTCAGCCATATTTTACATTTAACAATCTGCATGAATTGAGAAGGGACAGACATAGTATCACTTGTTTTAAACTTTGTTGCAGAAGTGGTGGTAGCTCTTCCCGCCCCCCCCCCGCCCCCAAAAAAGGTAAAAATACAAACCTAGGCATAAAGCTACACTTTAAAATTGACATTGGTTAAGAAGGGAAACAGAGTCAAACAAGGGCTTCCAAACATCTTCTGTGCATAGTAAGGATAATGTATACACAAGATAAGTACAAAATAACTGTAAATGTAAAACCATCTAATATGGGAATAGATTCAGGTGTGTGGCTATGTTGGTCTGAAGTAGAACAAAGTTTGAGGCGAGTGACACCCTTAAGGTTTATTTAAGGTAGTAGAGGCAAAGCCCTTTGTACCCAGGAATTCGATGGGTGCTAGGATGCACACCTGCACTGCAGCCCTCCTGGGGGCTGGCTACATGGCAGAAGATCCCTCCTCCCCTTGGACTCTAGAGGCCCCACCTCCAAACCTCAAGGAACATTCCTGACCCAGAGGCACCAACCTCCAGCTGCAGGCAGGAAATTTCCTGGAATTGGATTACAGAGATCAGTTCCCCAGGGGGAAATGGCTGTTTTGGAGGAGGGGACTCCACAACAACTACTCATCTCGAGGCTCCTGGAGATTAAAGAACTTGCTTGGGAGCAGGGACTCTACGGCAGAAAGATTGCAGGATGGGAGACATTGGGACCTGGGGATTGCTGGAATTGCAGGCCATTTCCAGGCTACAGAGATCAGTCCCCCTGGAGAAAAGCCCTGGCTTTGGACCCCACAGAGGTGCAGGGATGCCAGGCTCCAGGTGGGAAACAAAGAGAGATGCTGGGTGACAGTAATTTCTAGTAACAAACATCAAATAATCATACACTTGTCACAGTTTCTTCATTCACTGAAAATATTTCATTGATAGCAAAATTTGCTTAATAAACTGAAAACCTTTCAGTCTGTACATTCTTCGGGTCAGTTCAATATCATTTGTTGTTAGGTGCGAAGTCATGTCCGACCCATCGCGACCCCATGAACAATGATCCTCCAGGCCTTTCTGTCCTCTACCATTCCCCGGAGTCCATTTAAGTTTGCACCTACTGCTTCAGTGACTCCATCCAGCCACCTCATTCTCTATCGTCCCCTTCTTCTTTTGCCCTTGATCGCTCCCAGCATTAGGCTCTTCTCCAGGGAGTCCTTCCTTCTCATGAGGTGGCCAAAGTATTTGAGTTTCATCTTCAGGATCTGGCCTTCTAAGGAGCAGTCAGGGCTGATCTCCTCTAGGACTGACCGGTTTGTTCGCCTTGCAGTCCAAGGGACTCGCAAGAGTCTTCTCCAATATCTTCAATATCATAATAAATCAAAAACAGTTGCATGTTACTAACAAACATGAAAACATTGGCTGGCAAAGAACTTACAGTGGGTTTCTCAATTATTGCCTCTATGTCAGGTTTTCTCAGATTTTTAACCCCTGAAAAATTCTTCAGGCTTCAAGAAACCCCAGAAGTGGGAACTCCAGGTCCCAGCTGGAGGCATCCCTGCCACTGTTCAGAGATGCCAGCCTCCAGGTGGAACCTGGAGAAATCCCAGAATGAAAGCTCTTCTCCAGATTGCAGAGATCAGTTCCCCTGAAGGAGAAGCACTGCTTGGGATGGGGGCTGAGGGGGGAGGCTGTTCATCTGTTCACAATTAAGTCCCAGTCAATCCAAACTCTGGTGAAAGTTGACTTCAGTTAAGCTTTAACTATATTAAGAACTAGTAATAAAGCCCATTAGTAAAAATGGGCATGTGGAGGCTGGGGGCACTGCACCCAGAGAAGCAATGGGTGCAAGGATGGGGCTCGAGGAGGGGCCGGCACGGCCCCCCCGGGCCCTAGCGAGGTGCGTGGGTTGGGGAGGTGGTGGGAAGCGGGATGCGCGATTTCGGCTGCGCAGTGCGCATGTGCGCATGCGCAGCCACGCATGCACGCTGCGCGGGCGTGGCCGTCGCCCTGCCGGTCCCCAGCCAAAAAAAGGTTGGGGACCACTGTTCTAACAGACCTAGTATTCTAAGAGGGGTACGCCCTGTCTTCCTACTGTAGCAGTGAATTCAGGCAGAATTACAGCTAGCCATAGTAACCCATAGGAAAGTCAAGGAACAAGGTCCACATCAAAACCTGATTCCCCCCCAAACGGCACACAACACTGTACAAGTTTCTGTGCTCTCTTCACCAGGCTGGGGAAGCGGAAAAAAAGGCTTCCCAGGGCATGATAACAGAAACATTGTCTCACTGTCAGTGGCTAAAGAGACAGACCTTAGGACTCCCCCCAGGCCTTTTCAGAAGATACAATTTAACCTTCTAACACATGTAACTACAAAACTGAGTCCATGTAGCCTAGAGGGAAAGGAAGGGTGTTTTTTTAAACATAAAATATAAAAATTGTATATGCATCTTGTTCAACTATCTGTGATTTATACTTGCTGCATGCTAATAAAGGAGGAGGAGGTGGTGGTGGTAGTAATAATATATATAGAGAGAGACCAGAAACTGATAAGACTGGACGTAACATGAAGTATTTTGAAACATGTGACCAACATTTCAATCTTGAACAGAACACTAAACTATGCATAGTATTATTTATAGGGTCACCAACTTCAGTTTTGGGGAAACTGGAGATCTGAGGGTGGATTAGGGTTGCCAGCTCTAGGTTAGGAAATACCTGGGGACTTTGGGGGTGGAGCTGGGAGCAAGTGGAATTTGGGGCAGGGAGGGACCTCAGAGGGGCATTACGCTATGGAGTCCACCCTCCTAAGCAGCCATTTTATCCAGGGGAACTGATCTGTTGCCTGGAGATGAGCTATAATGCCAGGCAATCCCCAGGTCCCACCTGGGGACTAGGATCCCTTGGGTGAATAAAATGCAGGAGAGCGGAGTTCAGGGAGGGGAGGGACCTCTGCAGGTTAACAGAGGGTCCTTCCAAACTAGTCATTTTCTCCAGGGAAAGTGAAATAAATGTTTTAAATAAAATAAATAAATGTAGTCTAGAGATCAATTATAATTCTAGAAGATCTCCCCAACTGGAGGTTGGCAGCCCTCGTCACTTAAGTACTATTTCACGAAAACACTCTGAACTATCTTTAAACCGCTCCTGTGGAGTTGTATAAATAAAAGGCTAAGGGGTAAAGGGGAGGAGAAGGGGTGGGCTGAGTCCATGATAAAAACTCGGAGGGGCCAATCAGGAGCCGCAAAGCGGCTCCTGATTGACCCCTCCAAGTGTTATTCCAGGGCCAAGCAGCCAATGGGGAGCTGCGTTTTGCGCAGCTCCCCATTGGCTGCTTGGTCCGTCCTCAGCTGGCCCGGCCGGGGAGTCGCCACACCAAAGGAAGAGGCTTCCCCGCAGGTAAGTCCACCGGCTGGGGTCCCTTCGCGCTGGGGAAAGGAGCAGGGCCACCACGTTTTCGATGCAGCAGGCCTGCTCCTTTTCCACCGGCCACGCAGCCAGCTTGGCCGGAGAGGGGTGCCGTGGGAAAGAAGCAGGGATGCTGCATCAAAGACACGGCGGCCCTGCTCCCTTCCTGCCCACAAGCCACGGCCTTCCCGCCCACAAGCCATGGGGACGCCAGGCCTTCGCCGCGGCATGAAGACCAGGCCTGATGCACTCCCGACTCACCGGCCATGGTCTTCTCCCCGCACCGAGTGCTGCGGGGAGTGCGGCACATCCGGCCCCGGGACTGTCAGGCCCCGGGAAGGCTTCACCGGGGAGGGGGCCTAGGTCCATTTTATTTTTAAATAAAATGTGCTTTCCCCCTAGTTTGTAAATTAAGCACCAAATCTCATCATTCCATTATGTGACCCATGGTTGAGTCCAGATTTACCATGACCAAAATCAAAAGCCAACCTCCACAATTATTTATTTCATTTCTGCCCTCCCTTTCTTCCATTCTGAACCTCAAGGCAGTGCTCCTCATTCTCCCAGACAGCTGCCCATCCAGGCACTGATCAAACCCAGATGATTTAGCTCAGCAAAGTGCCTTAAGGTGATATCATATGCCTTATGATGATATCCCAAGTCCATCCGCTCCCAGGAGCTGGAAATGTACCCACTGAAACTCCATGGAACTGCACATTTACACACTCCAGGGATGGGGTGGGGAAGACATCTTCCTACAAACAGGAAATTAGCCTGATAAACTAGCTTTTAGCACAGGGAGGTTACCTTACTACCAGTCTACACCCATGGTAAAGAATTCAGACATGCATTATTGGTTTCACTATGCTTCTCATCTGCAAGAGATAAAAACAGGAGATAAGAACTGGTATGTTATGGAAAAGTGGATGTACTCGATTCCAGTTCCCATGGGTAATGGCCATGTTTATTTACCAGCTAGTATAATGAGAATGAAGGCATTAACACTGTGAATGTGCAACCATTTTCTCCTCTAAGTCAGAGTAAAGGTGCTGTTGAGTAAAGCAGTGGTCCCCAACCCCCAGTCCGGGGACCGGTACCGGTTCGTAGATCAGTTGGTACCGGGCCGTGGCTCCTCCTCGTCCTCCTCCCCCGCTGCTGCCTCAGGGGCTGCCCTGCCACTGCCGCCGGCTCACCTTTGGTGCTTTCCAGCGGGCGCCATGGCTGGGGTTCCCCCTCGGCGTGGCACTGTGCCCTGCAGGGTGTCTTTCTATCAGTCAGTCAGTCATGAATTTTATTGTTTATAGCAGTGGTCTCCAACCCCCGGTCCAGGGACTGGTACCGGTTCGTGGATTAGTGTGTACCGGGCCGTGGCTCCTCCTCGTCCTCCTCCCCCGCTGCTGCCTTGGGGGCTGCCCTACCACTCTGCCGCCGGCTCACCTTTGGTGCTTTCCAGCGGCCGCCATGGCTGGGGTTCCCCCTCGGCGTGGCACTGTGCAGCTGCTGCTGGCAGCGCCCCCCAGCGGGTGGTGGGAAGTCAGGGGTGCCAGTAGGAAAGCAAGTAGAACAGGGGCTCAGGTGGCGGCAGCAATGTCCCTCAGCAAAAGCTGACCCCCCTCCCAGGCCTCAGTAAAATGGTCAAGCGTTGACCGGTCCTCGGTGATAAAAAGGTTGGGGACCACTGGTGTAAAGGCTGCTTGCACTAGCACTATCTATGGTAAATCTCTTTTATTCACAGGAACTACTGTCCTGCAGGCCTACAAAGTCACCCTCTTTTCAAAAAGAACAAATCCACTCAGAGTAAAATCACTTTGCATTCCTCTTGGCACGTGGACAGAGAAGACCAAAGTCCTGATCAAAGTCTACCAACATAATCTGCATCTCAAATCAATGTTTACTTGCTAACAACTCCCACGAAAAAATGACTTTACTCACAAGGATGCACAGGATTGCAGCTATAGCTTCCATTTTATGGACACAAACCGAGTAAGTAACTGCTGCTTCTTAGTTAGCATCCTGGAGCCTGGAGATCTCAAAATCAAGACATCCAGTCTAATTTTAGCACTCAGTTTTATTGTTCTTTCATAGTCAACCTGCAAAATAGATCGAATTAGAGCGTATGACCTGTCCATGGCCTTCCAGCAGGCTTCATGGCTGTGCAGAGATGTTCCCAGTTTAGCCACATCATTAATTCTCACTGACCCATTATACCTGAGGTCACATATGAGTAGGCAAAGGTACTCTAGAAATTCTTACTTAATACCTATTTTGGGGGACGACATGCACATCTCCTTTCAAATTACTCCTTTCAAATTACTGTCAACCTCCCCCCCTCATAACACATATGCACAAATTCTGTATACAATAAAGTTCAAGTTTAAATTCAAAATAAGTATTAGATCTAATTCTCAACATGGTCCCTACTGTAGACACTTAAGTCTATGGACTGGGGCTATGCAGAAAGGAGATATTTCTACAAACTTCAGGGGGAACCCAGGTTTGAAGAAATCCCAAACCTTTAAAAAACACTGGGGAATTACAAAAACTCAAATGGTTAACATTTGTCTGAAGAAGTGAAGAACACTACAGCATGGACAGAGGGAAAAGGAGCAGAAGTCATGCTTCCCACTTCACCCCACTAAGGCCATGATGCTGCAGGTGGATGGGAGATGGGAATGAAGAGGTTGACTGGGGGAAGAGGCAGTTCAACCAGGAAGTAAAAAAATATGTAATTAACTCATAAAACCTGCTGCTATAACTTCTTTGGCTTACAAAAGTTACATTTATTTCCAGTGCAAATGAGTGACAAGTATTTCCTTGCCATCCCTTCAGAAAAAGCTTCACAATAGAACCTAAGCCTTTGAACAGTGCCATGGATTTAAGCTTACACCAATTCTATCTAGCTCAAATTCCGATAGCAATCACACAGCATACAGCATGCTGTCTGTTCTCCTCATGTAAATGAGGTCTTGGTTCCCTCCGCCAGTGATGCCACACAAGCTAAACTGTAGCCCCTGCATAGTTCTTGTTTTTCACACCGAGTGCATCAAACATGAATACTGGAACAATTTCCCCTTTGAGCTAACTGTTCCTGATAGGAATACAGTAACCACTGCGCTCAAGCTGTTGGCAGTGTTACAAAACACCCAACATGCGACTGGAATACAAATGATTTGCACTTCCTATACTCTCCAAACACAGTTTATTTTTGTCCTGTATATAAATAAAAATAATTGCTGTTGCCTGGTTTTATCACCTACAATGCAGAATGTTAAAATTGCAGAATGTTAAAAAAAGATTGCAGAATGTTAAAAAGAAGCTGCTCCTGGGTGGTGTGAACTGTGACCTTTTCCATACCTATGGCATGAACTGTAAAAGGTCACTATGAAGTGGAGAGAGTGCCCGTGTACTGCAGATACCGTGCAGGTGCAATACAGCTTTAGGTACAGACACCCATAGCAAACTGATTCCTGGGGTGTTCCTGGTACTGCAGTTCAAGCCAGCCCAAGCCCTGACGGCTACAAGGTCTGTCAAGAGTCTATGACCATCATCCACATGAGAGAACAACTACTGTATTAACGTATGTCAAGCAGAGGTGGCCAAACTGTGGCAGGGGCTCATGGTAACTGTAGTCCGGGGACATCTGGAAAGCCACAGTTTGGCCACCCCAATGTAAAGGAACACCACTGCAATAGAGACTATACCTGCCTCCTGACCTGAGTAACCCACGTTTATGCAACAGAGGAGCAAACTCTCTTCCCATCTTCAGCTATCTCAAATTTCAGCCATTTACTCCCCACACACACACTAAAAGCCATGCAGCCTTCTTCCTTGCCTAGTTCCCCCCACAATCATTCCTCTGATCACACTGGACTGTGACAGAGAGAACATCTATCAGCCCTACCAAAGAAAAAAATCCACAAAGTGTACTAACAAAATTACAAGCTTGACTGCCCACACATACCTGTATAATTGTTGCCTGAAAAGAAAAAGAAAGACCCCCCACTTTCATCACACTTCCTTGCATGCATTAATTCTAAGGCACCTCAAGCAAGGGCATAGGCACTATCACAAGCTTAGAAGAACTGGTTTCTATGTGGTATTCCAGCATTTTCCCTGGGCCTTCTTCAATTTCCACCTTGTTATGTTTTCCATTATGGATCGGTTCAGGCATTACCTCCATGGAAAACATTACTAAGAAGGCAAAACTGAGGAAACTATACATAGCTCATCACAAGCATTGATAACATCGGCATCATGTTCACTGGGGGCATTTGTCTTGGATACAATGGAAATGGTGTTCATGCACAAGCAGTAAATTTTACTCCAGGCACTCATCGCAATGCTCTCCTTGTGATCCCCTACCCTTGTGTCATTAACAGCTTGTATACAATGGATACTTTGTACAACAAACTCTTTTGCCTCTGAAAAAGTCTACTAGAACCAGACTCGTGAGCAACAATTCTCCAGCCTTCTTGGTGGCTTCAAGAGCCTTCTGCAAATTATCACTTTTCCTCAAGTTCATTCAAATTCCAAGGATGCCAGAAATATGACATATTATTCATGTGAGGAATCCCAGCAACAAATCTTTGCAGGGCAAGGAAACAGTTCTCCAGTTGCGCAGAAGCAATTTCCCTGGGAACTGAACAAGCTCAAAGTAACAATCACAGCTGTGTTAATTTGCATCTTTATTGCTGAAGCCTTGGCAATGCAACCAGTTATCTAGAAGCCTCAACATCTGTGAAATCTACCAGCCCTGTAAAGCCAGAAAATGAATTCACAAACCTTTTATCCCACCTTTACCCCCATTAAGCTTCCCAAATAGGCCAGCTTCGCCCATGCTCCCCAGAGTCCGGGAGTTGAGCAGTTAGTATTTGTACAGGATACCCTCAAGGAAGTCACGGGCTGCTATGCAGAGGAAGTCAATCAATGGCAAACTGTCTCTACTCATCTCTTGCCAGGAATGACCCATGGATGGGGGGTCACCGTAAGTCAACTGTGACTTGATTCTTATTCTCCTTACCCCTATCCCTTGATGAATAGCATACAGCCCAATTGCAAACAGCCTTCAAAATCAAAATCAATGGACGGGCAACAGCTATAAACAAAATACGTGTTCACGCCTTTCACAACCTGCACGCCATGTGAATTTTCCCACAGGATGGCTGAAATTTTAAAATGGAAGAGAACATGTTTGTGCCTGGTTGAAGACAGCATCAGGGCCTGGCTGAGAAATGAACAAGAGAGAAACAGCTTTTCTTTCACCACATCTAATGAGATCATGCAATGTACAGAGCTATACACAATGTAGATGCACACAGCCATTTACAAGATTTTGTCTTTTCTAAACAGGATGATAATCAGCTCTCCTAGTCTCAACTTATCAAGATGCAGAGCACTCTCCAAATTTTCCATCTGACATTTGAAGCACACAGCAAAGCACAGTTTAGTGTGTGCTTTCCAAATGCACAAGTCAACTATCAATTGGATTTACCATTCAGAGACACCCACAGTGTTGGCTCAGGGAGCCATCCCTTGCTTCTGTCTTGTTTAGATGCCAACATTTACACAATTAAGGATTTGCATTGGCCAAGGACATCTGGCCATTCAAACAAAACGTTGGCTGTGTTCAAGATAGGAAAACAATGCACAGAACTTTGACAAGCAGCTGTTTAAAAAATTATTCTGAAAGAAAAAAAATAACTGCTTGTTTTAGTAGATACCACACAGGGATAAATTGGGAGTGACAGAAAGAGATGTTATAGATCAGTTATTTAAATACACAGCAGACATGAAATTTTATGCACCTATCTTTAAGACTTCCTTAGTTTACACAGAACGCCATAGACATTAGCAGAATCATAAGACCTGAAGGTTTCACCTGCCCTGTGTATATATAAACTCAGGCTTAATTCAATATGATGCATAGATTGATGCAGCTATCTCAGTGCAAATCAAAACAGTGCTACGAGTACCCTCAATTGAATCTTTACGTCTACTTAATTTACACCCTGACTTTCTCCCCAGTAGGGACTCAGAATGGCTTACAGTGTTTCCCTCTCCTCCATTTTTGTCTCACAACAACTCTTTGAGGTAGGTCAAGCTATCAGAGTCTAAGGTCACTAGCCAATTTTTATGGCAAAGTGGGATTTGAATCTGAGTCTCCCAGATTCTGGTCTGCCGCTCTAGAGAAGGGGTGGCCCGACTGTGGCTGTCCAGATGTCCAAGGGCCCTGTGATGATATGCCACACTAGATGAAGAAATAAGTTGTTCCTGTGTTCTGCTTAAGTTATACCAAAAGGGAAACAAATTAACCTCAGCATAATTACAAAATCAAAGTCATAATCCCAACCAGTCATTATTATTAAAGTATAAATGCCATCATCATCATATAGAAAAGCTCACTTCAGGACCAGGTGCTTTGTCTCCCGCAATGTAAACTGGCCAGGTTTACATGAACATTTTGCATATATTAGCGATCCCCAACCTGTGGACCGTGGACCACATGTGGTCCTTCAACTAATTGGAGGTGGGCCCCGAAGGACGCCTTTCCCCCCCCCGCCCCTTTGCAACACACTTCGGGTGTCATTGTCTCCCATCACTCCCAGATGGGACTATCTCGTTGCAGAGAAACAAGCTCAGGGTTCCCATTGATTTGTCATTGTCATGAGTTAAAATTTCCATGAAAATAAAATGTTCCTCATGTTCATTATTGTGGCGTGTCTGTATCTTATTTTGAAGGGATGTTTAAGCATTACCATAGTGATCAGAGAGTGTTAGGGCAGTGGTTGAGAGTAGAGGAGTAAACTACCCCCCCCCCACCGGGCCTCAGTAAAAGGCGTTGAGTGGGCCCTGGTGATAAAAAGGTTGGGAACCACTGGAATATATGACACTCACAGCAACATCTCTGAAATCAACAGAGATAACCCCCAAGAAGGAGCAATGCTACAGCAAAATAAAACTAGAATCCAGTGGCACCTTAAACATTCACAAAATGAGTTGCTGTTCAGAAACCGGTTTCTTTTCTCCTATAAACAAATTCAAAAGAATTCAAAGGGAAAACATACGTGAAAATGCTGAAATACTATGTTCTCCCCCAGGCTTCAACCTCTGTTGTGTTTCATTGCCCACCATAGGTGTCAACAGCTCAACAGGACCCACCCACAGATGTTAATCATCAGGTCTGTTTATCATTCTTGTCCTGAACCTCCCTGAGTTAGATTTTATGTTTATCCTCCTCTGCCTGTCTTCTTCAGTTAGAAGTGATCTTCATCCACTGGTATGGATGGATTTGTCTTAGAGTGGTCATTGTGTCAAACAGGCCTCACTCTGTAGCTTTCCCCCCTTTCTGTGTAATGAAACTTGAAAGTACAAATAAATCACACGTGGATGAACACTTTATGGGCCCAATGAAGCGAGCTCTAATTCACAGACGCTTATGAGGGAATACATTTTGTTAAGTCTTTAAGGTGCCACTGCATTTCTGTTTTCAGTTTAGTTCGGTGCCTTTATATGGTTTCCCTCTCCCAAAGAACATCCCTTCAAATTCAGACTACCCTGCTACAAATTATGTCTCTTTAAATATGAAACCTTACTTCCACAACATAAACTACTTCCCCTGATGAGCCATTGTTTTCAATTAGACGTTTCCGACAGGAGACTAAGGAGTCTTTGGCATAAGCTCTATTGAACTCAGTGAGACTTATTTAAGGAATATGGAATGGGTACCATAGTTACCACTGTAGAAGCTCAGCAGCTGATTATGCCTGCTGCAGAGTCCAAAGCAACGTGAAAGAGGGAGGGGAATCAAAAGGAACATGTAGACATCCTACATCTGGACAAGAAGAGATTGGTAGGTGTCTCCTCCCCCCACCCTCTCCCCCATGCTGTCGTGAGGCTACCTGCACATGCCATATGTAGAATTTTGGACACATTAACAAAATTTCATCCTTCAACTCTGGCATAACTCATTCAAAACTAGCACGATTTCACACGCAAACAGAAAATCACGGGAAAAGATGCGCTCTCCCCCCGAAACCACGCCTGGCTGGGAACACATAAGTGGCAATCGCATTCCTGAGTCTTTTTTTGGAGTATGCCGCCTAGATGCAGGCTCTTTTGCAAGAGAAGGCATGGAAGATCCCTGACGCTGAACCGCGTCCCTCCCAAGAGAAAGGAATGCAATCCAAAACTCGGACACACATATTGAGACCTGTCGCGAAACTTTCCACAGGAAAACCATTTCTTTCTTACCCCCCCCCCCAAACACACACACACACACACCCCTCCACAGCGTCTAAGGCTCAGTCTTCCCTGCTCGCTTCGGAGGAGCGTGCGTGCTTGTCTTCACCCTGCCCCCCGCCCGAGGCAAGCCCAACTCCTGCTACTCACCGAAAAGCGCTCTAGGTCCGTTGCAGCCATGGCTGGAAAGATCCAGGGAGCAAAGGCCGAGGGGATCCTCCGGTAGGTCTACGGCCCTCGATCCGCCTTCGGAGAACCTGCTCTCCTCGCTGGATTGATGCAACTGAATGAATCCAATATGGCCACTTCCTGGAAACTCCCCCTCGCAGGCGGCGGAGAACGCGGGGCGCCGCCCTCGCCCGAAGCTTTGCGGCGTTCGGAGCACTTGGGAAACACGGATCCCTCTGCAAGGAGAGCCTCGGCGGATCTCGCCTGGTTTGAGAATCCCCCATACGGAGCCGGGAGGAAAAGATGGAATTGCCTGACTGCAGCTGCCCGGTATTCCAAAGAGAGGGATGCTGGGAACTGTAGTCCCACACTCAATTGGGCCACGGTGTGGGTAAAGGGAATGTTGGCGATTACAGAGGAACAACAAAATAAATGCCTACTGTTGGGCGGTTTGTGTATCCAAAGCGGATCACATAATTTTTGCAGGTATCCTCACAACAGCCCTGTAAGGGAGGGTGGTAGTATTTCCTTACTTCCGTGAGTCTCCACCCCCATGCTGAGGATGGGACGCCACAGCTGAGACATAGTGATTGGCTAAAAAATCAAAGTACCTTCTTTGTTTTAGTTCTGAAATTATTCAGGTGGGCAGGCGTGTTGGTCTGAAGCAGTAGAACAAAGTTTGAGTCTAGTGGCATTAATAGCTCATCTGAGGGCAATGGGCTGGGTCTCCCTGACCCTAGGGATGGTTATAATGTCCCTGTCTCCCCAGCCATGTTTGGGCTCTTATACAGGCCTGGATTTAGGGATAAGGAAATAAAGTTCAGTTAAGGGCTTAAATCTCTAAATAAACCCCACAGCATGCCACTCTCTCACCCACTCGAGCTCAGACCAATCATGCCACCATCACTCTCATATTTATATTTCATTGGTCTTTTCATTACAATAGTAAAATCTATTTTTCATATGACAGAGTTTCATCTTATTATAATCCAGCTCCTGCTTTATGGACTCTCATAAACACAGACAAATGCTCTGTCTGGTTAAACTCATAATATCGCCTGTGCAAATAGGACTGAATTGACCTATCCTTAGTTCTGTGCAGCCACCAACAAGAAACTCTGAGAAGGACAATAACAGGACCTACTTATTTTTCTAAAACAGAGAGCCTTGTGATAGTATAACCACCACTAACACAGGAACTAACCCAAGTCTCTCCTATATAGTCCTTGAAGGAGCACAGAAACAAGTCAGGAGGGCTCACAAGTGAGAGAGATCAGTTTCCCTGGAGAAAAGGCTGGTTTTGTGGGTGGCTCCATAACTACTGAGATCCCCCCACACCAAATTCCACCCACTCCTGGCTTCACCCCCAGTGTCTCCAGATGCTTTGGCATTGTGCTGTAGTTTAACCCCAAACTCTATGGTTAAACCAGGATTTTTGATGAATCCCCTGACATCATATCCACTCTGCTCTGGAAGTGATCATGTGAAGTCAGTGTTACCTTGATGAGGTAGGTCCTCTCCCCCCAATCTACCACCAGGTGCCAGCAATGGGCTGGGAATCCTAGGCAACTTATCTCTGCTGAGCATTCTCTCCTCCCCAGGAATCACCCTAAATCTCCAGAAGCTCCCAAGCCATAGCTGTCAACCCTGTCTCCATAAACAAATATTAATAACAACAATGTATCGTCAAGGAAGGGGATCTGATTTAGGGCCTCAGCATCTTGTTGCAAGGGATCCAGAGTACCCCTCCCAAGCACAGGTCCTCAGGGCAGCACAATACTGCAGGCCCGCATAATTCCTTGCCTAGTTGAGCATCACACATTGTGAACTTGTTCCCATACCTCCTTTCAACATAAGATATTATTCCATTTGTTGAATATGAAACACCCCATCTAAAGTAATCAACTTCCCTAAACAAGTGTTAACATGAATTAGGAGTTGTGTTACACAGAAGACTTATATACAACCCAAAAGTCAGGTTTAAGGAATGTCACTCTACTCACCCTTCTAGTATGCCTCTCTGTTCTTATGACACTGCTGTACTCTTTCTCTTATGTGCAGCAGCTCTTTTGAGAGGCAAAATGTTGGTAAATTATTTCTTTAGGTATTTCTACAATGACCATTTACCTCTTACTGATCAGTGCCTCCAGGGGGTGCATTGTATACAAGGTCTTAGATGGTTGCAAGAAAGTGTATACATTTATTTTCAAATGCATGATTTATTGATTTATAAACATTTATTATGGTCACCTCCCTAGTGATAGCATTTATTCCCTTCTCATTCCTGGGTGCTTCCCAGGGTGCTTCCAGATGTCACTAGGATAAAAAAGGGCATGCAAAGGGAAATACTTTTCTGAAGGGGCACTTCCTGTTTGGAGTTGATCCTTTCATTTCTGTAACAATAACAATAACAATAAATTTTATTTATAGCCTGCCTTTCCAAACACTCAGGCCAGGTAACACCAGTAAAATCAGCAAACAGTTTAAAACTGTAAAACAATCAACATACACAGTCAACCCCTCTAAAATAGAGGAGTCCTCTTGAAGGGAGCCAGTCTTATC
This sequence comes from Paroedura picta, assembly GCF_049243985.1. NCBI lineage: Eukaryota > Metazoa > Chordata > Lepidosauria > Squamata > Gekkonidae > Paroedura > Paroedura picta. Next base: position 95,596,563 of record NC_135371.1, read on the forward strand.
ATTCCTCCTTCTCCTCCTAGCTGTGAGGCCAGCTGTTCAGTAGCTATTATTGTGGGCCTTGACTATAAGCCTGATGGAACAGCTCTGCCTTGCAGGCCATGCGGAACTGTTTGAGGCCCTGAAGGGCCCTGATCTCTCTTGGGAGTTTGTTCCACAAAGCTGGGGCCAGGTCCCAAAAGGCCTTGGCCGCGGACAGTTTCACTTCTCTTGGGCCAGGGACCCTGAACAGATCATGATGCTCTTGGGTGATTATTAGAGGAAAGCCAGCCCCATAGGTACGCTGGCCTTTAGAGCTTTAAGGGTTAATACCAGCACTTTGAACCTGATTCAGTCTCCAATCTGGAGCCAATGCAGCTGCGCAAGTACTGTTGTTATGTGTGCTTCCAGCTGAGCCCCCGTCAGGACTCATGCAGCTGTATTTTGAACCAGTTGGAGCTTCCGAGCAGTCTCAAGGGCAGCCCTGTGAAAAAGTAGTGGCAGAAGTCTACTCTACAGGTGACTGTCACATAGATCGATCTGGCTAGGTCAGGCTCTAAGCTGCCTTCCCTGGTGTAGATGGGAAAATGCCAGGTAAGCTGTCTTTGTGTCTTGGGCCTACATCAACAAGGAGAGGTCCAAAATCATGCCCAAGCTCTTGACTGTGTACTCCAGTATTAATTGCATCCCTTCAAGAGCTGGGAGCTGTGTATCACCTGTCTCTCTACCTGCCAGCCCAGCCAGAGGATTTCCATCTTGGCTGGATTCAACTTCTGATGACTCCATCTGAGTCAATCCACCACTGCCTTCAGACACCTGGCCAGATTGTCTGTGGATATTGATGGATAGTCACCCATTAACGGAAAAACCTGGGTGTCATCCACATAGTGATTAGACCCCAGGCTGAAACTCTGGATCAGCCGGGTGAGGTGGTACATTTAAATGTTAAACAACATCAGGGAAAGAATTGATCCCTGTGAGACCCCACAGTCCAGGGCCCTACATTGGGGCACATTCTCTCTGACTGCCACCCCCTGTCCCTGATTTTGGAGAAAGGTCTTCAGCCACTTCAAGCCATTTCAAGGCTATCTTGGCTAGGCGGTGAGCCAATAGTTGGTGGTCAACCAGAACCATTTCCACCCCATGGCCAGGCTGGAAGCCAGATGGAAGGGGTCAAGTGCCAAAGTTTCTTCCAAGGATCCCTGGAGTTGTCCTGCCACTACAACCCGGTGACCCCAAAGCAAGCAACCCTTGTGGGCTCACAGTTCAATATTCCAGGAGTGAAGGGCGTGAAATCTGGGTATTGTTTGCTGGTAGGTGACCCCCTCAACCCCCAGTTGAGAATGTGGGTAATAGGTGGTCCTTTGTAGAATATGCAGCAGCAGTTGTAGAAGGGAGTCAAGCTGCAGTCTCTCCATAGCGGGGGCAGGATCCACAGCAACCTGGAGCAGCAGCAGGCTGCTGAGTGTGTTGTCGTGGCCAATGGACTTTCTGAGGGGGGGGTGCTCAAGGCTGAAGCCATAGCCAAGGAGGAAAATGGACCAGCATGGCATCCATGGGGAGAGGATCTGTGACATTTGATGGCCTATCATGAAGAAGCCAAGCAGGTGTTTGTGATCTGTGATGACCATAAACCGGTATCCATAGAGATAGTTATGGAATTTCTCAATTCCAACAATTATGGCGAGTGCCTCCTTGTCGATTGGTGCATAGTTGCTCTCAGCAGAAGACAAGGTCTGGAAATAGAAGTGAACCAGAGCCTCTTGCCCATCTGGTAGGCAGTGGCTAAGGACTCATCAAGTGCACCAGCATGCTGTCCAAGGTGATGAGGTACTTGACAGCCTCAAAAGCAGACTGTTATGTGGACCCCCAGGCCCAGGGTGCCTTCTTATCCAGAGGCCGATGCAAGGGCTCCGTGACAGTGGCCTTGTTGGGCAAGAAGGAATGATAGAAGTTCAAAAGGCCCAAGAAGGCTTGCAGATCATGCTTGGACATTAGTGGCATGTTCTGGATATCCATCAACTTCTCTGTGATTGGGTGGACTCCAGCAGTGTTGATGAGGAACCCAAGGAACTCCACCAATGGAATGCCGAATAATATTTCTCTCACTTCACCTTCAGGCTGGCTGCATTGAAGCGGTGCAGGACCTATTGGAGACGGTCACCGAGTTCAGGGACCTTGTTTCCCACAAGCAAAACATCATCACATTAGGAAATCAGCCCTGGAATTCCCTTGAGGAGAAGTTCAGGTTCTGGAAGATTCCTGATGCCATGCTGACACCAAATTGCAGGCACTTGACCCTTGGGATTACCAAGCTTACCAAAAGTCACTAAAAGGTGATTGATAACAGGCACTGGGTAAGAGTGCTGTTGCAGCACCTTGTTCAGCATACTTATATTCCATGCAGATGCAGACATCTTCATTAGGTTTAATGGGGGCAACAGTTGGGGTCCGCCAAGGGGGTTTCAGCACTGGCTCGAGGATCCCTCATGCCAGAAGCTTATCAAGCCATACATTGATGCAGGGCTTAAATGCAAAGGGAATCCTCCTGGACCTGAGGTGGATGGGCACCCCCTGAGGGTCAAGAGCCATGCAGCCTACTGTAGCTGCTGAATGAGTTATCAAAAACAGCTGGAAACTCATTGCAAACATCCTCTAAGGATGTGGTCTGGAGCCGATGGATTCCATTTACAGTGATCTCAAGCAGATCTACCCTGTCAAGGCCGAGGAGACTCGTGTGTTTCCCTCAACAATCACCAGTTGCAAATGGATGGAAAAACTTTTTAAACAAATGTGAAAATCACCCACACATTACATGGTGACAAGGCTGCCCTGAAAATTCTTAACGATGTAATACAGAGGTCGCAGAGGAGGACCTCCATTAGGGCATAGGCATTTGAGGATTGCACTAGAAATGACTGAAAGTCACAACCCAGTGTCCAGCTCCATGGAGCAGGGAGCCCCCTCCATGCTCACCAACAGACAGATCTTCTTCTTGGGGACAGTCTTTGTGGAGTTGAGAAAGACAGTGTGTATGCTGGTGTTCACACCATGTCGATGACTGGATGCAGCAGGCTCATGTAGTGTAGCTGAAGCTTTCTTTCTTTCTTGGTGGTACTTGTCCATGCCAGGTGGATGCCGGGAAGGTGTGGCGGCTTGCTGAGAGTAGCACACTCGAGCTATGTGCCCCTCCTTGTAGGCCCAGCATGTGGCGCCACAGAACTTGCAAGTCGTCTGCGCATGCTGGGCCCCACAGCTTTCACAGGACCCGGAGGTAGGCACTAAGAAGCAGCATGGACAAGCAGCAGTGGTGTAGTCCACTTCAGTCTCACCTTCCTCAATGGCCTCTACGTCCTCGTGTTGGATCGTGCCAGCAGAGTGTGGAGCTCGGGATCACTGTGGCAACACGTGGCCTTGGACAGCACAGGTCCTGCAAGCGGCATGTTTGGTGGTGGCCGTATCCACTAGCATGTCTTTGAAAGTGAGCCCTCTTTTGGTGAAAAGTCGGTGCTGGGTCTGCTTGTCCTGGAGGCCACAAACAAGGCGATCCCATAGAGCCTCCTCAAGGTTGGAAAACTGGCAGTCTCAAGCGAGGTTGCAGAGGGCAGTAATGAAGTCAGCTATGGACTCACCCTCTTGATGGATGTGCTGGTAGAATGTGTGGTGGCAGGCGATCTCTCTGGGCTGGGGCTTGCAGTGCTCCCGAAAGTGCCCAAGAATCACAGAAGGAACAGGGTGGACACCTGTGTACTGTGACTACCCCATGTGTATTAGGGCAGAGGGGCATTTCAGTGTCTGTAGCATAATTCACACAAGAAGGGAAATGACACAGAACTGGGGGGGAATTGGTTGCCATGTAATCTTCCCCTAAGAAGAGTCTCCAGTCTGATTTGCCCTTCACATATCTGAGGACATGGCTCTGGAAAGCTCATCTGTAACCACTATGCCACAATTCCCAAAGGTCAGTCCTCTCCCACAATCAACGAACATTCCACACCACAGGTTCTTGACACCCATATCTCCACACCCATACCCTCATTTGCCACCATGCCACCACAACCTCCCACACAACACACACAGTCAACCCCATGCCCTTACAGACTGGACAACTCCTCCCCTTCCTTTTCCCCTTCCTTTTCCCCTTCCTTTTCCCACTGCCAAGCTCTAGCGCCCGCTGTATTCTTGGATACAACGGGCTTTGCCCCTAGTAAATAAATAAAGAGCTCCCCAGGGGTTACACGGCCTTTCCCAGACATTTGGATTGTGGTTGACATCACTAGATGTCACTGAAGCCAACTTCCCCTGTTGCTCTACAGAACTAATCTAGTTCTCCACAATGGAAATGGTAAACAATCAATTGATTGACTGGTTGAAAAAGGCTGCTGTAGACATATGAATGAAAGCCAGCCGATGTCTTCAGTGAAAAAAATACGTGGAATTTTATGCAGACTCCAATCATTTCCCTGGACCAGAGACAAACATGCAGTGTCCATCTAACTTTCCCATAATCATCATCACTGTCTCAATCCAGTGGTCCCCAACCTTTTTATCACCGGGGACGACTCAACGCTTGAAAATTTTACTGAGGCCTGGTGGGGGGGGGGTAGTTTACTCCTCTACTCTCAACCACTGCCCTAACGCTCTCTGATCGCTATGGTAATGTTTAAACATCCCTTCAAAATAAGATTCAGACACGCCACAACAATGAACATAAGGAACGTTTTATTTTCATGGAAATTTTAACTCATGACAATGATAAATCAATGGGAACCCTGAGCTTGTTTCTCTGCAACGAGATAGTCCCATCTGGGAGTGATAGGAGACAATGACACCCAAAGTGTGTTGTAAAGGGCTGGGGGGATGAAGTAAAGGGCTGGGGTGGGGCAGAAGGCGTCCTTTGCGGCCCACCTCCAATTAGTCAATGGACCACATGTGGTCCGCAGCCCACAGGTTGGGGATCGCTATCGTAATCCATGAGTTCTACTGAGTTGTAACTGAATTGTAACTAATTTTACACATACACACAACATGTGGATATAGTCTGTTATACCCGTTTGTCAAGTATATTATTTCCATGTACATTATTTCCATGTACATGAGGAATGGGAAGGCGACTGTAAGCCGCTTTGAGCCTCCTTTGGGTAGGGAAAAGCGGCATATAAGAACCAACTCTTCTTCTTCTTCTTCATGACTGTAGTGCAGCCAGGAGATTGTATGACTGCCTGGCAGCCAGAAATTTTAACACTTTAGCGTGATCCAGAGTGCATCCTGAGGAGGCAAGCTAGAATTGCACCCCACAGCTCACTTGTCACTCCAGTTCTTTTCAATCTATCTATATATCTTTGATGTTCCCAATATGATATTCAGGAAGTTTGCTTATGTCAATGAAATGGCAATCACAGTAAGGCATAAATCAATTGAAAGGACTAAGACTAAGGACCTAAAAAACGTGTCTGAATACTACAGTAAATACTGGGGGGAAACACCAAGCCCCAAATGTGATTGCCCACTGAACAGCTTTCCACCTGTCACAGGAATGTGAGCATCTTGCTTTACAGGGTGATGTGATGGAGCTCTTTGAACTTAGATATTAATATTTAGGGGGATTATCCAATTGGTCTGCATGCCTATTGTATCAACCTGGTTACGTATTTTTTATGTGTCCTGTTTGCAGCTCTGCCATATGATAAATAAATAATAAAATACTTGGGCCCTAATTATATAGTCTTAGTTTGCGGCTCAGTGCCCTGTTCAAGATCCGTATGTGCTCCAGTATCGTTTTTCTCCTCAAAATTATTATCTCGTATAGTTTGGGTAGGGTCTAATGGCAAAGCCCATTGTCTTTCTGAAGCCCATGTAGAATATATTCCTTCCTCAGTGTATCAAAGGTTACCGGGATTATCCGTCCTTTATATGTTTTTCAACAATGATGTATTTTAAAGAGATGCCTTTAGAGGAACAGTTCCACGGACACCTTGAACACATTTCTGTTAACACTGTGGTCTGAGTTCTTTTCCGTTAGAGGAAACACTTTTCTTAAAAATAGGAAATCATATTTTCCACTCCACTTGTAGTTTATATATTAAATAGCTTCAAAACCCATTCCTAAGAACGGGCTTTGAAAGGGTCCCCTCCCCTGGCCTCCAGCCAGGCAGCTTAAGGTGGCTTTGGGCCGCAGCTGCAGCTGGATCAAGTGGGGTTGGGGGCTGGCCAGCTCGTTAGCAAGCCCGGGACAGAGCTCCTTAGCAGACAGTCAGCAAGCTGGGAGGCCATCATTAGCAGGCCCTGTTTAGCAGGCCCTCGTTAGCAGGCCCAGCCTAGCAGGCCAAGAAGCCCTTGTTAGCAGGCCCTGCTTAGCAGGCCAAGATGCCCTCGTTAGCAGGCCCTGCTTAGCAGGCCAAGACGCCCTTGTTAGCGGACCCTCACCACTACCCTTTGCCCTGGGCCCTCTCCCTTTACCTGCTGCTGGCTCCAGGCACTGAGGTGTGTCTGAGAGCTAAGAGGCTCTCAGGGATGGAGGGGGGAGCTGCAGGGGCAGGGCCAATCAGGGTGCAGCCGGCTGCACCCTGATTGGCCCTATTCCAACTTGGACAGCTGGACACGTTCCACCCCCCAGGCTGTTTCACAAATATATAGAGAAACCATGGATAAGGATTGGCTGGTTTTAAAAATAAATTCAACTGGATTTCAGTGATTTCTATCAATGTTTTAAACTGTTAGGTATATGCTGGAACAATTTGTGCTCAGTAGAAGGGTGTAACTCTGTTCAGGATTGCATTGTAAGTAAGAGGAGGGAAACATAGCTTGCTCATGTTTTTAGAGAGCATAAATATTTACCGTGTGAACTTCAGAATGTGGTTTGTGTTATGGAAACCTTTGTTTATATAGGAAGGTTATATATGGGAGGTGTCAATAGATGAGGCTGTTACCATAAAGCCACTACAGCAAATGCAGCCCAAAGCTTGCCAGAATATATTCTCATCGACTCATCATTGCCATGCACTTATTGTATACAGCACTATTGCCTTACTATATCAAAGCATTAAGGAACTCTCATGCTATTAGCTTGGCATCAAATTATGCTGCAACCACAAAAGAATTTCTGTCCACAGAAACTACGGTAGATACCTGGTATCTTTGTACTCAAAGCAAGAACAGAATTCCATGTGTGCAGGGGTCATGAGCTACTCTGGGGTAGTGTGTAAGAGTGTCAGCCTAGGCTGTGGAAGCCCCAGATTCTAATGCTCACTCTGCCATTGAAACGTCCTGGGTGACCTTGGGTTAGTCATGTGCTCTCTGCCTAACCTACCTGGTGAGGAGAACAATTTAAGTAGCTTTGGATCCCCGTTGAGGAGAAGGTGAAGTATAAATGAAGTATATGTAAAATAAATCTGTGACTGCGGAGTCCCCAAAGGCAGAAAAAGGCTCAAAAACACATGAGAAACACAAAAGGAGCCCCAAAGTGTAAATCTGTTTTTAGTCAGGGCAAAGAAGAAATACAAGGACTGTGACTGTTCCATGAAGATTTCTCCTTGTGTCTCTCCATGAGGCTTTTGAAACTGAAGTAATATGTGCTATTATTTCCATCCTCTCTCACTGGTCCTGAATTAGATTTTAAAGTATTCAGCACATCCCATCTTACTGCCAGAATCACAGCCACGGCCCGGGAGAGCAGTGAACTGATACCTGGGATACCAGATAGATACTTTCCTCCTCCTGAGTTGTATCTGAACCATCCAGCAGTAGCTGCCTTGGACCTCTGGAGCACCAGCCCCTGCAGCCGTGGGGATCACTACTGCCATCTGCTGCTGATTGCGTTGGTGTGCCGGCCGTCGATTTATGTTTTGTCACAATATACCAAGGAATAGTTAGGAGATGGGAAGGCAGTGGCCAGGTGGGGGTGGGTGGGGAATTTACTTTTTTCTCATTTCCATATCCTAGTGCACTTAGTAGAATGATACACATCTTAAATACTCTGACAAACATTATAGTAATTCCTCAGAGCAGGTGAAATGCTCATCCACAGCAGCATCAAGATTGTGCATCCTTCCTTACTTGGTATTACCTCCTTGCTTATTATTGTCTCCAGGGTACGTTGGATTTGATTGAATTGTTGGAGCCTTAATGGGGTTTTTATTGGGGATAAATGTTTGTTACCCACCACAATGCAAACTTAAATGGACTCTGGGGAATGGTAGGAGACAGGAAAGCCTGGAGGATCATTGTCCATGGGGTCGCGATGGGTCGGACACGACTTCGTACCTAACAACAACAACCCGCCTCGAGCTGCTTTGCCAGACTGGTGGGCTAGAAATTAAATAATAAATAAAATAATTAAATAAATTCTTAGTGACCATCTGGAGTTACCAACTCTGACTTCAGAAATAGATGGAAATCTGATGGTGGAGCCTGGGAGGGTGACATTTAGGGACAGGAGGGGCCTCGGTAGCCTGTAATGCAATACAGTCCACTTCCGAAGCAGCCACCTTCTACAGGAGAAGCGGAATAAATGTTAGAGAGAAAGAAAGAGAGCAAGCTAACTATGCAGCCTGGAGATCAGTTGTCCTTCTGGGGGATGTCCAGCTGCAACCTGGGTGTTGGCAAGCCTAAGGTAACTCCATATTATGCAGTAGGTAAATGCTAGTGTAGTCTTTTGGTACTGTTGCATGGCCATGTCTCCCCTAATGTCTGATTTACCTATCAAGACAAGTATCATATAGAAACTTATATTTTCTTATCTCTGTTGGTTCAGCAGGTTTGAACAATATGAAATACAAAGAGATTTTTGCACAGGTGAGCTCTTTTTAACTTGCTTCTGCATTCTTTCATAGTGAAGCTTTACAATCAGGGCTGGCATTAGTCTCATACTCGGCTTCTCCTTTCTGTTATGACCGTCAGCCAATTAAAGACTGGATTGGTTATTTGGCATGTAATTGATTAGTTGATCACAAATTATATAGATTAACTTCTTCCCAGACATCATTGAAGCAGCCATTCTGAGAAGGGAAAACAAATTGAAAATAGTTATATATTACTAAGGGGGACCAGATTTTCTTTATTTAGGAATTCATTTATTTTGCGACTTCTATACTGCTTCCTCACAGTAGGTCACCTCAGGGTGGTGAACAACTCGGGCATCAACAATGATCAGTATAAAAGCTGAGACATACAATTGTTGTAGAAGTCATATAAAATCAGTTAATATTAAACCACCAGCCCCATACTGTGGGAGGAGGAAGGGGAGGGGGTGAGATGAGGGAGGCTCTAATCAGATGTTATCATAAATTCTGCTGGCCTCAACCATAATGTTGGTGGAAGAGCTCCATCTTACAGGCCCTGTGGAATTGCTTCCGCAGGAAGTTCGTTCCACCAAGTAGGAGCCAGGGTCGAAAAGGCTCTTGCTCTAGTTGAGGCCAAGTATATTTCTTTAGGGCCAGGGACCATTAACCCGTTAGTGCTTGCTGATCAAAGGGTTCTCCGAGGGGTGTATTCAGATAGGCAGTCCCTTAGATATGCAGGGCCCTGGCTAGTTAAAAAAGAACCTAGAACCAGATCCGGAATTCCACTGGGAGCCAGTGCAGCTGCCAGAGAATCAGCTGAATGCGGGCCCTCTAGAGTGCTCAGGTGAAAAGCCATGTGGCCACATTTTGGAACAGTTGCAATTTCTGGAGCAGGGACAAGGGAAGGCTCATGTAGAGCAAGTTACAGTAATGAAGTCTGGAGGTGACTGTGGTCAGGTGCTCTGGGGCTTGGCAAAGGTGGGGAAATGCCAGCTGCATTACTCTCATATGGAATACAGTAAATATTCTGTCATTCCTCATGAGACAGATGTGGACACTCAGAAAAAACTTTGGGGGTGTACCATTTCAAAATGCATTTCAAGGCCCACATGACTGGAGGCTAGTACCCACAAGCTAGGACCTCCCTGCAAGTAGAAGTTTAAACTATGAACCTTTCCTGCAACAAGCTCACTTTCACCCCCCCCCCCCGGTATGAGCAGTGCATTGACTTCTGACCTCCTTCCTCACCCCTCTGGATAGTGAGGGACAGGTGGGAGTTTTCAGCCATGTTTGGGATTTTTATGTCTCTTAATGGGGGGGGGGGGGTTAATGGGTTTTTATGAGACTTTGTAACCTGCCACGAGCCAGTCTCAGAAGTGAAGGGAAATAAATTGAATAATAATAATAACAACAACAACATCTGTAGATCAGACATAATACTGTTCTTTTTGAAGACAAAAAGCTTGAAAAATAGCACACTGATAAAATCTCTGGCTGTTTGAAGAGCATGCAATCTTGTTCATGGCTCTGCACTGACCAATATGTTTAAGAATAGGCTTTTGATTTGTACCCAAGTGGTTGCTCAGATAATGCTTTTGTATCTGGGGGGTGCCTCCCTCCCCCAGCCCAAAACAGGGTCGCATTCTGTTGTTTATCCACAGATTACTGCATCTCTCTCTTGAACAAAGGAAGAACTGTTTGACTTGATATAGGGCACTCTTTGTTCCAGAAGAAAATATGAATGAGAAAATTCTTGGGCCCTGGCTTCTATCATTCTGTGCTGAAGAGTATACAAATGAATTCCAGAAGCAATTTTGCTGCTCCATGATTGTTTGTAAATACTGCCATTTCTCTGTGCTACAAAGGAAGGGTGGCTGTCAGATCTGCCACAATCTGCCAAGCACAGCTGTCTCCACAGCTCCATGCACATATGTTGTAACATATTGTAACATATTGACTCTCAACATTCAAAAGAAACTTTCCCAGTGCCTAGATTTGCCATCTCATTCTGGATTCTCTGGTTTTGCAGTGCTTTACCCGACTTAGTTCTTACTTTGCTTTTCCTGACTTAGTTCTGTTCCTTTCCCACCAGAGATACTAACACATATCTGCAAGACTGCCTACCCTCCTTTGCCCCCCACAGGACTCTTTGTACTAACCTGTTGGTGATCCCTGGCCCATGAGAGGTACACCTGGCCTCGACCCAGGCCAGGGCCTTTTCAGTCCTGGCCCCAACCTGGTGTAATGAGCTCCCGAGTAAACTGAGGGCCCTGTTGGAGTTCTCTCAGTTTCGCAGGGCCTGTAAGACAGAGCTCTTCCACCAGATCTTTGGCCAAGACCAGGGTAATTAGATCTAGCCCCCCCCCCCATTGGCTAGAATGGTAGCCTCTCTCAGATTATTGTTTGTTTCATATATCACCTGAGGCAGTGAGTTGGGAAGTTGTGGGATGGGGGAGGGTGGTTCTTCTTTGTCACCATGGTGAGATAGAGTATTTTATTGTGGGGTTTATTGTGGGGTTTTAAATTTGTAATTTACCACAAACCTGCTTGGCTGAGAACGGTGGGCTATAAATCAAATAATAAAAAATAATCATAGCAAAGTACTGGTGAATGGATTCAGTTTCTTCTTCTAATGAAGAACCTAAAGATCTCTGAACACTTATGTGGCAGACATGAGGAGCTTTTCTACCCCTGAGTAACAGTCACACTAGTAGAAAGTTCTGGACTGTTGGAGCAAAGTAACAAAAGTAGCCTCAATCTAACCACACACTTCTCAGCCCCATGGTTAGAGATTAAATCTCAGCTCTCCATCCTTCATCTTGATTGATCCTTCAGTTACTATATCCAGGTAAATACAGACAACAACAACAACAATAGCTGTTCTGCTGGACCTACGGTTGAGGCCTAACAAGAGCTGACATCTGATCTCTCAGACCTTTCTTCTTGCATCTACACCCAACAATCAGTTCTCCTGGGGAAATTATAGCATGCCCTCCCCAATCCTAGGATAGAATTCTTATGGGCAAGATTAGAGATTATTTATTATAATTTTAATTATATTTAATTTTAATTATATTTTATGTAATTTAAATATGTTGATAACTGCCCTGAGTCATCTGAAACAGGGCAGAATAGAAGTCTAATATATGTTATTCATGGTTCCTCTTAATATTTGTGAAACTGGCCGGGGGATGGATTCCAGGGGGTCTGAGTTGGAATACCTTAATTGGCCTAGCCCCTACAGCTCCCGCCCTCTGTGCCCGGCCGCTCGCCACTCCACCACCCTCAACACAGACACACTTGGCCACTGAGCTGAGCGCATCTGCGGCACTCACCCACTCCACATGGTGGCCTGCAGCGCCCTTCGCGCCAATGAGCCACCAATTCAGGAGGCCCCGATGAAGCCTCTATGGTTCCACCACACACCAGCCGTCCACCACCACCACTGATGATGACAGGCCACCAATGGTGGCCACACCATGGCAGCAACCCCTCCCACAATGCGCTGCCGACAAGTGCCGCACCCATCACTGAGCGGGCTGAGACACCCATGGAGACAGCTGTGCCACCAGCTGGCTTCTACGAACAGGACACCCAATCAGGAACACTACTGCCTGACTGCCACTGGTCCATGTTGTGCACGTGCACCTGCCATGTCCCTGCCAGCACTACCCCGCCTCCACTACACTCCCTCCCTCCCTCCGTGCAGAGCACACCACCAACATCCCGATGCCAGGCACTCTGCCAACTTCAGGTCCACCCATCGCTGCCCTGGGCCCACCCGTGGCCACCAGCCTGGCAGCCGATGCTACCCCACCCCACCTAATTCGCCCCTGGGAGGTGGCCGCGGAGCCAGGAGAACTCTCCGCGGCTCCAGCAACCGCCCTCCCGACCCCCCTGAGCTCCCTGCCGCTAGTGCCCGCTGCATGTAAACTGCAGTTGTCTTGGAGACTAATAAGTAAATAATGACAAAGGAGTCATTTTCTCCAGGACACCTAATCTTGGTCACCTGGAGTTCAGTTGCAGTAGTGAGAGATCTTCAGATGACACCTGGCAAACCTACCAACTAGGGATGCCAGTCCCCAGGTGGGAACTGTGCTGCATTGTCCAGCCTGTGCTGAGGCAGCTGCATTGGTTGCCAATTGCTGCCCGGATCAAGGTTCTGGTTTTGACCTTTAAGGCTATATGCAGGTTGGGACCCACATACCTGAGGGACCGCCTACTGCCCTATATCCCCCGCAGGGCTTTACGCTCAGCGGGGGAGAATCTCCTGATCATTCCTGGCCCTAGAGAAGTGCGCCTGGCCTCGACCAGGGCCAGGGCCTTTTCGGTCCTGGCCCCTACCTGGTGGAATGAGCTCCTGGGTGAGCTGCGGGCCCTGCAGGATTTACTAGCTTTCCGCAGGGCCTGCAAGATAGAGCTCTTCCTTTTTTGGTTGAGGCCGGGGTCAGCGAATGAGTGCCAACATTCCCCCCCCCGGACCTAGTAAGTTAGATCTCCTCCCCACCCTCCCTGCCGCTCCGATAGCAGGGGTGGGAATAATAAGAACTTCCGCCATGTTGGGATTGTTTTAAAGTCTTTTAATGGGTATTTTAATGGGGATAGGACTGTTGTGACCCACCATGAGCCTACAGGGAGTGGCGGGAAATAAATCTAAATAACAATAACAATAACAACAATAATAATAACAACAACAACAACTAGGTACCCCCCAGTTTTACAGTTTATCTCCAGGCAACAGAAATCCATTTCCTTGGAGAAAATGGCTGCTTTGGAGGGTGGACTTTGGGTTCTAAGTTCAATTTATTGCATATAACCATTGGCTGTTGCAAGCCTTACAATAAGCAACTGTAAAACTATACAAACCACATACAGGTAAATTAATAATACAGAATAATAATACCTAGTTAAGTCAAATAAAATTATGTTTCAAAAATTGCCCTGATTTTTCTTGCAGCTAAAGCAAATAAGGGTAAGCAATATGAGGGCCTACATCTGACACAATGCATAATATGCCCATTACACATAACAAGCACCTCTCCTAAAAATATGGATCGTGGTCTTAGATAGAAGGGATAATGAAGCACACTGTGGATTAGATCTTCTACAACTGGTTCTCCACAGACATAAATCCTTAGATCAGCAATTCTCAACCTGGGGGTCATTTGACCCTTTCAGGGGGGTTGTCAAGGCCGCTGCTGCTGCCACTGTGGTGGTAGCGGTGGTGGCCTTGGCGACCTAAAGGGGAAGGTTGAGAACCACTGGTTTACCTGATTCTATAGTGGTGGCCTCGGCGACCAAAAGGGGCTGTAGGGTTGCACATGCGCTGGTGATCATGGAAGGCCGAGGCAGCCAGCACCACGGCATGAAGAGGAGGGGTGCCAGCGGTAGGCCAGCCAGCGCCACCCCTCCCTTCTGCGCCCCCATGGCGCTGGCCGCCTCAGCCTTCCATGATCGCCGGTGCACCAGAGCCCACAACCCTATGACCCCTTTGGGTTGCTGAGGCCACCCTGAGGTTGCTGAGGCCACTGAGGCAGTGGTAGGGGATGCAGCAGCAGGAAGGTTGAGAACCAGTGCCTTAGATTGACCAGTTTCTGCATGGACTCAATTGAGGTCCCTCCCCACCCACTCTCAGCTCCACCCCCAAACTCTACAGGTATTTCTCAAGTCAGAGCTGGTAACCATCCCACCCTCCTGCCAATCTCCCCTTTTCACTATATCAGTTCCTTAATATTGTTCAGAATGTAATCTAGGTTTTAATTTGAAGCAAATAAAAAGCAACCAAGCTACTTATGGATGCAAAGTCAGGTGGGTACTCTATTCAGGATGATGTGCTAAGTTATGATTGGGGGTTTAAAGTCAATAAAATGAATTCTTCATGGGATTGGTAAAACCTTTTATTTACAGACTATGATATAAATATGTATTTTATAATAAACAAATTTTAATTTAAATGCAGCTGAAGGCTTTTACCTGCTTGTATACAGAGAATATAGTGGTTAAACTAGACTAACCAGATTGTGTTCCTCATAAGAAAACAACACAGGGTTTGCTTGTATAAAATAGGATTGTTCATAATACCGGATGGATATATAATTTCTAGGAGTACTGCAGGCAAAATAGACTGCCAAGGTATCACACACATTAAGTGTGTTGGCAGAGTTTAAATATGCAAGACAGCATAACACCACACCACTTAAAAGAACAAAACAGTTTTATTGTGAAGAGAAACAAACTTCGTATAAAAAGAGGGGAGGGAATCCTAACTGACTAACTGTTCTGTTCTGTCATTCTCTCTGTCTGTTCTGGAGGCCAGCAGGTAGTAAATTGGGTCAAAGGAGCAAGAAGTCACCAAATGAGCCAGTCACAACTCATGACGCTGCAAGTCATCTGAAAAATAGTCAGGAAATGCCTATTCTGTATCTTCCCTGTAGGGTAGTCTTAATATGCTTTTTGAATCATGCACACTGCAGATCTTTCAGATTCCAACAATGTGAACTGAGCATCCTTTGGATTTGATGTTGTTTGAACCAGCCTGTCTGTATCGCCTCCCCTTTCTGTTATATGCATAAACTAGCCTGAACAATTTACACTCCTGTGTATTTGATGAAATGAGCTCTGACTCACAGCTTATGTTAGAATTCATTTTCTTAGCCTTTGAAGTTCTATTGGACTCATGTTTTATTTATCAAGGCAAAATATTTGTAATCATTGGGACTGTTTTCTCTATTACGCAGCTGTAGAGTTAAATCAAATTATACATATTGGTCATAAATAAACAGAGCTTTAAAAATAAAATCTTAGCATTCAATGTTTATCTAGGTTGGTGGTTCTCAATCTTCCTAATGCCGCAACCCTTTAATACAGTTCCTCATGTTGTGGTTACCCCCAACCATAAAATTATGCAAGTGTTCGTTCACAGAAATTATTGAAACTGATCAATGGCATGAAGATCCATTGTTCTTGATTGTATATAAATTGGTTTTTTTCAGGGGTTTCACCGTGCTGATCTCGTTCTTTTCCGCTGCTCCAGACAGACAAACACTCTATCTCGATCTACCCTGCAAGGCTGTTGTGTACATGGCAGCCCCAAGCCAATCTACTTGCCCTGACATGACCCCTGTGAAAAGGTCATTGGACACCAAAGGGGTCCCGACCCCCAGGTTGAGAATCACTGATCTAGGTATTCTTTACAATGTTAATGGCCACTGATTTGGGGAAAACCCTGGTGCAAACAAGTTTGACAAGCTGTTGTCTGGTGTGAACTGAAGAGACCTCATGAAGAAGAATTATTAGAATTAGAATTAGGAGAAGGAGAAAGAGAAGAGTTGGCTCTTATATGCCACTTTTCTCTCCCTGAAGGAGTCTCAAGCGTCTTACAGTCACCTTCCCTTTCCTCTCCCCACAACAGACACCCTGTGGGGTGGGTGAGGCTGAGAGAGCGCTGATATCACTGCTCAGTCAGAACAGCTTTATCAGCACCCTGGTGAGCCCAAGGTCACCCAGCTGGCTGCATGTGGGGGAGGAGTGAGGAATCAAACCTGGCTCACCAGATTAGAAGTCCGCACTCCTAACCACTACACCAGACTGGCTCTCAATGATCCAATTGATGGGTTGATGATAAAGGAAATGATTACAGCCTTCTGTAACTGATCATACAGTTATTGGAAATTAACTTTAGGTTTATATTGGAGACTGATCTCTATTTCTTCTCTTGCTTGCTTGGCTAGGCTTTGCTATGCAACCTTTTACCTACAATGGAATATAGGGGAAATGTTTTATAGACTGCTTTTCAGATATGCTAAGGAATTATGTTTTGATTAAAATTAAGGATCACTTTAGTGTTTATTTCTAATAGCTTAGCACAAGCTGGTGCCAGAAATATGCTTTGTTTAGTATAAGCATGAAGGACAAGTGCTCACGGTGCCGCCTCAGAGGCATGAGATCAAGGTCTTTGCGGGAGGACCAAAGTGGACCTGGGCATGACTCCGAGGGAATGACAACATTACTTTGGTCCAGAGATGCAACCAGCCCTCAGAGTTTCCCCTATGAGGTAGATGTCTAAAATTCTATGCAACTCTTTGTTCTCCAGCATAGGTTTACATGGGCATAAGTCCTCTGTGACTGTCTTATTTTTGCCCCAGGTAAAATAAAAAACATAAAAAGTTTTTCCAATCTGGCATGTTATAGGATGACTCATGCTAGGCAAATGGACCCTATTTATCCCAGGGCCATCATAATAATGTTTGACTGTCAAACACATTCAATACAGAATTGATGGCATCTCTAGTTCAAGTGTTAGCTGCCCAAAAATCTAGTTTGCTGATGGTGCTATAATGAAATTTGAAGCTGCCATCTCTACATGGTTTGTTGATGTTTGTAGCAGGCACAGCTTCTCATCAACATGCAAAAATCTGAGGGCCATTCCGCACAAGGACCAATGTTGCCAATTGCTTTCACAAAGCGGAAACTCTATTTTAAATAGTGGAATCTCGGCGTTCCGCATACCTTCATTTGTAGTGGAATCCAGTAGTGTTTCATTCGTTCCCCACAGGTTTCCAGTCTCACAGGAATCGCTAGAAAGGAAGCAATTTTTTTCTGTGCTTATTCCCGTCCCTGGTCATCAATCAAATGGAACAGCCAATGGGCGGTTGTTATCATGCTCCCGAAAAGCCCCTTTCCCTTTAAGCACAGTTTTAAAAAAAAGAAACACATACGTTGCAACAAATATGCGTTGATTCATTGCAACGGAGAGACCCATCTAGCTGGCATGTGAGCTGGCGATTCATTGTTACCACGCTCCCCCGAGTGGAAAAAAAATGCCCCCCCCCGCACAGGCGCGATTTTGGGCCGAAATTAAAGGGAACTGGCGAACAGGGGGCTGTGTTGCGCTTGGGGACTTAGGGGAACTTTAAAGCACTTCTGTGGAGGGACTGTAGCCGGAGAAGCCTCACTGGGTGAATGAAGCCTCGCTGGTTCATTGCTTTCCCTGCTCCAAGGGGGGGAAAATGGCGATCGCTTTGCCAGAATTTTGGAGGAGAGAACCAGGGGGAGGGACTTTGTTGCAACCGCTACATTGAGAACGCACATGTCTTTTTCGCAAGTGTTGCAGGTTGTTGGCAAGAGTGTAGCGATTTTCTGAGGGTGAATCCACTTTTCCCGATTCCCGGAAAATCGCTACAACAAAACCATTTTGGCACTAGTGTTGCAGGAGTGTTGCAGATTGCTCACAATGTCATGCGGAACACAGTTTTAGTGGCGAAAACCAAATGTAAGACTAGTGCTATATTAAAGTCAAAATGGCCCTGAGTTTGTGCGGAATGGCCCTGAGTTTGTACAGCCATTTGTGTGTAGCAAGGGAATGAAGAATTAAAAAATCTTGATTTTAAAACTATACCCAGCCTTGATGTTTTCTCATTCACTGTAAAACATGCATCTTTTTTCCCAGAGTGTTAAAAAAATTAAAGAGTGTGGATAAAACAGGGTTGGGCAGCTAACCATTGACAAGCCAAGAAGGAGTGAAGGGCAGAATGTATTTTGAAGCAGGTGGACAAAAGAGAAAAACCAAGGCTTAGTTTGCCGTGAGGATTCTTCACTCTTCTACCTCCTGCCCAGTTATTGCAGCCCACCAACAGCAAGCAGCCTTGTAATTCTAGGGAGCTCTTGAGTAGCTTTGTGTCTGGGGTTTGTGTCTGGAGGTGGGAAAGGAGACAAGCAGTAGACTAATTGGAGGGATGGAGACATACCTGGTAGACTATGCAGAGCTTGTGCAAGTAACTAACTGTGGTTTAAAAAGACTGAAGGCTGACCCTGCATTGTTGTCATAAAAATAACACCACCACCACCACCACCACCACCACCACCTGGACTTTCTTTATGTTAGCCATTCTCTTTACTTGTGTATTCTGTACCCAGAATGCTTCAGTACAAGGATCTTTTCAAAATGCATGCATAAATGAAGAAAAGATTTTGGTAAACATTTTAAAAATCCTTTAACATTTTTAGGGTAGAGGATGCCAGGAAGTCTAATATGATCAACAGTCATAAGAGCACAGAAATAAAAAGGTAAAGGTATCCCCTGTGCAAGCACCGAGTCATGTCTGACCCTTGGGGTGACGCCCTCTAGCGTTTTCATGGCAGACTCAATACGGGGTGGTTTGCCAGTGCCTTCCCCAGTCATGACCGTTTACCCCCCAGCAAGCTGGGTACTCATTTTACCGACCTCGGAAGGATGGAAGGCTGAGTCAACCTTGAGCCGGCTGCTGGGATCGAACTCCCAACCTCATGAGCAAAGCTTTCAGGCGGCTGCCTTACCACTCTGCGCCACAAGAGGCTCTATAGCACAGAAATACTAATACGGTAATAATTCCAAAGGATTCCTGCAAGTAGGAGCTGAAGCGCAAAGCAGTCAAGGCTGTGATAACATTTGCCTTATTTGGCAGATCAGCACAGCAAAGCAAGGTTTCCATCAGGTTGAGCATAAACAACAGGTAGTCTGGGAAAGGGTGGGGCTGTGTGCAAACAATGTGAAAAGCAGAGCAATAAAGTTAAGCAAAAAGCATGCAAACATGATAGCTTACACTGTGTCAAGGGACACTGAGAGCATTAGCAGACTGGAACATTTTGTGAACTGACTTGGCAATTGGTGCAGTCAAAGAAGCAGTCCATCCCCCCTCCCCCTTTTTTAAAAGTAATAATAAGGTAAGGAGAGAGGATTATCAAGAAGGCTGCAGAAGAGTGTTATCCTATTTCTAATTCAAACAACTCTGTGAGATACAATTATCAAATCAAATTGCTAAAAATCCCTGGCAACATTAAACCTGACTACTACTACTACTACTACTACTACTACTACTACTACTACTGTTATTATTATTTCAATTTATTACCCACCACTCCCAAGTGGCTCATGGCGGGCTACAATAGTCCGAATAAAATCCCCAATAGAACTCCCCTTCAAACCCCAGACGTAAAACACAGAGATCCATAATCACAGAACAAGAAAAGATATGGCGGAAAAACAAACCAATTCAAACAATCAATCCAATCCCCCCACTAGCAATCCAGGTTGAGCATAAACAAACCAATTCAATGGAAAAACAAACCAATTCAAACAATCAATCCAATCCCCCCACTAGCAATCTCATAAAGGAAGGAAGGGGGGGAGAGGGGGACAGATGGAACCCATAGCCGCCATACACAATGTTCTATCCTGGACAAAGCCAACAAATTAATAGGGGACTCAAACAACCAAGGATGAAAAGCCAGTAGATCTGAACCAACATGTGGTCCTGCTCCTCTTAGAGGCCTGTCTTGCCTTTGAATGAGCTGGTAATTGCAGTAGGAGGACTTATCCAGAGGGTCATAAATTTCAGGGGTTTCTCACAGAAGCAGACACTCCTTGTCCAGACTGTTCAGAGTTCTGAAGTCAAAGCCAACACCTTGAACTGACTAAAAATGTCAAGTGCAATTACAATTTGAATGCCTATTTTATTTCTGTATTTTAGAATAATCGTTTTATACCCCGCTTTTCACTGCCTGAAGGAGTCTCAAAGCGGCTTACAATTGCCTTCCCTTCCTCTCTCCACAATGTACACCCTGTGAGGCTGAGTCCTGATATTACTGCTTGGTCAGAAAAGCTCTATCAGTGCTGTGATGACTCCAAGGTCACCCATCTGGCTGCATGTGGGGGAGGAGCAGGGAATCATACTCAGCTTGCCAGATTAACCACTACACCACACTGGCTCTCTTTTAAAGTTTTGTACTCTGCTGTACAAGAGGCACAAGAGCCTCTTGTGGCGCAGAGTGGTAAGGCAGCCGTCTGACAGCTTTGCCCATAAGGCTGGGAGTTCAATCCCAGCAACCGGCTCAAGGTTGACTCAGCCTTCCATCCTTCCGAGGTCGGTAAAATGAGTACCCAGCTTGCTGGGGGGTAAACGGTAATGACTGGGGAAGGCACTGGCAAACCACCCCGTATTGAGTCTGCCATGAAAACGCTAGAGGGCATCACCCCAAGGGTCAGACATGACTCGGTGCTTGCACAGGGGATACCTTTACCTTTACCTTTACTCTGCTGTATCTAGTACACAAAATACAGTCTATTAGTACTGCTATACTTAAAATGACTGAGCTTGAAATAAAGAAATATGCTTATTCAGTGTTGTTAACTGATATGCAATTCCTGCAATTTCCTTTGGGAAACGAGAAAGTAAGGTGGAATTGCTTAGAAAGTAGGCCCCATAAACCACAGTAAGTTTAGAAGTGGGTCCTGATAAGTACAGTAAGTTGAGAAGAGAGTCCCACTTCAGTCTGTCACTGCACAAGAGCGTGAATGACAGTGGCCAGGGTGAAGCTGGTAAACTTAATGAGGCTGGTAAACTGAATGAACTCCTAGCGTAAATATGGGCTGAATTAGTAGCACTTCAAAGCTGCACACATGGTCCTTCAAGAAGAAAGTTCCAAGACAGATCTTCCCCTACAAATTTCCAACTGCATGTCTCACAGTCACAAGTTCTGTAACTGTTTATGTCTAATGATAGGTTCTTAAGGAGGAGTAGGGTAGGGTCTTGTTGACCCTTCAAAGCAGTTGACAGATAGATATTACCAGCCACATTAGCATTAGCACACATCTCTTCAAGCATTTTGTGTGCATCCTCAGATGAAATTGACTGAAACTCATCACCCCTTTGCAATCTTGTCAGGTTGTTGGCAACACCCAATGGCCATGGGAGGATAGAAGGTAAAAAAAAAAAGCCACAGCAAATTTAATTACCAATTAACAAGAGACCATCAGGATCAAAAAATCAAGTTTTGGTCAATCAGAAATATTGACCAGCCAAGCAGCCAAAACAACAACCATGTGGTATGTAAGGGTGATTACACCTCAAAAAGGAAGAACTTATTACATCAAACTTACATATGAATTGGGTCTGTCAAAGAGCTAGTGGATTTACTAATATTTCATATATCCACTTATTCCTGTCTATTTGATTCTCAAAAGAATTCTTCCCCCTCCCTGCTTGTCATGGCTTACACTAGTTCTACTAGGGCAGATTCGTCAGATGATGAGCAGTCCACCTCAGGCCCTGAGATATCTGAGGCACAGGCCTTTTTGAGTGCTCCACAGGTGGGCCCCATGATCATGCCATAACAACCAGTTGTGGAGCCCACTTCTTCCCTGAGTTAATACACCAGGAACCTACCTGAAAATCCTTGTACCCTGCTAACAACTTCCAAAGACTTGGAAGCACCCATAGGTCCCCCCAGAACCTCAAGATTAGAGACTGAGGAGCATCATGGCAGAGATAGGGACGAGTTGAAGGAGCACGCAATGAGCAGACCAGGGTCTGACTCTCTTGTCTCTCCAAAGAAGGCTATGAGGTGTAGTAGCTCTTGACAGGGGCTGGAATCATTGCTTGCTTATATAAGCCTGAAGAAACATGGACACTTTCCTGGTTCCACAAAACGAAGAACAAAAAGAATCCTCAAACTATTACTCTTGCCTTTCTTCAAAAATACCATTTTGGTACTACCAAAAAGATAAGCCCAAAAAGTATAAAAGCAGTTGAAGGTAGAAATGCAGCACACTTTTAAACAAGTATAGCAGAATGTTTTAATTTGAAGGTGTTAAAACATTTGTATCCTACTTTCCTTTAGATAAGTCTAAAGCAGCAGTGCCCTTTCAGAATGTTAACATCCTAATGCCATATAATCAGATTCCCGGATATTGCCAAGCACCCTGTGAGATCCGGATCTAGGATTGGATTCATTTGTTTCTGCAAACAGAAGGATTTTTACCTGCAGAGTGTGATTTCCCTCTTACCTTACCTGCTGCAATCCAAAATGGCTCCCAAAATGTTCTCTGTGAGTGGAAAGTTTTGCACCTGAGGAAATATTTTTTTAATTGTAAACCACCACGAGCCAGCTTTGAGAGTGGCAGGGAATAAATCTCATAATAATAATAATAATAATAATAATAATAATAATAATAATAATAATAATAATAATAATAATAATAATAATAATAATAATATCCAAGTCACACACATACACAAAAAAAACCCTCCTTATTTCTGATGTCAGCAGATGCCACATCTTTCCTCACTACTGCATAAAATCCAACCAGGCTTCAGATCTAATGGTCACAATGGACAAGGGAGCCAAAGAAATCCCCCACCCTCTTCTTGCCTGGTCCTCCTCCTTTTCAGTGCCATGTAAGTGTTGTTCAGCACTGGGGGCATCAGCCTCCTGCTGGGTATATTCCAGAGCAGAAGACTAACCCCAGTTATGATGCAGTAGATTTGCTTGAGCCCTTGCTATGTTTTGCAAAAGCACAGCTAAGTCAGATGCACATGGATGAGATTTGCTTAAAATCATAGAGACTTCAGCTATGGTTTTTATCTGATTACTGTGAGGTGGGGGCAGGTAGAATCACTAATTACTTAAGAAAAGTTGTGGGAGAAATAAAACAAGCAAACATTTTTGTTAGCGGCAGCAGTCATGTCATCATTATTCTTTGCTCTGCTACTTTGAGAAGTTTCTTGGGCTGTTGGGAAATAACTTCCAAAGATTCAAGGGCCTTCCTCAAACTGCACCTGGAGCAGAGTGCACCCTCTGCATCACCCTTGGTACACCACTGGGCCTCGTACCCTTCCTTCTCACACTTTTCTTCAACAGCACAAGTGCTTATTTGTTGTTGTTGTTGTCGTCAGCCATTCAGTCATGTCCGACTCTTGGTGGTCCTATGGCACAACTGTCACCATGATCCCCAATCCTGCCTCCTTCAACCATGAGATGTTCTGGCCGGTATCCACTCCAATCGCATACAACCACCATGCTCTTTGTCAGCCTGGTTTCCGTTTTCCACTGACCAATCCCAGCATAATTGCTTTCTCCATTGAGTTAGATTGCTTGATATGGCCATTCAAACAGATTTATTAATAATTCCCCCTGTGTCCCAATGACCTGTGTCACAGCCTGAAGCAACTCTTGTGTTTGCATTCTTTTGCAAGGTTTGCTTTCTATGTATAAGCTTCAAGGCTGTACAAATCCTGATTTACAATTCCAGTTGCAATTCTCTTTTCTGCCTAAATAAACATCTATTTTCAAAAGGTGCTATCATTCCTTGTTTTGCCAGTGCTATTATAGAGATGATTATTCGCTAGCTTTGTAAAATGAAAACAGTTTGTAATGAGCATCTCTCAGAGTTCTCCCTTTGGGAGCTTGTATTTGATTGTCCTGGAACCAATGCATTCAGCCATTACATCTGCAACAGTTAATTTCTCTTGTTCATCTAATGTTTCAAGGAAATCTTTGTTAGCAGTGCTGGCTGTGTACCATATATTATTTTTGTGGCTCCTGGTGGTAAGATAAAGTATTTCTTTATGGGCTTCCCCTTAAATTTGATCGGGACCTTTTTGCTGCTGTTCCACCCTCCTCCTTTGGGAAAAGTTTCTCTTCAGTTAGCAGCACAATCCCTCTTTATGGGGCCTTGTTTCCCACAGAGGAGGCAATTTTTATCACCTTTCTTATTTATATTCAATTGGCTAGTCTCTCCTCTGTTTAATAGCTGTGCATCATATTCCACTTCTTATTGATAAATGACACTTTGGAGCAATGAATAATTTTTAGACTCATTTCAAGACACTGTATTTTCATATGATTCTGGCAGGCTGATTAAAATTAACCCAATCATATTTTCTTTCCTGCAGCTCTCAACTGCTCAGCCAGTTCTAGCATTTTGTCAAGATGCTGCCAGAAGTTAGCACCTTCCTACATTAAGCTAAACAAGTGTTTCTGAAGATAGAGGAGGATTTTACATGCAATCTTTCCAATTCAGCCAAACAGCTTTAGCAGTTGGTATCTTAATGACCTTTAATGCCTGTCTGTTGAACCCTTGACAAGAGCACCCCTCATCTGGTCATTCTTGGTGATCTATGGAGTCTGTTACTTTGTGCCATCAGCTGGATGGTCAGTCTGGATGGTCAGTCTGTTTTGATGGATCCTTTCTCTCCATATTGGATAGTTGGTCTCCACAAACCTATCTATCAAGTGACCAGAGGAGGCTGCCAACTTGTCCTCACCTGTTTGTGCAACAGAACCTCAGGAGGTCTTTCTCCCTTTAAGCAGAGGTGTGCTTAATCTGGGCAGCTATAACTTCTGTTGGCAGAGTAATTAACACAGCAACCATGCCATGTGGCTAACATGTCTCTTTGCAGAACCTAACAGGTACCCAACTCTGTAACCTCAAAAGGGCAACTGTACACTGGAAGGTAAGCAGGGGCAGAAATCCAGCTGCTCCAGCCTGGGACTCCACATCTGCCTCCCCTGTACCTCTTGCATGGGTTATGCCTCTACTCTGCTGGATGCCACATGTGAGATCAGCATTTTGTGTGTGTTTGTGCAGGGGTGGTCCAAACCAGCCCCCCCCCCATCATGCAATGGGACATATAACTAGAGACATGTAGCCACAAGATCTGTCAATGATGGGTTGCAAGGATGCTTGCAGCCCTGGATTGTGTTGTTAGCACACACCCTTACTAGGTTGCCCACCCCTCTTAGCTGGCCATGTACCACTGCTCCTCTGTACTCCAGGGCTCAGCTAACCATATACCCATGGGATCCATTCCCTTGCAGGACCAGAGCCCTAAGCAACAGCAGAATGAGTTATGTCAGTTGCAGAGCATTCCCACAGAAGATCGTCATTTGAATGGCAAATGCTATCCAAATGCCAGGGGAATAGAACTGCAGACCCTGGCAGGGCCGCACAGGCATGGTTGTGGCTGGAGCAGTGCCTGTGTTGCTTGCCATTGCTGTACATTACACTGTTTTGCTTTTGTGCAGGTGGTGATTCAACTGGAATACCCGGGAGCATGATCAGTGCGGTCCCTGTGACCTTGCTCAGTTTCCCATTCCAGCCCCACTCCTGGAGAATCCTGCCTTGAGTAGCTTAACTGCTTGAATGTTTGTCCCACTCATATGCAAACTGTGTTATGGACAGTTCATTTACTCTCTCCAGGGCCCCTGAGAGCAGCTTGCAAAGGCACAGGAGCCAGGCAAAGGGAGTTGCCAGCCTCAGGTCTTCAGACCTCTTTGTGTGTTCTACAACTCAGGGCCATTCCGCACCAGGATCTATGTAGCAAATTGGTTGCGGAAGGAAAAAACGCCATTTTAAATAGTGGAATTTGTCGTTATGCATACCTGCCTTTGTAGTGGAATCCAGTTGCATTTCTATCGTTTCCCACAGGTTTCCGGTCTCGGCAAAAAATGCTAGCCAGGAAGCGATATTGCCGAGCTTTGTCCCACCCCTGGCCATCAAGCAGCCAATGGGCGGCCGTTATCATGCTCCCTAAAAGCCCCTTTCCCTTTAAGGAAGGTTTAAAAAACACACACACACGTTGCAACGAATCTGCATTGATTAGTTGCAAGGGAGAGACCCAACTAGCTAGCAGGTGGTGTTTGAGCTGCCATTTCATTGTTGCCACGCTCCCCCCGAGTGAAAAAAAAAATACCCCCCCCCCTGCACGGGCGCGATTTTCGGCCGAAAATAGAGTGAAAAATAAAGGGAAAATAAACCAACAAACGGGATTGTGTGTTGCTTGGTGCTTGGTGACTTAAAACAGCTCTGGGGAGGGACTGCAGCCAGGGAAGCCTCGCTGGGTAAACGAAGGTTTGCTGGTGCGTTGATCTCCGCTCGCTCTGAGAAAAAAAATGGTGATCGCTTCACCAGAAGATCAGAGGAGAGAGCCAGGGGGGGGGACTTTGCAGAAACCGCAACAATGG
Organism: Paroedura picta; assembly: GCF_049243985.1. Taxonomy (NCBI): domain Eukaryota; kingdom Metazoa; phylum Chordata; class Lepidosauria; order Squamata; family Gekkonidae; genus Paroedura; species Paroedura picta. The sequence goes on from NC_135371.1 coordinate 95,623,100, forward strand.
TAACGCACAGAACTTTCCCGCTAGTGTTGCAGATTGGTTGCAAGAGTGTAGCGCTTTCCGGAGGGAGAATCCATTTTTGGGATATCCCTGAAAGCGCTACAATGAAGTGCTTTTTGCGGATCGGTTTCTGGAGTGTTGCAGATTGTCAACGACGTTGTGCATAATAGCAAATCAGTAGCGATTTCAATTTGCAACCATTGTGCAATTTTGAATGAGTGCGGAATGGCCCTCAGTCTTTGCCTGTTACTGAACCACATATCTACCCTCCCCTCCCTGTGATTTCCCTTTACAACTGCCTCTTCACAAATCCCAAAGTTCAAATCCCCACTCGCCACAAAGTACACTCAGTCCATCCACACACTTTCAGCTCAGTTATGAGGAAAATGGGTGGGGGAGGAAGTATTTTCTTTCATACACAAATTAAGTATTCACTCAAATAGTCTCAGTGACGGATTTTGTGACAATCTTTCCTCCCTTCTTACAGAGTCCTCTTTCTTTGACTGAGGTTCAGGCTATTTTTCAAACCACGTGATTAATGGTTGATGGCATTTTTATGAAATATAAATATTTCACCATTACATAATTTAATATCAATAGTAACATATATTTTGGGGCTGGACCAGGTTCTGCTCCATCCATTTCCCCACCCCCACCCTGGGGAAAATTGAGACGATGTTGCCTTCTTGGTATCCCTAAGGCATCAATATCCCTAAGGTAGCAATAGCCACCCTGCAGCAGCCAGACCAGCCTTTCTCAACCTTGTTTCACCGAGAACCCCCTGAAATGTCCTTAAGAATTTGAGACGTCCCAGAAGTGGCCCGATTGTGCAGAATTTGGTGGGGTAGCTGTCTACATGCCAACCCAGGGCCCTTCCCCATCCTACCCCTCCAGGCCCATCACTGGCCATTTTGGGAGGGGGTGGGTGAGTCGACATGACTATACATGGTCATATCACCCTTTAAATGTTTAACACTTTAAAATATATATTTTAAAAAAACCAGGAAACCCTTCCATTGCCATCAGGAAACCCCTGGCTGAGAAAGCCAGAGCCAGACTCTGCTACTGAAAACAAGTGCAAATGAACCTGCTGTCCCTGTCCTGAGCATTTTTTAAGCCTCCCCCTGCCGCCCCTTAGTTGTAACGCGTCCACTGCTGTAAGGATTGTTTCCCCACCAAGTTTACGGAGATGATCACCGGTGAAAGGACAAGCAAAGCTCGTTTTCGAATTGTCCCCTGGCGTGAAAGAGCAGCTCGGCGACGCAGCCCTTGCGCGAGGACCTGGTCAGGGACCGCCGCTAACTGTTGCAGGCAGCCGCCGACGGAGACAGTCCAGGAATGTTTCGTTTCTGACTAGGGCTGGGAGCAGCTTCTCGTCTTGACAGCGCCAGCTATTCACGTGGGATGGCATGCGAGATGGCGCGTTTTCCGCGGAGACTAATCGTTTGGGAAGGAAACCAGAGGAAGGGAGTGAGGGGGGCGGGGGGCTGTGCTGGAAGCCACCCTCAGGGGGTTGGAGAAACTCAGGTGACTACAAATCCCAGACACCTCCGCTCTGGGTGGCTCCCTCACTCCACCCCACTGCGCCCTCCGCCAGCTGGCCGAGCGCCAGAGAGCCTCCTGTCTTTAGGCGAGGCGGCGGCGGCAGCAGCAGGTGGCTGCGGCCGCCCAAGACCGGGGCTGTCTTGGGGGACTCTCGCGCCTCTCTCCCCGGCGTTGCCTCACCTGGCTGAGGCGGGCATGGCCGCGTCCGCGCTGAGCCAGGCAGCCGTGCTGGACTTCTTGCTGGAGCATGGCGGGAAGGTGCGTAACTCCGAGCTGCTGAGCCGCTTTAAGCCGCTGCTGGAGCCGCCCGGCGGGGGTCCCGAAGAGCGAGCCGCCCTCCGCGACACTTTCAAGGACTTCGTCAACAACGTGGCCGTCGTGAAGGAGCAGGACGGGGCCAAGTTCGTGGTGCTCCGCAAGAAGCTCTGGCGTGCCTGGGACGGCAAGGAGGCGGACGTAATGCCTGCTGAGGGGCGAGCTGGCGACGGCCGGGAAGAAGGAAGCGCAGGCGTTTTGGCGACGGGCTGCTCGGCCGCATGCGAGGCCCCGCATCTCTCCCCTGAACAGGAAACACCTGAGGGGAACCAGGGAATGGCCGTGGCCGAGCTGAAGAGCCTCTTTCAGAAGGGCGACATGGAGGGGCCCAAAGTCCCCAGTGGCTCCGACCTGTGGGTCCCGAAGGCGCCCCCGCAGAAGCCCTGTATGTTGCCTGTGCGCTGTGCGCTGCCTCCCAGGGCTGTCACAGGAACTGAGGAATCACCCTCCCAGACAGAGGAACCTGAAGCCAAAGCCTGGCTTCAGGTGGGACCATCTGTCAGCGTCCCGTCTAGGTCACCTTACACAAAGAGGCGGCAGCTTGAGGAGTCGGGCTCCACCTCCCCTTATCTGAGAAGGGTGCAGAAAACGCAGAAGGTGGGTGAGGAAGCTGCCTGTGAGGCTGCTGTCCCACTGGATGCCGCTGAACATGAGTGGTTGGTGGAAGCTACAGATGGCCAGTGGTCCCAGCGGCTTTATGGCCTCTTATTGAGTGACAAAAACCTGGCAGGCAAAAGGGATTTTATGTCTGGCTTCACTGCTCTGCACTGGGCTGCTAAAAGTGGGAACTCTGACATGGTGAATAAAGTCATAGAGGTGGCAGAGAAAGGTGACGTCCGTGTCAATGTGAATACCAAATCCTATGGAGGTTATACCCCACTCCACATTGCTGCAATACATGGACAAGAGGAAATCATCGCCCTGTTGGTCAAAGATTACAATGCCAAGGTGAACTTGAGAGACTACAGTGGGAAAAAACCATATCAATACCTAAAAGAAGGCTCTTCCTTTGCAGTTAGGCATCTCCTACGTGATCCTGATCTGCACACAATCACTGGCCACAATGCCTCTATCAAGAAGAATGCCAAAGTGGCTGCTTCAATTTTGAGTTCCACCAGCACCTTCCTTGGTGTTTTGTCTGATGACACTGCTTTCTATGAGCTGACCAAAGGCTTAAAGAAACCTGCATCATTTAATAAGTTTCTTAATGCAGCTACAGCCCCAAGGAGGAAGCTGAAATCCAGAGGGACTTTCTCATCATATTCTTCCTTATCTGAATCATTGGAGGAAGACCAGGAGGAAGCCACAACGAAACGTAGACCTGTTTCAGAGTTGTTTTTTGGTCACTAGTGTCTTCCTTTCTGGAATCAAGTAATATGAATGTTGATTATTCTTTCACAGAAGCACTTTGTTTTTGTATTTCAGTTGTATTACTCTTTAGCAGGTCCAATCAAAAGACTGGAAATAAGATTCTCTGTAGGATTGTATCTAAACATTTTAATTGATACAAACTCTTCTTCATTCAAGACAGTCGTTTTCACTGTGAATAAAATTGATTTGCTGGAAAAATTATCCTTAATTTATTGATAGGAATTTTTGTCAGATTTTTATTGGCTAAAATTTAATATAGAATCTTGAAAATGCATCAATTTTTGTTCTGTCAATTACTTTGGATGTACATTACAATAGCATATGTTTGCAAAGTGTCTCTAAAGGGTCTGAATGAAAGTGTTTATCTTGTTGGATGCTCCTGTTTATAAGCCAATGCATGTTAAGAGCAAAAATATATGTGTTGGTTTAGTTTACTGATGTATACCTTTTAAGAGCAATCTGATTTGATAAATCAAATTTGTCACTGAAATATTCTTATTTGGAAATTGAGTTGTTCTGGGGGTGTTCACAGTTTCTAGTCAATTCTGAGAACAAACAAATGTGCTAATTAAAAAGAAATCTTTCTTAATACTTTGTATTTTCAATAGTGTTCTGTAAGTTTCAGATGGTTCTTATGATGACCAATTTAATGAATCCCATAGCTTAAAACCAAGGAAATTTATAAGATCTTAATCTGCATTCTTCTGTTAAAGTGGCTTCTAGAAATTAAAAATGCAGACAGTTTCCAGCGGCAGTATGGAGAGAAGAGGGTAACTTAAATTATTAAAGAGAAGAACCTAAATTACAAGATACCATTAGCCAAATTAGACTTAAATATTTTAAGTCACTAGGTTTACGTATTTTACTATGTGTGAAAAACAGAACGTGCAGTTAAATGAAAAAATTAGCTTTAATCACCTCAAAGAAATCCTCAACATGTCTACCTCACTGAAATATATGTTTCATTCAGGACTAAAAAACCCTAAACATGCTTTGTACAAATAAATTAAATACTGTGTAGTTCTGACAGAAGTGACAAAATGTAATACATCTGTTTGGAATCTCAAAATGACATTTTAAAGTGAAGCTGGAAGAAAATGTATTTAGGCTACATATTTTTGTGTGAGAAATACATTCCCAGAAATACAACAATTTAGGCAGTTTTTTATTGTTCACCATATAAAAATTGTGATGTGTCTTGGTCTTTTTATAGTGCTGGATTTTTAAATGATGGATGGATGTGCTGGATCCATCCATTATCAAATGAAAGAAAGCAGCACGTGTATATCAGTTATACAAATATTGATTTAAAATATGTTACTGTGAGTCTGTGGGCAGTTTTTAGCATGATGTCAATCTAGATAATACTTTGCTTAGTGTTATTTGTAAATATGCGTAATTACCCCATTTTTCAAATGGATTATTCAGTGTTTGTTATTAATAGATTTAAATACAATTAACTGTTCAGTGGGTTGCTGTGGAGACTCAGAAATTGACCCTATATGTTTTTACGTAGAAGTTTATTCCAGGTAGAACGTATTTCTAGGTAATTGGACATTGTATGAAAACTTGGAAATGTTTTACATGGTGTTTACAAACAGCTTTTATCCTCCCTTGTGTGGCTTGCACCAGGTGTTAATATCATTAATAACTTGTCAACAGCCTAGAGGGAAAAATGTCCCTTCAGTAGAGGTTTAATATGGAGCTGTAGTTTTTTATGGCACAAACAAGACATAAATTGATAAAGCTTTTATTAAAGGGACAAGACGTAGTTTTCCCCCAGGCATTACATAACCCTGTTAACCAGGGGCCGAATATTGGAGATCAAATGCACATGGTAACCATTGGAGGTTTTACATTTATATGAAACTTTGTGTGATACACTGGATGACATTTTGATATGCGAGTAAGATGACCAGATTGTCCCACTTTTGGAGAGACATCTGGGGGTACTTGGCAAATTGTACTTACGTTGAAATTTAAATATATATATTACAATACGATTTTTGCGTTCTATGAAACTTTTTGTTGCTCCATATAGACCAAATTTTTAATCAAGACCCCCCCCCCCCGGTCAATGGTGTCCCCGCTTTACCAATGTTAAAATCTGGTCACCTGATATGTGAGTGAAGGTGTGGTCATCACTTACTTAGGGTTATCATTCTTTTCCTTGTAAAGCTTCTGGGTCTTTATAGTTACCTCAACAGGCAAAAATTAATTGCTGCAATGTCCAATTGAGAATGTTCACTTGTTGAATTGTAATTCTTATTGTAGATTCTCATCTAAAGCTGTAGGAGCTCTACAAGAAAAATTCATGATAACCTTATATACAGCAGTAGGATATGTACTCCTGCAAATTGGTGAGTATAGAGACAAGTGTTAGCAAAGAGAAAGTACATAAGCAGAAATTCCATTTTCTTTGCAAGATTGTTTTCTTAGTACTACTTGGAAACATGCATATTCTTAAAGCCAAATGCCAGTTAATTTGTTCTGTTGCTAAGTATTTGAAACTATTTTACCCTTGGATTACTTAGAGCCAGCTTGATGTAGTGGTTAGTAGCATGGACTTCTAATCTGGTGAGCTGGGTTTGATTCCTGGCTCCTCCTCCACATGCAGCCAGCTGAGTGACCTTGGGTTCACCACAGCCTTGATAAAGCTGTTCTGACCGAGCAGTAATATCAGGGCTCTCCCAGCCTCACCTATCTCTCAGGGTGTCTGTTGTGGAGAGAGGAAAGTGAAGGCGATTGTAAGCCACTTTGAGAAAAGCAGCATATAAGAACCAACTCTTATTATCATACTGAGTAATAATACATGAGTATGTGTTCATATTCATAAACTCTCCATTTTAGGAATACTAGTTTTAAGACTGGAAATACTGTGGGGGCATTTCCGCACCCGTTAGATGTACTGAAATGCTTGCCTAATGTAGTTGTTATATTCCAGCCCCTCCATATGACATCACCAACATCCAACGTCTGGGCAGTAACCAGCTGGCTACATCCTCCATTTTAAAGCGTGAGTTTGATTGCCAGGTGGAAGCACAACGATATAAAGCATGTTGTTCTCTTCCACCACTTCCAGCAGCAGATGTGGAGAGTAAGATGTGTGAAAAGAAGGCAGACAAAGGCGAGACAGCAAAAAGGTGAGGAGGGGCTGGGAGGTGCAATAAAATTTAGCGCTTTGCCATTCAGCTGGTGTAACACTATTTTTGCTGATGAGTGGAAATTAGCTGCGATTCAATCCACATAGGCTCCATTTCTCAGAAAAGTAGTACAGAACCAAACTAGATTATCATAAAACAACATTTTAAAAATCCATCTTCCTGTCATATCAAAATGAACAAACCAGTTATATGTAATTATAAAAGTTTGCTTGCTAAATCCTTGTCAGGCATTTTACATTTAAACAGTGATGTGTTTCTGGAACACTTGGAAATTCTTTTCAAGGTCAGTGATTCTTGGAATGTTTTGAGGTTTGCTTTGCAATAATAAATGCAGTATTTCTTAACTCTGATTATGTGCAGACTTTATTAATTTGTCCCACAAATAGTACTCGGTGTGTTCCAGAGATTGGAAGATGGCAATTGTTTCCTGCTCCCATTCTTGGCAAATATTTTCCCATGGTTGACTACATTGGATCCTGAAGTTCAGGCCAAAGTAAATGTGACTGTGACAGACCTATGCTTTAAAATATAGGCCCGTTTCAGTCACACAGAAAAGATAGTGGGGTTCATCATGAATAGCATAATAGGAATGGGGGTGAGCAGTACTCACCTTACCAATTGTTGCTTGCTTCTCTCAGCCCCTCGACACTTTTCCTACAACTGAGTTTTATGAAATCAGAACTTAGCTGAAAAGCAGTGGTGTAGAAAAGCAAACTGTGGGTAAAGGGTGGTCTATTTGTACTGTCAAACATGCCAGCACCCTCCCCAGTGTCTTTTACATTGTGATTAGTAGACATTAGAATCATAGAATCATAGAGTTGGAAAGGGCCATACAGGCCATCTAGTCTAACCCCCTGCTCAACGCAGGATCAGCCCAAAGCATCCTAAAGCATCCAAGAAAAGTGTGTATCCAACCTTTGCTTGAAGACTTCCAGTGAGGGGGAGCTCACCACCTCCTTAGGCAGCCTATTCCACTGCTGAACTACTCTGACTGTGAAAAACTTTTTCCTGATATCTACCCTATATCGTTGTACTTGTAGTATAAACCCATTACTGTGTGTCCTCTCCTCTGCAGCCAGCAGAAACAGCATCCTGCCCTCCTCCAAGTGACAACCTTTCAAATACTTAAAGAGGGCTATCATGTCCCCTCTCAACCTCCTTTTCTCCAAGCTGAACATTCCCAAGTCCCTCAACCTATCTTCATAGGGCTTGGTCCCTTGGCCCCAGATCATCTTCGTCGCTCTCCTCTGTATCTTTTCAATTTTATCTACGTCCTTCTTGAAGTGAGGCCTCCAGAACTGCACACAGTACTCCAGGTGTGGTCTGACCAGTGCAGTATACAATGGGACTATAACATCTTGTGATTTTGATGTGATGCCTCTGTTGATACAGCCCAAAATGGCATTTGCCTTTTTTACCACTGCATCACACTGCCTGCTCATGTTTAGTTTACAATCCACAAGTACCCCAAGGTCTCGTTCACACACAGTGCTACCTAGAAGCGTATCCCCCATCCAGTAGGCATGCTTTTCATTTTTCTGACCCAGATGCAGAACTTTACACTTATCTTTATTAAATTGCATCTTGTTCTCATTTGCCCATTTTTCCATTGTGTTCAGATCTCGTTGAACTCTGTCTCTATCTTCCAGAGTATTTGCCAGTCCTCCCAATTTGGTGTCATCTGCAAACTTGATGAGTAGTCCCTCCACCCCCTCATCTAAATCATTAATAAACATGTTAAAAAGTACCGGGCCGAGCACCGAGCCCTGAGGTACCCCGCTACTCACCTCTCTCCAGTCTGATGAAACACCATTGACAACAACTCTTTGAGTGCGGTTCTCTAACCAATTCCCTATCCACCTAACGATCTGAAAATCCAGATTGCAGTCCTTCAATTTATCCATCAGAACATCATGGGGAACCTTGTCAAAAGCTTTACTAAAATCCAAGTAAATGACATCAACCGAATTTCCCCGATCCAGCAAGCCTGTTACTTGGTCAAAAAAGGAAACTAGGTTGGTCTGGCAGGACCTGTTGGAGACAAATCCATGCTGACTTCCTTGGATCACCAAATTGTCCTCCAGATGTTTGCAGATCGCTCCCTTTAATATCTGCTCCATTATCTTCCCCACAACAGAGGTCAGACTCACTGGTCTGTAGTTTCCTGGGTCATCCTTCCTCCCTTTATTGAAGATCAGAATAACGTTTGCTCTTTTCCAGTCCTCCGGGACATCTCCAGTCCTGAAAGAGGTTCCGAAGATGATGGACAAGGGCTGTGCAAGTTCTCTGGAAAGTTCTTTGAGTACTCTCGGGTGCATTTCATCCGGACCAGGGGATTTGAACTCATCCAGTGCAGCTAAATGCCTCTCGACAACCTCTCTATCCATGTTAACCTGCCACCCAGACACTATCCTTTGGCTACGGCCATCTCTAGATGTGCCTAAACACTTTGACCTGTGGGAAAAAACAGATGTAAAATAGGCACTAAGCCTTTCTGCTTTCTCTGCATCTTTCGTTAGAGTTTGTCCATCCGCACCCAACAGTGGGCCTATTGCCTCCTTTACTTTACCTTTGCTCCTCACATAACTGAAAAATCTTTTCTTGTTACAATCGGCTTCCCTGGCCAATCTTAGCTCACTCTCAGCTTTGGCCTTTCTGATGATTGATCTACAGTGCCTAGTAACCTGTAGGTACTCTTCTTTAGAGCTCTGTCCTTCCCTCCATTTCCTGAACATTTTCCTTTTCTTTCTTAGTTCCTCTTGAAGTTCTCTGTTCATCCAAATAGGCTTCTTAGAGCTCCTGCAGTGTTTTCGTCTTTCTGGGATAGTCATTGATTGAGCATGCAATAGCTCTTGTTTGAGTAGCGCCCACCCTTCACATGCTCTCTTCCCTTCCAGCATTCTCGTCCATGGTATGACACTCATCATGTCTCTGAGTTTATTAAAGTTTGCCCTATGAAAATCCAACATCCGCGTCTGGCTACAAGCTTCCTTGGCTCCCCATCTCAAAATGAATTCAATGAGGACATGGTCACTTCCCCCTAGGGTCCCCACCTCCTTCACCTCATCCACCAACTCTTGCCTGTTGGTCAGTATTAAGTCCAGTATGGCTGAACCTCTTGTGGGTTCATCTACCATTTGATAAATGAAATTGTCAGCCAGGCAGGTCAGAAAGTTGCATGACTGAGGATGCTTCGCAGAGTTTGTTTCCCAGCACACATCTGGGAAATTGAAGTCACCCATGATGACAAGGTCCTGCCGCTTGGATATTTTCTCAAGCTGCTCACAAAGTGCAGCATCCACATCCTCTCGTTGGTCAGGCGGTCGGTAGCAGACACCAACCACCACACTGTTTGTTTTCCCCTCGCTTATTTTCACCCAGATGCTTTCCACTGTAGATATGCTCTCCTTCACTAGAATTTCCTGACAGGTAAGCCCTTTCCTCACATACAGTGCCACTCCTCCACCTCTTCGATCTATTCTGCTTTTTCTGAACAGTTCATATCCATCCACCATTACATTCCAGTCATGAGAGTCATTCCACCAAGTTTCTGTGATGCCTACTAGATCATACCTTTCCATCAGCATGAGAAGTTCCAGCTCTTCCTTTTTATTGCACATGCTTTGGGCGTTAGTATAAAGACATCTGAATCCTTTTACTTTTGGTTCCCTATGAGCTGGTCTTGCCGGTTGGGCTGCCTCCAATCGTTTTCCTTCCATACACTCCCTATGTTGATCGTCTCCTTTCCCTTATGGCTTTAGTTTAAAGCTCTCCTGATGAATCTCCCCAGGTTCCTGCCAAACACATTCTTCCCCAGTTTCGATAAGGTGCTAGTAGGCCTTCCTCAAGAACGTCTATCCCATGGTCCCAGAAACCAAATGTCTCCTGCCGGCACCAACTACGCAGCCAGTGATTCACCTCCATTATCTTCCTCTCCCGACACATTCCTCTTCCCTTGACAGGCAAGATTGAAGAGAATACCACTTGTGCCCCCATTTGCTTGAGCTTCCTCCCCAGATCTTGATAGTCTTTTTTAATAGGAGCGATGGTATTCAGGGACATGTAATTCGTTCCCACATGGACCATCACAAATGGGTAGCAATCCGTAGATTTGAGGAGTTTGGGCAGCCTTTCTGAAACATCTTTAATTTTCGCCCCTGGCAAGCAACACACCTCTCGTGTTAGGGGGTCGGGCCCAGCCACATGGCGATCCATTCCTCTTAGCAGGGAGTCTCCAATTACCAGTACTCTCCTTTTTTTTTTTTTTCTCAACTCCCCGTGGCCTCTTCCCTTTGTCTTAGAGTTTGTTTTGGGACCTCTTCCCTTGTTGACCCTTGCACCTCCTCTGCAAGGGCCTGAAATCTATTCTGGAGCTCCAAAGGCCCCGAGAACTGTCTCGCCCTTCGCCGTTCAGTCTTTTTCCGAACTGCCTGCAGAGGCTCCCTATTGTGGTCAATCTCCTCATCCTCTTCAGGACTGGTTGTATTGTCTTTATTCAAAGTTGCAGAGCTCTGGACTATGAACTCCTTCCCTTTCTTACTTTGGGTCAGAGTAATAATTCTGTTTTCTAGTCCCCTAATCTTTTCCTCCAAAAGTCTTACCAGCTTACACTTGGGGCAGCTGTAGTCCATCTTGTCTTCTGGGAGGAAGGCAATCATGTCACACTCACTGCAGATGATGGGATGAGTGTCCTGGAGGTCCATTGTAATGTCTAGGCAGTGGAAGTACTAGGGAAATATAATCTACTGATATAATCTACTGATTCTAATTGCTCGGCCAAGAACCCCAGGCCAAGAGCCCTTTGTCTCTCGCCCTTCGGCTCGCGCCTCTGGTGAGGAGCAGCCCTTTTTTAATCCTCCCAACAATTACCCAGCAATCACCTCACCCAGGCAGAACAATAGCCTCACCTGGTCAGCAGCAATTCTCCCCAGTAGCTCTCTCCACGTGGGCTCAGTTGTCTAAGCTCTGCCTCTGGTGAGGAGCAGCCCTTTTTAATCCTCCCAACAATTACCCAGCAATCACCTCACCCAGGCAGCACAATAGCCTCACCTGGTCAGCAGCAACTCTCCCCAGTAGCTCTCTCCATGTGCTCTCAGTTGTCTGAGCTCTGGGTTTAAACATTTTTGGGTTTAAACATTTTGGCCTTCCAATACCCTGAATTATGTGACCAGTTAGGTGGGTCAAATTAGTCCATAGATTTTGTATGGATGCTCCCTGCAGGTATGGAAGTGATTCTTCCTGGGTTCTCTGTAGTACCTCCTATTCCAGTGAAGCAGAGGAAAACTGGGTCTAGCTATTTGCGTTGGGGGGGGGAGGGGGAGGGAAGCAAATGGGCACCAGAAAACCTTTTGGTGGAAATCATGATGGTGATGGCTGAATTAAACCACAATTTTGTGTTATGACTGAACTGAGCCAGTATTATTTAAATACGTTGTCTGTATTATTTGACTAGGTTTACAGAACAAATTAGTAGTTATTGACTTGGGTAGAATTTGCAACAAAGTAATTCAAAATACAAAGGTGAACTTTTATTTTCAGTAGAGAGAAGAAATGAAATCCAGTTTTCAATTTAATAAGTTTCTTTTAAGGTCTTCTGATAAAAATCAGGTTAATGAATTAACTGACTGCTGATGTGGAAATAATATATCTGAATGTATTAACAAGTTTGGGTATTTCTGTAGTACTGACATTTTCCCCTACAATGTGCTTGGCAATAGCTAATACAATATGTATTAGCAATTTATCACTGGATTATGAAAGACAAGGAGGGGCTCTTTTTCAAAGCACCTAGCGCTGTCCTCTAAACAAAATTTCAAATATAGTTTTAAGCACAAGTTCAAGGAAAACTCCAAGGAATTAATTTCTGCTCGTCTCATGCTGAAGTCCTGAAAGCCCCACTAAGAAAAAAAAACCAAAATGGCCATCCTACTTAACACACTAAATGGTCCTTTATTTCTTACCCATTTGGAATATATCATGAAAATGTGGTAGAGATTCCATGCCCTTAAGACTGCATAAGATGCAAACCGAAGACTTTAACAAGAGGGTGTTAACAAATCTCCGCCCTTTCCATACTATTGTTTGAATTAGGCTCGCTAAAGTGGTGACTCAGTTCACTTCCCGTTTGTTAGTGAACAATTAAATGTCAAAATGTGGTTAATTCACAAATAAGTATTATTTACTGTTCATTCATTCCCCATTGTGCCAAAAGTAGTTGTTCTGTAAAAAGAAAAGGGCAAAGAACTATTGCAGTGGGCAAATTAAAAGCAACCCTATTTTCTTTTTCTTTTTTTAGTTTTGCTTTTTTGTTCTTTGTGGACTATAAAAGGGAACATGGTAATGAATTTCTATCAATTTGCTTCCTTCCTTCATTCCTTCCTTCCTCCTTCCTATCAAGTTGCATTATAATTTTTATATGGCACATATTTACTTACAAGCAGGAAAAGCAGCATCTTTTAAGGTGCCACTGAGTCTGATATAATGAAAACTCTTGGTTGACTGTAATTTTCAGTGCTTTGATAGTTCACCCTTAGAAATTTATGTTGAAATGACTCACTGGTAATTCTGGAGGAGTAAAATCCTAACAGCATTTTCTTTATTATCAGAAATGTGTGGGATATAATCCGTTGACTTGTTCTGTTGACAAAATTTTCCTTGAATCAGCTAGTCATTTTCCTTCATAGAAAAGATAAACATTGAATGTAGCCTATTACTGGTTATTGAAATTGCAACAAAATACTTAACCAATGAACCAAAATATTATTCTTTCTTTATACTATTATACTTCTCCGCACTAATTTTTTTTTCAAAATTAGTGACATTGTTTTGATCTATAACACCTCATTTTTTCATGGCAACATCAAGGCCACACTCCGGGAACCCAGAATTTTTTTTTAAATCCATTTTTGTTTTAAATAGTTCAGTATATATAGGCTAAGGCTTTTAATCTATGGCAATAAAGATGCCCCCTTTTTCCTGACAGCTCTATACCAAAAACTATTACAAATACTTTGGAGAGGTGAGGAAAACAGTAGTACTTCTGCCAACAACAGGCCTGTTAAAACCCCATTGTCCCTTTCAGTGGTTGTTTGTTAATCAGAATTCCAAACATCTTATCTGCTGTTTTTGTTCACTGCTCATTTAACACTGAGCTTCATGATCCACCAGTATAACTATGCCTATCCTTCCTTGCTGTGAGGCCACAAAGGATTTTTTTATATAACCTAATATCGCCACACCCCACAGCAGTTGATTAAAGTTCACCTGTAGAGGCGTTTACTTGTTCACCTTTGTTCTTCTAGGAATTACTATCTGTTTCATTAAATAACATGCTGTAAGTAAAACGAACAAAATCAGAGTCCAGTGGCACCTTTAAGACCAAAAAAGTGTTGGAAAACAGCTCTCTGTGTGACGTCTCCTGACTTGTGGGGTGTAAACAGGACTCTCTTGCCATAGAGTTAGTGAGATAGATAGGACACTGACCACTCTCACCGTTGATCTCACTGACCTGTCCCTAGAGGGTAATTTCCAGTTTCCACAGTCCCCATTCTCTTTCTCCTCCATCTCTCCATGAAGCAACATGATGGCAGGGAGATGCCTCAAGCATCTCTCTCCATCCAGTTATTTAGAATAGAATAGGAACCTTATCTATACCTCTAGGTATGTAGTATTAAGTTCTTTATTAAACAGTTGTTGTATTAGTTAAGTACCACGTTTGTGAACGTGTGTTTCTTTGTTTGTTGTTTTCACGCCACGCGCACTCTGCCAGCTGCTGCGTTACTTGCCACATCAAGGCACTCTGCTAACTTTAAGGATATTAAGACTTTACCAATCCTTAATATCCAACAAAAAGATTTAAAGATTTATTTGAATAAATCTTTGTTGGTCTTAAAGGTGCCACTGGAGTCTGATTTTGTTTTGTTGTGCTGCTTCAGACCAACAGGGCTACCCGCTTGAATCTATGTTGTAAGTAAATTACCCTCCAAATACACCCCGAGAGAACAGCTTTAACATCCTGCTGTAGAGAAACTTTTGAGTTAGCAGCTGCCTAGCTTGGAGCCCCAAGGAATTCCAAAGGACACCTGGCAAGACTTGCGTTTGTTGCTTTACTCCTCCAAGGCATTAGCTGTGAGGCAGATATCTATGCATGGAGCAGGAGCAAAGAACTCCAGTTGACCAATTGTAGGTCACTGGCTAGATACTTAAAATACTCTTAAGGATGTCATTTTGAGATGTCTCTATTAGTTGTTGAGATCTTAAACATATGGTTCAGTTGAGAAAAAGTGTCAGACATCCAGTGCTTCAGGTTAGTAGAGCGGGTGTGACAGGTGTTCAGCACATCTGAAAAAGTTAAGCTCCTAGTCATCGAACTCTAACTGGTGGTGGAAAGTACCATCAAGTTGCAGCTGACTTATGACGACCCCATAGAGCTTTCAAGGCAAGAGACTAACAGAGGTGGTCTGCCATTGCCTGCATCTGACCCATTATTCACGGGCCAGAACACCTGTGCTGGCGGTGGCAGGGCATCAGGGAAAATCCCTGATAATGCACGACGACGATGCCAGCACGAGCGTGTCCCAGCCCAGGCCCTTGGAGGACCCGCGTTAATGAAACACCGGGTTCTTCCAGAGTCCCAGGACTTCCAGGGGCACAGGCGAGGGCCAGGCCGCCCGAGGCTTTTGCATAATCCTTCCCCAACATATGGCATCCCTGCAGGGACACCTCTCGCCTCTGCCAGCTCCGCAGAGCTGACAAGGGCAACCTTCCGCCCCCGCCATGGTGAGACAGCAGCATGCTGCTCCCCACCATCCTGCAGTGGGGGGCCCCTGCCCCCACTTCCCCCCCCCCAGCCGCTGCCGCTGCTTACCTGTGCTTCCGGCGATTCTGGCCCCACGTTGTGTGCGCAGGGCCGTTGCACCGGGACAGCTGGCGGAGCTCCGCCCCATGTGTACATGGGGGACAGTAGGGCTTTTTGCCCCATTGCAATGGCACGGCGGCAGCGCAGAGTAGCCGCTGCCGTGCATAATGGGTCCGTGTGTAGCAATTCTGGACTTCCTTGGTAGTCTCCGATCCAAGTACAACCCTTCAATTATCTGAATAGATTGCGCTAGCCTGGCCCATCCAGGTTAGGTGAAGTACTCTGAATTATTTAAATAGCCTTGATTCAAACCGATCTTGAACTAAATGCTTGGAAATATTATGGTGCATTTGGAACATAGAATGTGTGCATTATTCACTACTTTGTTTGTTCAGAATCTTCAGGCAGACATCGTGTTCTGAATTCCTCTCGCTGTCCTTTTGATGCATTTTATGATACTGGATGTCATTTTTGTGGAGTGTACTATTATAATTTATACAAGTAACACCAGTGTGCATTGGGCTGCATCCAAGGATTTCATTAAAGTCTTCTATCTGAAGAAATGCAGTTGAGAAAATAAAGACAGCATAAAGTGACATCAGGATAGTGTGTTTGTGGAGGGGGGGGGGTAAAAGTAAAATAAAAAAGAAATTTTCAGACCAGCCATTTTCAACGGGGGCCATATGGTCCCTTAGGGCAGTGGTCCCCAACCTTTTTATCACTGGGGACCACTCAACGCTTGACAATTTTACTGAGGCCCGGTGGGGGGGGTAGTTTACTCCTCTACTCTCAACCTCTGCCCTAACGCTCTCTGATCACTATGGTAATGTTTAAACATCCCTTCAAAATAAAATACAGACATGCCACAACAATGAACATAAGGAACATTTTATTTTCATGGAAATTTTAACTCATGACAATGATAAATCAATGGGAACCCTGAGCTTGTTTCTCTGCAACGAGATAGTCCCATCTGGGAGTGATGGGAGACAATGACACCCGAAGTGTGTTGTAAAGGGCCGGGGGGGGGGATGAAGTAAAGGGCTGGGGGGGGAGGCGTCCTTCGCGGCCTACGTCCAATTAGTCGACGGACCACATGTGGTCCGGGCCCACAGGTTGGGGATCACTACCTTAGGGGACCCTGGCACATTTGAAGGGGGCACAGACTTAAAAATGTAAGAAGGAGAACCCAAAGGGTTTATGGGGGGCTCTAGTAACTGAACCGATAAAATACCCTTTTTTGTCACATAAAGGTAAAGGTATCCCCTGTGCAAGCACCAGTTCATGTCTGACCCTTGGGGTGACGCCCTCTAGCGTTTTCATGGCAGACTCAATACGGGGTGGTTTGCCAGTGCCTTCCCCAGTCATTACTGTTTACCCCCCAGCAAGTTGGGTACTCATTTTACCGACCTTGGAAGGATGGAAGGCTGAGTCAACCTTGAGCCGGCTGCTGGGATTGAACTCCCAGCCTCATGGGCAGACAGCTTCAGACTGCATATCTGCTGCCTTACCATTCTGCGCCACAAGAGGCTTTTGTCACATATGATATCATTAATTGCTAGAAAGTTTGACTTTCATCAAGGGGAAAAAAAGAAATGTAAACAATTCCTTTCTGTGTGCTTGAATTAATACAGATTTTAAAATCTTGGTTGTATGTTGTAGAAATCTATCTCGTATATATATAAGACAAGGTATGGCAAGTATAGTTAGTTCAGTCTTAGGCCTTTTTTTAGCCTAGCTCACTGCCCAAACAGCCAGCCTATTGCAGGGGCCCCTGGAACCTAAGAAGAGCTTCTAAAAGGGCTGTAACCAAAAAAAGGTCGAGAACGGCTGCTTGAGACTGTAGGTCCTCGTGAAAAATATTCTCCTGCTGCTACCTTTACAAATCTTAAACCTGTTTGGTCAATGAGTTCACTTGGACATTTCTCAGAAAAAAGCCTATTGTACAAGATTTGGCAATTAATTCAGTTCTTTGACTCAAATCTGTGTGGATACTTTAAGATCTGGTCCCCTTTTGTGGCTAGATAAGATTGTTGTTGTCTAATCCAAATAAAGGAAGAACCCAGCCAACAAGGCACTAGTAATTCAGTGACAGCATCCCTTTAATTCACCTTGCTTGTGAACTTCCTTTTGTCTGCCTCCTGCTTTGTGTTTTGTAGCAACATGACCTACATTCCCTCAGTGCTGTTGGCTGTTTGATTTGCATGTGAATCAAAGTAAAATAGGCAAAGGGACAGTAATTTATGTCTCCACAAAATTGTACTAATGAAGAAACCTCTAAATGAAGATCTTCCGCAAAGAGTCCTTGGCACATACAGTTTGCTAGGCACAAACAGCCCAGTGATTGTTTGCAGTAAATAAATCAGGTGCATTCTACTGTACTTGGGAAAGATCTTTTTTTTTACTAGGCCCTGGGGTGGGAGGGAATGACAGGCTAATCCTTTTAGGGATTAGAAAGAGGCAGGTAATAAACTGCTGCTTGTTCTGCACTAGAGAGCAGGTTTTCCTATCAGGGCATGTTAATCACTCAGCCCCAGCAAGGTGAGGAGGCATCTCATGTTCTTCAAGACTGATTTATTTTATTATATTACAGGGTGGCTTTTGAGCACACCATGAAATCTGAAGGGAGCTGCTAAGCAGCTTTTAAGATCAGAATCAGTATGTAGTTATTTCAGGGCATTTTTTTCTGCTGCAGCACCCTCCCCCCTGACCATTATGCTGTAATTAATCTGGGAAAAGACATTCTTTTTAAAGAGTTAGCAGGTCTCTCATTAGTCTTACTGCATTCCATGACTACTTGCCAGAATCAAATAAAGCATTATTATCTAAATATGCAGTAAGAGGCTTTTGTTTGGTATACTTCTGTTAAGACCAAACTGTCCCTCCTTCTCTAGTGAACAACTGGTCTGATGGAAGCTGAAGTACCCTGTACATCTAAAAGAAACCCTCAGTCTGCTGGCATGTTCTGTGTCCACTTCATATTCTCCTGGTGCAGAAGTGGGGATGGGCAGAACAAAGTCGGTGGCATGCATATAGCCAAGTGCAAGAAATCACAGACGGAACTTTGGCTTATCCAAAAGGAGGGGAGTTGCCACTCAACCCCTCAACTGGACAGAAGCCAAGGGAAAATGCTCTCTGAAGAAAATATTTTAGGAAGGTGTTTGAGAAAAGCCAGTCACCCCAAATCCCACATCTGGAAACACAAGAATCAGGTCCTAACAGAAATAATGTAAGTTTATCTCAGGGGCAAATACCGCGTGGAAGACTCACTTGGTATTATGCTGCGCTGTTTTGCCCTGGGATAGTTGTCCCAATTTTCCCCAAGATGTCATGGGGAGCCTTTAGCCTGCTTCTCCCCCTGTCCACCCTGGATTTTTTGCTCCCAGGTGAGGTAGCCAATGGACAGGAAGTAGAAACTTCCCAGTGGTATTTTTTCTTTTTTAGCTTGTCAATCATTGTCCCATGGCGTAAACTATCACCTTCCAGCACCGTTTTATTATTTTTGAGCGGCCCCTTTTAAGCCTGAAATCTTTTTTTTAAATTAAAAATCCCCCAATGTTATTGTGATATTATTTTTTAAATCTCTAAATGCTCCCAACAGCTCTGCCACCCTGCAGCGCCACAAGAAGCATTTTCCCCATGTTTTTAGAAAGACTCCTAAAAAATGAAAAAAAAATGCTTCTCACTGTTCTGCCAGAGTGGAGGCAAAAGGGAATAAATCACCTCTGACACTGATACTGTGAAATACCAGTTTGATTAACAACAAAGCCTATAGCTTGCAAAATTACTTTGCAAAAAATAGAGTAGACCTGGTGTGCGTGATGGAAACCTGGATCAAGGAGGGTGAGACAGTTGTCCTTAAAGAGCTAGCCCTGCTGGGTTTTCTGTCCTACATCAGTATTAGACTGCGGGATGGGGTGGATGGGTGGCAATCCTAATCTGAGAGAATTTCTCCTTCAGGGCTCTCCCCAGGAATTGAATGTATAGGAATTGAATGGGACTCAACCGAGAGTGTGGCCATCTGGCTACTGTGCTGCACGCCCAATGCACCTCCAGATGCCCTGCCAGCTCTGCTGGAGGAAGTAGCAGACTGGAAGCTATAGTTTCCAAGATTTTTAATTCTGGGGGACCTTAACATCCATACCGAGCCACAACCCTCCAGAAATGGGGTGGACCTAATGTCAGCCATGGCAATGCTAGGGCTCTCACAATTTCTTGTTGGGCCCACTATCAGGCAGGCCACACCCTGAACCTAATTTTTTGTGGGGGGTTGAATGTGGATCTAGTCTCACCTAGGGCCATGCCATGGCCAGACCACTGGAAGCTTGGCTAAGGCTGCCACCTCTTCCTCAGTTGGGCATTGAGCAGATTTTAACTCAGTCATAGATATTTATAAATATGACTGGATTCTTTGTAAGGAGAGAGAGCCTTAGCAGTCTAACTAACCAACTGGTCTTCTGGAGGCAAAACAGGGAGGAAGTCTGCTCAAAGGAACAGGAAGTCTCCAACTGAGCCAATCAGGACACAGCAGGAGAGTATTTGAAAATACCAGGTAGTTCCTATTTCAAATACATCTCCTCTGATGTTCCCTGTAGGATAATCTTCATATATGCTGTTTTATTGTGCATACAACAGAGCTTGCATATTCCAAGAGAAATTTTGCACTTTTTAATGCTAGAAGACTTAAAAGGTATATTGTAAGACTTTGACCCCTTCTGAGCTGCACAGGTTACAGCACACTTATTGTACCAGCAATCCTACTAGGCTGCAGTCTTAGTCCCACAGCCTGGCTGTACTTTGATTGCCAGTCCATGTGCTGTGACCCTAGGGAGAAGGTATTTGTCATTCAGAGGTATTTATTTTTCAAAACTTAATGGAGCTTACTTTTGTTATGAATTTTTGAGTGTACTTTAGGATTGCCAGTTCATGGTTGGGAAATATCTGGAGACTTTGGGGATAGAGATGGGAATGGGTGGGATTTGGGGAGGGGAGGAACCTCAATGGAAAAAGAGTTGGTTTTTATACCCTGCTTTTCACTGCCTGAATGAGTCTCAAAGCAGCTTCCCTTCCCATCCACACACCAGACAACCTGTAGTGTAGGTGAGGCTGAGAGAGTTCTGGCAAGACTGCTTGGTCAGAGCAGCACTATCAGGGCTCTGAGGAGCCCAAGGTTGCCCAGCTGGAAGAAGAAAAGGGAAGAAGAAAAGGGAATCAAACCCAGCTCACCAGATTAGAAGCCGCTGTTCCTAAGCACTAGAAGAAGAGTTGGTTCTTATATGCCGCTTTTCTCTACCCGAAGGAGGCTCAAAGCAGCTTACAACCGCCTTCCCTTTCCTCTCCCCACAACAGACACCCTGTGAGGTGGGAGAGGCTGAGAGAGCCCTGATATCACTGCTCAGTCAGAACAGCTTTATCAGCACTGTGGCGAACCCAAGGTCACCTAGCTGGCTGCATGTGGGGGAGTGTAGAATCTAACCCGGCTCGCCAGATTAGAAGTCCGCACTCCAAACCACTACATCAAACTGGCACTACACCACTGTCAGGGCTGGGTTATTCATGTAGCATATGTAGCACATGCAATGAACCCCATTCTTCCAGGGGGCCATGCACAGTGCCTTCCTTCCCAGGGTCATAGCCTCTCTCCTCCCCAGCTTTCCCTTTTTAAGGATACTTGGAGTTACACCCCTTTCTATTGTAAATGGCCTCTCCACTCCCAGCCTGTCTGCTCCTGCCAGAATTGTAATCTGCTAGGGCCCTGCAAATTCTTAAACTGGCTCTGTTGCTACAGGCCCTGCAAGTCCTTAAACCACTTCTGAATATAATGCTATGTAGTCCACCCTCCAAAGCAGCCCTTTTCTCTAGGGAGACATCTCTGTTGCCCGGAGATGAGCTGTAAAACTAGGAATCTAGTGTACTTAGTTTATATTCTCATTTGGGGAATGAAATATGTACTAAGAAAATGTCTCACCAAAACATGCAGCAAATGCTTTTTAGTCTTTTGCAGGACACAACAGGAGTTCCACTTACGCATGCTGAGAGTCAACATGATAAATTGTTAGGGGGTCAAGTTAGGGGATCAAGCTAGGATCTGAAAGCTTACTGTGTAACCCACTCTCTCAGTATGTAACCAACATCATGGCAATGTTGTCACAACAGTAAAATGGAGGAGGGAATGTTATGTATGCAGATCCACTGAGGACCTGAGCCTGAGGTCCGAGGCATGATTGTAATCCCGAGCCTGTAGTGAAATAGTAGCTTAAAGTCTTGTTCTTGAAACTTTGGTTCAAGCTTCGGCCCTGCAAAATCTTTAGTGGGCCTCCTGAGAAAGTCTTTGCTCTCATAGTGTAGGAATGTAGTGCCAATTAGTTGCACCTGTGTCCTTGAGAAGCTTCACCCTATTCGCACTTACTGATAAGACAATTGGCTTCAGTTGTTCCAATTAACTTGTTATGAGAAATGGGCCTTGGGTGAGATGGGTCAACATTACATCATTTTGATTTAGGATTGGCTCATCTAACTTGACATTAGTAAACCCATTGGTTAATTAATAAATTATTAATTTGGATATGATTGGTTTTTGTGCCAAAGACCCCACGTGGGAATCAGCCATAAAGGTTTTGTATTGTAACATCCTAGGGGGCAGTTCTGATTTGGGAAAAACCTTGTCTGTGCCTTGTGAACCTTCAACTTTGAAGTTCTGTCTTGTCATCCTGCCATTCTTGTGAGTATCATGTGTTAGCTAGATATACTATATAACGTTTTTGTTTTCTCACTGCCAGTGTATAATTATATGTGTGCACCTTAATAAATATCAACTTATTTTTTAGAACTTTGTCATTTGATTCTGAGACAAGCTAAGACGAAGCCTAGCCCGCCTAACTTGTGCCATACTACCAACTAAGCCTTTTGACTGTGGGACTTGTCCCTGGACAGGGTCAAGCCCCCTGGTAATTCCCTGATAGGCTTCAAGACTGCCTCTGGGTCTTGGACGCCTAGGGACCCTTCAGAGGTGGTGGCAGACTACCAGCCAAGGAGGATAGACTATCTGCCTTCTTGGGTTTTGTAACTGTTTTGTCTTCTCGTGTGCCACGCTGTTCTCTAAAGTCTGCGGACTTGGCTTTGGGGAACTGGGGTGTGACCACAGAGCCACAGATTGGTTCATGCCTGGCTGGTCTCCTCATGAGAGCCAGTAGTATCTAAAGGTGTTCGCCGTGCCCTGGTTGGGCAGCACATGGCCAAATCTATTTGGGATCGAAATGGTTTAAATCGATCTGTAATCAATCACCTGAAACTGTTGGAAATTCTCTTTGTTTTGACCTCTATATATTGGGGGGTTTCTATGTAGTTTGATCACAATAAAGAGCTGAATGATTCCAGTGCCTCCATGTTCCTTGACCCACAGATCTAACAGGGAGAATACTGGTGTAAACCACTTTGGGTTCTCCATTGGGCAGAAAAGTGGGATGTACATAATCCAACAACGACAGAGAGAGAGAGAGAAACTTCTACAAGCCCCCAGCTCTCTGACTCATGGGTCTATTCCTTTAGCATGCGTGCTTTGATAGACTGCTCACCCACCTGGTTTCTCTTAATTGTTCACCCCATTTATCTCCATTGTTATTTTTCCCCAACCCACCTACTCTGCCACTTTCTGTAATGCATTTCATCTGATCAAAATTACAAGATCTTACAAAACCAGAAGCACTCAACTTAGACACCTGATGTTCAGCTGTGAGTTAACCTTGGAGCTCTGAAAAGAAGGTCACACATATGAATAGCAAATGATTGTTCCTATGTTATTCACAATTCTTGTGGGATGGAAATAGATATTGTACTGCTGTGTCAGATTCACTCCTGGACGGCACACATCAGTTCTTTACATAGGGTTTTTTAAAAACATAATATCTGAGCCAGCTTGTTAAGTTGCCTGAACAAAGGGGAGTTTCTACCACCCTACAGCTCTGCTAACTGGTAATTTTCCAGGGCCTTGAACAAGAGTTGATATCAAATCATAGAACAAACAGACAGTTAAGCCCCTCCATAGCAACCTAAAATGTGTGTGTGTGTGTGTGTGTGTGTGTACATGCATGGGGTAACAGAGAGAGAGATTGCATAAAATGTCTGTACAAATGGATGTGAGGATCTGATTCTCACAGAACATCATGGCTGGGGCGCAGGGGCAGGCAGACACTTTGGGCAGCTGGGATACCAAAATCCAGGTGGGAAGGAGAGAGAAGAAAAGCAAGCGGAAGGAAGGAAGGAAGGAAGGAAGGAAGGAAGGAAGGAAGGAAGGAAGGAAGGAAGGAAGGAAGGATCACCCAGCCTCTCAGCTGCTGACACCCAGCACTGCCCTTTTAGGGTTGCCAGCTCCTGGTTGTGAAGTACCTGGAGATTGGGGTGGGGGAGCCTGAATCCTGATGGGCAGAGGGGTGAAAGTGCACTTCAGGTATAGTCTTCCTCTAAGGATGGGCCAAGTGATTTATCCCTTCCTCCTCATTTTGCAAAGTAGGTTAGACCAAAAGAAAGAGTCTTCAGTAGCGTTGCTAGCTACAGATTAGGGAATTCCTGGAGGCTTTGGTGGTAGATCCTGGGGCGAGAGGGATTATTGCATAAAATATATATGTGAAACATCTTACACACAAGCCCTGGTTCGTCTAGCGGTTTCTGGGAAAGGGAGGGCATGATGGGCACTCGGACATCATACTCCCTCCTGGACCTCTGGACTCCTTATGCTCCTGTCCAAGAGGTGGGCCTGGGGATGCCACATAAATTTATTTGTATATAGCCATAGGCTTTTACAAAATATATGACATAAGTCTATCTTTAACCGCTCCTGCGGAGCGGAATAAATAAAAGAGTAAGCCCTAAGGGGGAGGAGAAAGGGCGAGCTCTGTCCAGGATAAAAACTCAGAGGGCCCAATCAGGAGCCGCGAAGCAGCTCCTGATTGGGCTCTCCGAGTGTTACTCCAGGGCCAAGCGGCCAATGGGAAGCCGTGCAAAGCGAGGCTCCCCATTGGCTTCTTGTCCCAGCCTCGCCTTGCTCGGCCGGGGACTCACCACACGCAAGGAGAAGCAGCCTTCCCCGATGATGAGTACTCCCGCTGGCTTCCCCGCTCCCAGACACACAGCCTCGCCAGGCAAACCCCCCTGCCCGCCCCCCCGATCGCCCTGCCGCCGCTTCCCCGCCCCCACAGACACACACACACACACACAGCCACCCACCCACCGCATTATCCCACCCCTTCCCCCACCCCACACACCCACACCCACACTCTACCCCCCTCTTTCCTCACCACCTCCCCCTCCCGATTTGCCCCCCCTTGCAATTCCCCCCACCCTTCACACACACCCTGTCCCCTCCCCTTTCACCTACCTCTCTGCCTGCCTCCCTTTCTTCCTTCTTACTTCCTGACTTCCTCTGTTTCTCCATCTCCTTCCTGTCTCTCTGTCTCTCCCTCTCACTTGCTCCCTGTCTTTCTCCTTTACTTCCTTTCTTTCTCCCTTCTACCCATCCCTTCAACCACACCTTGCCCTTTTTTCTCCCTCCCATACCTCCTTTCCTCTTCTTCCTTCCTTTCCAACAGTCTGCCTCCCCATCCACTAGCACCCGCTGTATTTCTGGGCTTAATTTCTAGTAAACAATAAAACAGAATGAAAAGGACTGTATAAAAATAAAATTTAAGACCATAGAATTATGAAACAGCATGCAAAAATACAGAGATGCAAGAGAATTAAGAGCCTGCCTAACAGTGTCGATGTTGGCCCTTATTTTCCTTGCAGCCAAAGCAAATAGTGAGGTTTTATATGTGACGTTGTCAACATGGTCAGATAAAAGATAGATTATTGTTTCAGCTACAGAGGGAAGGTTAGAGCCACATAAGATCCTATCAAGGAATTTGGCCCTGGGTTGAGTGTAAACAGTCAAATATGTGTACCACAGATACAAAAATGCTGGGGTTTTGGCATACATCTATAACGGCCAGCCAAGACCTCGGTGGGGATCGTTTTGAATACAAGTGATGTGATGTGAAAGCTGCTCTGAGATTATGGTTAGGAATCTTAATTAGATAAGAGGCTCTATGATGGTCATATTTAAACTGCTTGAACCATGATGCCAACTTAATTTTCAAAATTTGCATTCTATCTAGGTGAGCACTGCTTTTGAAGATCCAGTTTCTAAGGTGGGAGTTATTAATTGATGGATTTAGGAGGTCATCGGGGATGAAGTAGCACGAACGAAGGCTATTAATAAGGCTATGCCATGCCTTATATTAAAAGACTGATGACTAAATATGTTTGAGTTGGCTAACCTGTGGTTTTTCCACAATTTTAGAATTGCAAAGTATACTCAGGCACTAAGAGAAGGTAGACCAGTTTCTGCCCTCATCCGAACAGCAGAAGTTCCCCTAGGTAAGGCTAGGATTCGCCTTAAGAATGTATTTGAAACAGTTTCTAGCTTAGATATGTTTTCCTTCCATAGCCAGACCTATTTTCCATACAATAGATGAGGGATGACTTGGACTTGTATAATTTAAGGACTGGATCAATGAGGAAGCCTCCTTTTGTATATTAAAACTTCAGAATAGTTCTCACTAAGCTTGTTGTAGAGACTCTAACAGTGGCCAGATGACTCCAGGGTCAATGCTCACCTGTGCAGATGAGGGGGAAAATCCTGACTGGAAATAGTATCAAGTGTAGAAGGCTTTTGGTTATCTGAACCCAACCAGCTTAAAAAGCCCAATGCAGATAAGCCCCAAGAATCGTTCTTCAGGCAAAAGTGAGAATGGCTACCTTTTGTTCTGAGGGAGACACATCAGTATAGGAGGGAGAAGGGATTCCTCCCTGTCACCTTTCCCCTCATAACCATGTATGTCCTTCTTAACCAAAGGAGAAAGCTCCCAAAGACAAATTGAAAGGCCTCACCTCATTCAGCTCAAGTCCTCTTGGACTTGGAATGCTTAATGTTTCTCTTCCCATGATAGTCATGGGGGAAATGCCTGATCAACCACTTGGGAGGTGTATACATGGCAGCTGTTAAGCCTTCCTTTTGGGGAACCCCATTGTCACCTATGCCAGGGACTGTACCTTCCTGCTGCTACAGAGCTCTCACTTAGCTTTTTCTGCCATGTTCCTACACTAACTGTTGGAAAATAGGACTAAGACTAGCATGACATCTTCTTGGCCAAAACTTCCCATTGCACACTATGCAAGTCTGCATAGCATTGTTTCTGCATAGCCGCAGAACTCTGGCTTGCTCTCCCAAATAATCCAGTTGGGCGAGAAATGGGTCAATATCTAGTGAAGCACAGCATGGGGAATCACGGTCCCTTTCCTGGAGCGGACAAACTGCAGAACTGCAGAACCAGTCTTCCATTCTATCTGCCTTTCTTCAGTTGCCAAATGGAAATGTGTCCTTGTACCTGCTATGGAATAACATTGCCTGGGGCTCTGATGGACCATCTTTCCCCATATGATCTTGCCTGGTAATTAAGACTGCAGGAAGAGCCTATCCTGACTATCCCATCAGTCAAAGAAGCTAGCCTGGTGGGCACAGGAGAGAGGGCCTTTTCAGTGGCAGCCCCACAATTATGAAACAACCTCCCCAGGGAGGTGCATCTCCCCCCCCCCCCACACACACACACACACTCTGGATCTTCAGGAGACAGCTGAAGATAGTTTTAACACTGCTTTTGATTAATTTAGTTTTTTATTTATTGCCATTCTTGACTGAAATTTTAGACAGTTGTTTGAATGTGCTTTATAACAGCTATTTTATTTATATTGTATGCTGCAAGGTAGAAAATAAATGTTATAAACAAACATCTTAGGAAAAGAAACCAGGGAAAGTGTCCTCACTAAGGGTCCAAAGCTGCAGATGGATCTGTCTGTAGTTAATTTTTTGCCTCTGGGGGGAGTTGTATGATATTGCACAGGAAGTTCAGTCTACTAGCTGCCTGACCATGCAAGGATGCAGATATGGAATTAAGTACATTGTGGGGTGATAAATGATTAAATGGACCTGATTTATTAACAACCAGTGGCTTGGAAAGTACACCACAGGCTGAGGCTAGTAATTAAGTGGATCTGAGGCTAGTAATTAAGTGTCTAGATGGGTGGTTGATGGTTTTTAATAATATGTCAAGTTATAAATTATCTGGGGCCTAAAGAATTCTAAGATTCTTATAAGAACTGCATTTAATTTAGACATTAAGTAAGGATATTATGTGTACCTGTCACTGTTGTGTATTGTATGGTATGTTACGTATGGTAATAACATGATGTGCCTTCGCTTTTCTATATTGTCTGGTGTCTGAAATATGCAACATAAAACACTCTACAAAAGTGCTGTGCCAGCTTCACTTGGTGTGGACAGCGATGTGTGAGGGACAAGCAAGACATCACTAGCGCCACTAGAAGGTGCTCACCCATCAACACTGGATATATTTCAATGCACCGTTCTTAGCCCAGGGATAAATAAAGCAGGCAAAAAGATCTGGGAAACAGAGCTGCTGGGATAGCTGCTCAAACAGGAGAGTGGAACTATTGTGAGTCAAGCATTTTAAACAGAGAATGTTTCTGTGATGAACATCAACAATCCCAAGAGGGAAAATGTGATAATCCATACTGCATTTGTGCCACTGAGGTGGCAAGAGGAATTCATTTCTGCTTTCAGGAAGCTGCTGAACTTGATGGTGGATCAAACACTTGCAGCCACTTACTGCCTTCCTTAATTCCATTTTAGGCAAGTCGCTAGCTAGAAGTAACAACTTGGCTCTTGACTAGCAGGAAAACTGCGTTCCTCTTTCATATTTGAACCAACAATCCCACTTCTTGTTTAAGTGAATCTCTGCTCTGTCCTAGTGAAATAGCTGAAGTAAGTAAGAATGCCTCTGCCTAATATTGTTTACTGGTTAAATCTGATGCACCAAACTAATCATAGCGTAGAGAATGTGTCAGTTTTACTTTGTAGCACTA